>NC_079316.1:21757301-22067801 GCF_029931775.1 Euleptes europaea | reverse complement strand
TTCTACACACCCTTCTTCCACCATGCCACAGTTCATCCATCCACACAACCTTCAGTTCTAATCAACAGGTGTAGATTTTGAAACTTTTGTACAAACTCCAGGTCGAAACTTCTGGAAGAAAGAATAAAAAAGTTGTTCTGGTTGTGCAATGCACATCAATCTTTAAGGATTTTGTTTTGTTTTGTCTTTTTCCCATTTCCAGAATGGCAGGTGTCAGAGTATTGAATGAGAATAACACTGTATGTATTGAATAAGAAGCTGCCACTGTAGGGGAGCTTCTAGTATTCATTGTTATTCAGAAAGCCTGCATGGGAGTTTTCATCTTTAGGATGATGGGAATGAATGTGTTGTCTGGCTTTCTCAATACAATAGCGTACAGAACTATCTCCATCTCAAGGGTAGCTACAATTTCAAACACTTTTAATTTCTTTTATTTACTTATTGTCATCTAGGCTGATATAATACATTACTAGACATGATAACTTGGTTTTCCATCCTTTGGGGGACCTTTTAATTATTAACATACAAATGCTATTAGCACTGTTGATTCTTGATGATTAGATATAGTGGGATTTGTCTTCTCTTCCCCCATGAGGTAAGTGTCAGGTAGAGTGAGAAACAATTATTAGCCATTTTAATAATCTCTTCATCTGTGCTACTAGGTTCATATAATATAATTGTTGCATTAAAAATATCTTGTACTTTCTCCCATTTTAAATAATCCAAAATCCATACTATTTTGGACTCAGCATACGTAGGAAATGGGGATGTTACCATATTACATGAGTTTCAAATTGGAAATTCCAAATTTCATGAGTTTCTGAAATGGGTTCTCCCTGCTCATCATGAATCTAGGGTTGCCAACCTCCCAGTAGTGGCTGGAGATCTCCTGGTATGACAACTGATCTCTAGGCGACAGAGATCTGTTCACCTGGAGAACATGGCCACTTTGGAAGGTGAAATCAATGGCATTATATCCCATTGAAGTCCCTTCCCTCCCCAAAACCTGCCCTCCTCATGCTCCACCCCCAAATCTCCAGGTGTTTCCCAACCTGGAGCTGGCCACCCTAGATGAATCCCAGTTGTATTTTTCACTAACTGCAGCAACAAAATTTATAGAGTTATTGTTAAAATCAACATCTGTCTCTATGTGTGTGTGTTAAATGCCATCAAGTTGCTTCCGACTCATGGCGACCCTATGAATGAAAGTCTTCCAAAATGTCCTATCTTTGACAGACTTGCTCAGGTTTTGCAAATTGAGGGCTGTGGCTTCCTTTATTGAGTCCATCCATCTCTTGTTGGGTCTTCCTCTTTTCCTGCTGCCCTCAAATTTTCCTAGCATGATTGTCTTTTCTAGTGACTCTTGCTTTCTCATAATGTGACCAAAATACGATAGCCTCAGTTTAGTCATTTTAGCTTCTAGGGTCAGTTCAGGCTTGATATAATCTGTAATCCATTGATTTGTTTTTTTTTGGCAGTCCATCTGTCTCTATAAGTGGCATTAAATTGACTCAGAAAATGGCATAAAAGATGAAGCAGGCTGCAACAGGATTAGGGTTGCCAACCTCCAGGTACTAGCTGGAGATCTCCTGCTATTACAACTGATCTCCAACCGTTACAGATCAGTTCACCTGGAGAAAATGGCCACTTTGGTAATTGGACTCTATGTCATTGAAGTCCCTCCCCTCCTCAAACCCCACCCTCCTCAGGCTCCGCCCCAAAAACCTCCCGATGATGGTGAAGTGGGACTTGGCAACCTTGTAGCCACTGCAGCAAAGATTGGGAGGTTTGGAGCTCAAGACATTGTCAGCAATTTTCTTCTGTTTTCAGGCCAGCGGACTGGGCTTTTGCTCCAGCTTGACTTTGAGAGACGTGACAGGACGAACATTTTTTGGTTAAAATTAAAAGGCAGTTACCCCAGCCCCTTTTAATGTAACAGAAAAGTACATCAACTTTCGAGAAGCTTTCCGCAATCTCAGAGAATTTAGTACAGGATTAGATGGCTGTCATAGAATCTGATAGGTTGGTTTAGATGTCTTATTGAAAGGTTATTTCCCTTTAATTCCATGGACTTTTCCTGAAGGGTAAATCTGATCCTTTATAATGTCATGTAATAATGATATTTCTCATAAAGTTTCCACTAATTAAATATTAGACAGAGATAGTGGAAATTTGACATTTTTCTTAATTATAATGAAGCAGAAGAAGAAAGACAGGATTGGAGAATAATTCTCTAATGATTATACAGAAGCCTGTGTACTTGGACAACTTTAAACGATCATGATTTTCCTACCGTTTACAGGGTTTCTAAAAGGTTCCCTCTTCATTCCCCTTTACACTATGCTGACCCAACTCAAACATCTTATAAATACAAATAATATGAATTGCCTGGCTACATGACCTGGCCCAGGGTCCACGGGGAGTCCCCCCCCTTCTCTTTCCCTTCCTTTCAGTTCTTTCAGAGATCAGCTTCATTGATACAATCTCAAGGTTATTTCAAGATGATGTATTTCTCCATATAGATTTTTAAAAAAGATAAGAAGGGTTAGAGAAATATTATTCTGATCAAACAGTCATCTGAGAGCTGCCACTGAGAGAGACTTTTTGAGATATAACCACCCACCAGATTGACAGAGGGGGACTGGGGTGACCCCTCTCTAGATGACAAGTTTATGGAGAGGTTCCTTGTGAAGGTGGTCCTTGAGGCATGCTGGTACCAAACTATTTATGACACACCATTAGTAAAAAAATTTTCATGTGTTCATCAGCAAACAGCCACACATCATCTGGATGTAGGGTTGCCAGGTCCCTCTTTGCCATCGTTGGGATGTTTTTGGGGTGGAGCCTGAGGAGAGCAGGGTTTGGGAAGGGAAGGGACTTCAATGCCATAGAGTCCAATTGCCAAAGCGGCCATTTTCTCCAGGTGAACTGAACTCTATCAGCTGGAGATGAGTTGTAATAGCAGGAGATCTCCAGCAACCCTATCTGGGTGGCAATAGTAGTGTTGTTGTTGGAAGGAGGCAGTGGGGCGTAATGATTAAAACGTTGTATTTGGAGTAGGGATAACTGAGTTCAAGACCCCACAGCCATAAAGTTTACTGGGTCACCTTGGGCCTTGGATTCTCTTTCCTATCTTACAGGCCATTTATGCATGGCTATTTCCTCGTGGTCACCCCGCCGACTACTTCGGGGCTTTGTTTTGATTATGCATGCATTTTTTGGGCATCAGAGGTCACCTCACTCTCCCCACACATTTCCTTGAATTTTCCCCATGTTTTCTGGATGCTGGCTAAACACAAATCCAGAAAACATGGAGAAAACGTAAGGAAATGCACAGAGAGAATGAGGCGACCTCTGATGGCCAGAAAATGCAAGCATAATCAAAGAGGAGGAGGAGGAGGAGGAGGAGAAGAAGAAGAAGAGCGGCCTGGGGGGGCCTGGGGGGGCCTCCTGCTGCTGCAGGAAGGCCGCCCCTGCCGGGCCCGCACCGCTTTTTGCCTCCAGGAGCCCGTCAGGTAAGCCTGCGGGGGGGAGGGCTTATACGCGGGTGCCTAATTTTTCCCCATTTTGGGGGAGAAATTAGGCACTTCGGCTTATACGCGGGTCGGCTTATACACAGGTATATACAGAACCTGAAAAACACCCACCAAGCAAACAATACAAAAGCTTAGAAGTGTCTCAGAAATCTCCTCTGCAGCTAGAACAAAAACTGCTGTCACAGGCAACCAAATCACTTAAATTACTTTCTAGCTATTGACTACATGCACTGGCCAATCTCTCACCCTCTTACTAACTTTCAGAAAACAGACCAGGAATTATTGAGAACTAGTAGAAGGACCACTTCTGCCTATGAGAACTAGTAGAAGGACCACTTCTGCCTACGATCTTCCCAGCTGTATTTGTTCAAAGTACTCTCATATGTAGGGTTGCCAACCACCAGGTACTAGCTGGAGATCTCCTGCTATTGCAACTGATCTCTAGCCAATAGAGATGGGTTCACCTGGAGAAAATGGCTGCTTTGGCAATTGGACTCTATGGCATTGAAGTCCCTCCCCTCCACAAACCCCGCCCTCCCCAGGCTCCAACCCCAAAACCTCCCACCAGTGGCAAAGAGGGACCTGGCAACCCTACTCATACTGTAAGATCAGTCGCAGATTTTCTTCATTGTGACCCCCTTTTATGGAATAGCCTCTGGCCTCCCTTATGCATAGGGCATCTCTGCTATTGATTTGCAGGAGGGCATGGAGCTTCTTAGGTGAGCATTTGATGTGGGGCAATCCAGGTAACTTATGGAGCTCTTATGATGTTTGTGATGTTTTACTTTATATATTTTATTATTTTATATTGATGGATTTCTGCAAGATGCATAGATTTTCCCCTTGAGGAGAAAGTATGGAATATGAATTCTTAAATAAATAGAGAGTGAATAGCCTTGTGTCTCCATTGCAGTTGTAGCCCAAAGCGGTTATCACGTTTGTGGAACCTATCTGGCCCCTCTGGCTGATACCCAAAGTATGCGAATCTTGAAACATGTCCCAGAATTCCCTGGAATCAGGGTTGCCAGCTCTGGGTTGGGAAACACCTGGAGATGTTGTGGGTGGAGTCTGAGGAGGGTGAGGTTTGGAGAGGGGAAGATTTCAATGCCATATAATTCAATTGCCAAAGCAGCCATTTTCTCCAGGGGAGCTGATTTCTATCACCTGGAGATCAGTTGTAATAGCAGGAGATCTCCAACCACAACATGGAGGTTGAGAGCGAGCGTGGTGTAGTGGTTAAGAGTGGTGGTTTGGAGTGGTGGAGTCTGATCTGGAGAATCGGGTTTGATTCTCCACTCCTCCATATGAGCGGTGGAGGCTAATCTGGTCAACTGGATTTGTTTCCTCACTCCTACACATGAAGCCAGCTGGGTGACCTTGGGCTAGTCACACTCTGTCAACCCCACCTACCTCACAGATATAAGAGTTACATTCATTTTGATGCTTGGAGGACATGTTCTCCACTTGCCCTGGGCCTGTTATCTAAGGGTAATCTTCCTTCCTATATAGATTCTCTGGTTATCCCAAAGTTATGTAGAATCTTTATGCATTCAAGATTTAACTGCCTTTTTTTTAAGGTCTTGCTGGACCATATGCTAAACATCCTTTTTCAGACCGGCTGTGTCCCTGCCCGCTGCAGTCAATAGACTCCTTGGTACATATCCTTTTGCACTGTCCTTACATATACCAATTTAGGCTGAAATGGATTATACCATGTTTTAACAAATGGTCCACATCTTCTCGAGCAACTTTGGAGCAAAAGGTTGAGTTCCTCTTAGAGGACTCTGACCCTCAGCGTACTTATTTTGTTGCTCTTTTTTTAGAAGCTGCAGAGAAAAGACTGTTTTTAGAGATGAGTTTTATTTAAGTTTTATGGTTTTATTGTTCAAGACCTCAGTCTAAGAACAGGGGGAAATAAAGAAAAAGGTGAACCATCTACCTCACAGGGTGTCTGTTGTGGGGAGGGGAAGGGAAGGGAAGATTGTAAGCCGGTTTGGTAGAGAAAATTGGCATATAAAAATCAACTCTTCTTCTTCTTCTGCCTGGAATGTGTGATTTGCAGGGTTCATCAGCAAATGAGACACACTGTCATCCTAAACATAGTTATGATACTGAACACTTTGACTTCAATGGACTTAGAAGAGTGTAACTGCTTAGAACAGCACTGTTAGTGTCAGAAAAAGAAAAGGTGGACAGTGTGATATTAAAGGCCAGACAAGTTACATCCACAGTACAGTCTGAGAATGCAAACTATAGTTGAGGATATTCTCTGGTTTTCTATGTATATAAAAACATTGGGTGGGATATTTTATGCTGAATCATGTAGCATGGATATAATACAAGGCTATTAATTATCAGACAGAACCCGTGTGGGAAGTGATGTTGATAGATAATGATCATAAATAATGATCATAAATAATCCAAATAATTGAAATGATCATAAATAATCCAAACATTTTTGTTTGTTTTACGGACAATGTTGCAGTAAGCTCTAGACCCACCTGGTTCTCTTCATTCATAAGGTTTGTTCTGTTGCTGCTAGTACTATCTATAGTCTCAATCGGTAGGATCACTGATACTTGTATTTTTGAAGGACATCTGCATGATTTATAGCTTGCCGCATTGACTAAAAATGAATGCACAGATATGTTAGGTCGCCCAAATCATCTGTTTTGTTTGATGCCCTTACCCAAGGTCAGGTGAGGCTGTTGTTATGCAAGAAAAAGACAATGATAAACAAAGGCAATTATGGTCTGTATAATCAGAAATGAACCCGTTAACAGAACAAGCCAAGGATTCTGGCTGCGATTAATTTTTCCTCAAAAAGAAAAAGCACTAAGGTAGGAGGGGGTGGGTGAAATTCAGTCCGGATGCAAAGCAGCATAGAAGCAAATGCTATCTGCCCTAGATTGTGCCTGATTGTAGATTGGCTTGCCGCGTTTATACAATGGGGAAAAAAATATCAAACCTGTTTATCCAGGCCTTCCACAAAGAAATGGAAATCTAAACTGCCAAGCATCTTGAACTCTCCTGGAATACAGAGGCAATTAAATTGGTCTTTGTATACAAGCCAGACTTGTATGGTGCTCAGAAGAAAGGAATTTTGTCCTTGGCTTCGAATGCACCACATTTAGAGCTGTCAGTTCTTTCCACGAGTCCTAGTTGTAGAAAATTAACATCACTGTATTGTCATTTGAATTCTAGATAGAATAATAATGTATGGATACCAATTTTGCCTCTTAGCCATTGCATTAAATCCAGTGAAGGAACTAGGGTTGCCAGCTAATGGCGGGAGGGTTGGGTGTAAGGTTGCCAGGTCCCTCTTTGCTATTGGTGGGAGGTTTGGGGGGTGGAGCCTGAGGCGGGGGGTCTGGGGAGGGGAGGGACGTAAATGCCATAGAGTCCAACTGCCAAAGAGGCTATTTTCTCCAAGGGAACTGATCTCTATCGGCTGGAGATCAGTTGTAATAGCAGGAGATCTCCAGCTAGTACCTGGAGGTTGGCAACCCTAACCCTATTGCAGCCTGCTTCATCTTCTCACCTGACTGCTTAGTCATCAGTTAAGGTTAGGGTTGCCAACCTCCAGGTAGTAACTATAATAAATGACAGCACGCGGCTTCAAAGATAATATAATGTGAAATATACCAACTGGAAAAGAAAACAATATTATAGAATATAATAATTCTATTTTTTGGAAAATCCAAAACACATCATATATTCATAAACACTGTGTTGAAAGCCACACAGAAACCTCACTGGGTCTGAAATAACAAAAAATGTATATATACAGATTGCTTTTAACAACAAAACATGAACAACATAAATTCAATAATTATTTCTGTGGCCTTAACAAAGGCTCATGTATACTCAAGAATTATAGTCCATGAAAAATCATGAAGAGACGAAGAAAGGTCCAAGGTAGGTCTATCACAAGTACGCGTTTCGGAATCCAATCCTTCCTCAGCTTGGCGACCACAACGATGTTTAAAGAGACCAATAATAATGGCTTCACTGCTTTTCAAAAAATCCAAAGAATCTTCAAAAGGAAATTCATGGGAACATTTTTTTCCCCATATGAAAGGGATCTAGCAAGAGTAATCAACCCATTCAGAAGTCAACTTTTCCAGTTGGTATATTTCACGTTATATTATCTTTGAAGCCACATGCTGCCATTTATTATAGTTTCTACTATTTCCAACATAGGTATTTTCTTCTTCCAACCAACCTCCAGGTAGTAGCTGGAGATCTCCCACTATTACAACTGATCTCCAGGCAACAGAGATCTGTTCACCTGGAGAAAATGGCCGCTTTGTCAATTGGACTCTATGGCAATGAAGTCCCTCCCCTCTCCAAATCCCACCCTCCTCAGCTCCACCCCAAAAATCTCCAGGTATTTCCCAACCCAGAGCTGGCAACTCTAGTACTGGTATGTAAGCACCATCTGGATTTTTGGTCTTAAAATGTGTAATTCTGGAATATTATAGATTTTAATTTGTAACTATTTATTATTCTGATATTGTTTTAACTAAAATATTGCTTGGATGTGAGCCGCCCTGAGCCTGACCTCAGTCAGGAAAGGGTAGGATAAAAATCTAATAAAATAAAATAAAAATAAAATAATTTCCCCCAGAAAGATTCTGGTAAGAGAAATGCCACTTCCTAGCGTTGTTTGACAGTTCTCTGAGCAAGAAAAAGCTATATATGTGTGAAGATACATTTTTTTGATAAATCAGAAGACACTTTAATTCCTAAGTATGTTATCTCCTGACATAGTTGTAGAAGAAATGGCTATAGCTGACCAGCATTTCCTTATCTTCTCTTTGCCTATTTCTTGATGGAATCTTCCTGGAAACTTGTTATCTTTTTCATAATACCTTTGAGTTTGGATAAGGAAGTGTAACGGCTTGTCCAAACCAAAGCTTCTGATATGTTCCCACACACACACACACCATTTCAAGTTTCTCTTGGTAGCTCATGTTCTGTTCATATCCTCATATATACGCACAAGCCTCTGTCTCTCAGAATTGAGTGTGTGTGTGTATGATTAAACAATTATACACTCGCGCAAAGTCTCTATGCCTTTCATTTGGCACCCATGCGCGCGTGCGGGGGGGGGGAATGTTGCCACAGCCTACTCACTAGGGTTGCCAACCTCCAGGTGGTGGCTGGAGATCTCACGCTACTACAACTTATCTCCAGCCGCTAAAGACCAGTTCACCTGGAGAAAATGGCTGCTTTGGCAATTGGACTTGATGGCATTGAATTCTCTCCCCTCTCTAAACCCCACTGTCCTCAGGCTCTGCCCCCAAAATTTCCAAGAATTTCCCAACCCGGAGATGGCAACCCTGCTACTCACCCACTGTCCTGTTCACCTAGAGGCCCTACTAGTGGGGCTTGGAGTAGCCTCATAACTAAGACAGGAGGGGGTTCCCATCTGCTTGTTCCTTCTCTCCTGCTTTCTCCTCTGATGCCTGGAGAGACTTTTCCTCATCAGCCTACTCATCAGCGCCTTCAGGCAGTACAACAAGATACAGACACTGTCCTACTGCTGCTGACCTCTTAAAGCCACCCTGTCCTGCCTTTCTCTACTCCAGAGCCTCTCTGGAACATAGGGTGGCCAGCCCCAGGCTGGAAAATACCTGGAGGTTTTTGGGGCGGAGCCTGAGGAGAGCGGGGTTTGGGGAGGGACTTCAATGCCATAGTATCCAATTGCCAAAGGGGCCATTTTCTCCAGGGGGACTGATCTCTATCCATGTGCCTTTTTAAGGTTAATGCTTTCCCCATGAGTGGGATAGTATTTGTTTGTTTGATTAGTGAGTTACAAAATTTATGTCCCACCTTTCTGCTCTTACAAGGGCTGTCAAAGGAACTGACAATTTAAAATATACATCAGGGATGTCAAACATAAGGCCCGCAGGCCGGATCTGGCCCCTTGAGAGCTCTTATCCATCCCGCGAGCCAGCCAAGGCAGTCACCCCCCACCCCCCACCCCCCAGTCCCAATCTGGGCTGGTGAGGCATGGCCCAGCCCAACCAAGTGACATTTATGTCATATCCGGCCCTCGTAACAAATGAGTTCAACACCCCTGATATACAGGATAAAATTACATCATAAAAACATTAAAATCAACCCCCCCTCCCAAGCATACATCATTAAAACAACTTTTTAAAGAGTTAAAAAATTAGAGTTAAAATACATACAAAACGTAAAAACATTGGTTAGAAAGGAGGGATCATTGAAGCAATGCCAAATGAAACACAAAAGTCTTCACCCACTGGCAAAAGATAGCAACAGAAGTCAAACAAATCTCCCTGGGGAGAGAGTTCCAGAGCATTAGTGCCATGACCAAGAAGGCCCTTCCCCGGTTGCCACCCGCCTAATCTTAAAAGGGGTAACAAGGCCATTGGTCCAGTAAAGTTAGTATTGCCTACTCTGATTGGAAGCAGCTCTCCAAGGTCTCAGAGTGAAGTCTTTCTCGCCACCTACAACCCAATCCTTTTGACTGGAGATGCTAGAGATTGAACCTGGGGCCTTGTACATGCCAAGCAGATGCTCTACCTCTGAGCCACAGGCTTTCCTAAGTGTACATTTAAGACTGTACCTTCCTAAGTGTATTGGAGTATCACATTTTGGTTCATAAAAAGGAGAAGCTGAAATAAAAATACATCTGCCTTCCTGTCCTTTGGGAAATGAGATTTTAAGATGCCATATCATTGTCTCCAGAGAAGCTTTCCTGAGGGAAAATCCTCAGTAGTAGGGTTATACCCAAAGACACCTAGAGATGTCTGAATGGATTAACAACAGTATTCAAATGTTCTCTACAGACATAGACAAACAAACAATTAAGAGCTGAATTTATGGGGCCTTGTTTCATTTATTCAGCAAATGCTTTGCATATTCTGTTTACTATAAAGGAAGAATAGACATCATCATGATATTTGCATCTCCTGTTTTGCAGCTGAATTTCTGTCATCTTGCTGGCAAAGACATTTTATCAGGATTCAACAATTGGATGCTACATCTATTGTCTTCTCAACCACAGTGTCAAGAAGATAATGATGAATGTTACAAGGAACTGCTGAGTTCCTCAGGAACCTTTATGTGCATACCAAACTGCAGCATCAATCACTTATCTTCTCCTTTCTTCCCTCCTTGCAATATAGCCCTAAGGCAAAGGAAGAATTTGGTGTTGAGGTGGGAGTTAGTGGAAAAGGAATAAGCAAGGCAAGGAGCTCAGGATGGCCTAGATGGCAGGGTTTTCCTGTCCGGTCCACTAGTAGGGTTACCAGGCCCCTCTTTGCCACCGGTGGGAGGTTTTTGGGGCACAGCCTGAGGAAAGCAGAATTTGAGGGAAGTGACTTCAATGCCATAGAATCCAATTGCCAAAACTGCAATTTTCTCCAGGTGCACTGATTTCTATCGTCTGGAGATCAGTTGTAATAGCAGGGGATCACCAGCTAGTACCTGGAGGTTGGTAACCCTATCCACTAGATAGAGATTTGCTGAGCAACTGACTCAACTAGAACCCAGCACAAGGTCCGATTGCCAGGTCCCTCTTCACCACTGGCAGGAGGTTTTTGGGGTGGAGCCTGAGGAGGGTGGGGTTTGGGGAGGGGAGGAACTTCAATGCCATAAAGTCCAATGGCCAAAGCAGCCATTTTCTCTAGGTGAACTGATCTCTATCAGTTGGAGATCAGTTGTAATAGCAGGAGATCTCCAGCTACCACCTGGAGGTTGGCAACCCTAGCACAAGGTTAAGGCCTAGTGAGGACTCTCTTTTCCCTCACTTACCGTTCCTCCAACCCTAAGAGTAGGGTTGTCAGCTCAGGGTTAGGAAATACCTGGAGATTTGTGGGATGGAGGTTGGGGAGGGTGGGACTTGGGGAGGGGAGAGACCTCAGCAGAGTATAATGCCATAGAGTCCATCCTCCAAACAGCCATTTTCTCCAGAGGAACTGAACATGGTCATCTGGAGCTCAATTGTAATAGTGGGAGATCTCCAGGTGCCACCCAAAGGTTGGCAATCCTACCTAAGAGCCAACCAAGGCCTCTCCCCTCCATGAGCCAGCGTGGTGTAGTGGTTAAGAGCAGTGGTTTGGAACAGTGGAGTCTGATCTGGAGAACCGGGTTTGATTCCCCACTCCTCCAAGGTAAGAGATGATCAGAGGTGGTTTGCCATTGCCTGCTTCTGCATAGCAAACCTGGGCTTCCTTGGTGGTCTCCCATTCAAGTACTAACCAGGACTGACCCTGCTTAGCTTCTGAGATCAGAGATCAGGCTACACTGGGCCATTCAGGTCAGGGCTTCTTATTGCCTTGATTTAGCTGTAATATGCCTTGAGTCTCAGCAAGAAACACAGACTATAAAGACAGGCAGGCAGGCAAGAAGGAAGGAAGGAAGGATTTTTAATCTCTCAGTCTTGGTAGGTCCTGTGGGGGTGAAGCTTTGCTGCTCCTAACCTCTGTACAGACCAGGCCTCTCTAGCACGCATAGTCTCCCTGTGGAATGAGGCATTCCTAAATGGTAGGGTTGCCAGCTCTGCACTGGGAAACACCTGGAGATTTTGGGGGTGGAGCCTGAGGAACGTGGGGTTTGGTGAGGGGAGGGGCTTCACTGGGGTATAATGCCATAAAGTCCCCCTTCCAAAGCAGCCATTTTCTCCAGGTGGACTGATCTCTGTCGCCTGCAGATCATTGTAATAGCAGGAAGAAGAAGAAGAAGAGGAAGAAGAGGAAGAAGTGCTTTTTTATATGAAGACTTTCTCCACCACTTAAGGAGGAGATCTCCAGCCTGGAGGTTGGCAACACTACCAAATAGGGTTTCTTAGAAAACCCAGACTACAGATGAGCCAGGCAAAGGCAAAATCACTTAAAAACTTGCAGCTGAGAAGATAAGTTTGCTGTGGTGTATTTCCACATAGACCAAAATATTTGTTCTAAAATGTTTCAAATGACCCCTGGCAGCTCTGTCAATGGATATTACAATAATAAAACCTTATATTACTTATGTAGTAAAATGTATAGCCAAGGTTAAAGCTAGGAATATATTATTGAACGGGAGTGTATAAACACTCGGTGAATTCTAGTTAAACATTCATTAGCCGGATAAAAAAACCAAAAAAAAAAAGAACAAAAAAATATTTTTGCTAATGTTTCAACACGCACGAGCCCTTTTCTCTGAGCCCCAAAGTTGTACAAATACAACCACTTAAATCTACAAATTCTGAATTCTTGATTGGCTGCCTTTCCAGGGATTTATTTGTACAAATTAAGTCTCTTACAAAAGTATTATCAAAGGCTTTAATGGTCAGAGTTCATCAGTTCTTGTAGGTTATCCGGGCTGTGTGACTGTGGTCTTGTTCAGAGGAGTAACACTGAAGGACAGTGTCTCTCAGTGTCAAAGTGTGTTGGAAGAGTAATATACTGTATATAGTCAGAAGGGGGTTGGGTTTGAGCTTAGTCATTGTCCTGCAAAAGTATCAAAGGTAATGTGCTAATCATTGTCCTGTAAGTATCAAGGTAATGTTCTAATTGGGGTGTGGTATGTTAATGTGGAGCCATTGTATCAGGAAGTGATCTGTTAACATGTGGAATCCAAAGCTAATCTGCATGGCTATTGTGGACTGTAGTCTTTGTACAGTCTTTGTATTGTGGACTGTAGTCTTTGTAGTCTTTGTAACATACCACACCCTGAAGATGCCGGCCACAGCTGCTGGCAAAACGTAAGGAAAGAAAATACCAAGACCACGGTCACACAGCCCGGATAACCTACAAGAACTCCTACAAGAGGTTATTCAGAAGACATAGTATCACCCAATGAAGCTCCATTTTTTTTAACTCACTGTTCAACCAGAAGGCAAAACCAGGGTTCAATTAAATGAACTCTGGTCCGTGTGACAGTGTGAACACTGGCAGCTATGTTGAGTTAGGATCAGTCCAACCAAGACGGTTCGAAGTTGCTTTATTTTTCACAGTTGCAGCCCAATCCCAAGGACTGCTGTGGCGGTGGCAGCCAGACGCCCCCATAATAACTAGGGTTGCCATTCTCCAGTTGGTGTCTGGAGATCTCCCGCTACTACAACTGATCTCCAGCGACAGAAATCAGGGTCACCTGGAAAAAATGGCAGCTTTGCAAGGTGGACTCTATGGTGTTATACCCCACTGAAGTCCCTCCCCTCAACAAAGCCCATTTAGACAGAAGATGTGGCTCATTATTTTTTTTAAGGAACATGCTGCTAACTGGCTTTTTAAGCGATGGTTGTCAAATTTTGTTGATTTGTTCTACGCAGCTGCTGCTATTTATGTCAGCATTTGCTTCTATCATATATTTGCTGTACTTTTATTGTTGCTAGCCTATTTTAATGGTTGTGTTCATTAATGTCATTAATGCGACTGGAGCACTAGCTGTTGTCTGACTTCTTATCCTAGCAAGGCTCACTTGAAAACGGCCCTTTTAAGCGTTTTTTTCTTTCCTCCGTCTGTGGCTGCACAGAGGTTTCAACAGCTCTGTTAAGAATTTGGAGATGCAAGCAGCAACCCTTCCTCTTGTCATCTTTTTTTTTTTTTAAATAATTTTCAAACCTTTCTAAAATTAATTTAATGCTTACAATAATATTCAACATATGTGTTTATTGCAATGTTCCAATTTGCATTTCAAACAGGCTCCCACTTATTTACGATTCAAATTATATCGTATTCGAAGCACCCCGGAGGAACTCAGGCTAGTTTTGTGGAAATCCTATTAAGTCTCACCCGATGAAAAGATGCAAAGAAATCAAATTTCGCAACATCCCTGCATGTTGCACCATTTGAAGAGCTGGTCAGAGGGGCAACTGACAGAGTAGAGAAATGTCTGTGTCTAGCCAAAGAATCAAGCTGTCAGGAGAAACCATATCCTCCTGATTTCTTCTTATGAAACTACTAAAGACAGCCAGAGCTCTTCGGTCTGCTGCTAACAGACAGGTGGGAGAATTCCCGTATATGCAAGCCTCTGTGCGAAAGACCAAAAAAAAAAAAAAAACACCTTTGTGTGCTCTTGTTTGCAATGTAAGTTATTTTTTAGATCCTGCCTTTCTTCCTTGATGAATTTCAAGAGGGTGTGCCTAGTAGGGTTGCCATCCTCCAGGTACTAGCTGGAGATCTCCTGCTATTACAGGAGTTTGCTTAGACTTCTTAGGTAAATAATAACAATTATTTTTTATTTGCGGCTAATATGCCAGATAGAACAGAAACTGACCATACGTAGTCGATGTTTACAACCAAGGACAACAAAATTAGGAATCACCCAATTTTACACTTTCACAGATTAAGAAAGTATATTGAGGCGACATAGCTTCATTGCTATGGCACAATATTTTGCAACCTGGGTGGTGATTGGGGAGCTGTCTCCCAGCAGAAACCTTTTGGCCCATTCACCCTCATCACCAGAGCCCATTTCCCTAATCAAAGGATCAACAATATTGAAGCGGGCTGACTTGTAGAGGGGTCATCTAAAAAATGCATGCTCAATGGTTTCCAGCTCTCCTGTGTTACACGGGCAAAGTCTCTCCACCCTGGGGATCTTCTTCAATCTCCCTTCTAATATGGCAGATGGTAGGGCTGCACATCTGGCCAGTGCATAGGCCCTTTTATGTGTGTTTTTTCCCAGGGACAATAAATACGGAGCTGGTGCTAGAATATACCTGGAATGTTGAGGTGCTATAAATGCAGGGGATCTCAAGAGATCTGTTTGATGCTCAGTATCTTTGACAGTGACTCATTTATAGTTAGTCTAGCTCGGTCCATACCCATTTGCAAAAGTGCTGACGGAGCAAGTCTCAAACTATTTCGTTTATCCCCTAGAGCAATTATTCATCTTGACCAAAAGGAGTCACCCAGTACCAGTGGCAACAGACCCCTAGGATTAAGATTCATCCTAGACTGCTTAGGTATAGACTGGATAGTCAATACCTGGATAGACTGCTTAGGCATACCAAAATTTATTCCTGTTCTCTAAATCCTGAGTGTCCTGAATTCTTCTTCTTAAAACACACACACACACACACACACACACACACACACACACGGTGGGAAACATAATCTATATGTACATGTAACAATGAATGCCCAGCCTGTGGTTAATGTTGAATTTCATCCATGAATCTTAACAATCCCTGTTCATTTTTGAATGAAAATAGATCTCTTTTTCATCCATTTTTGAGACATACATAAATAAAAAGCTGACAAATCAAATTTAGGGGGCTGTCAGCCTTCACTAGTGTGTCTGCAAATCTTCTGACAGTCACAAAATTTGTTGTGGATTCGTTTGCTTATTTTAGAGTCATATTCTCTGCCATGACAGCATTCAAGGCAACATATGCTATACAATCATCCATTAAAAATAACACTTAATACCGTCTCGGATTTTTTTTTTAAAAAAAAGGAAAACACTGAATAATACCATTACAACAAGATGGCAGTTCAAACAACCACTCTAAAACATAATGGCAACAGTATCATAATAGAGAATGGAGAGCCAATCTGGTATATCTATAATGCTAAAGTTGATTGCCCCCTTCGGCAGCCATTTTCTTGCTGCACCCATGTCAAAATTCCAAATGTGCCTGCAGGCTCAAAAAGGTTGGGTACCCCTGATATCGATTATCCAGTAATCCTCACAACACAACTCATTTAGGTAAGTGGACATTATTAGCATCCCCATATAGCAGAAGAGGGCTGAGTCTGCAAAAATAACTTGCTTAAGTCTCCCCACAGTAATGTTCGGAGCATCCAGATTCACCTGGAGCATCCAGATTCACCAAGTTGCATCATGACCACCATTGCTATGGTAAAACTTCCACCATTTCAGAGTTCAGGGAATGCCTTCTTAAATAATTAAGCATAGACTTCACTGTAGAAAGGAGTGGAATGATTTTTAATATTCAAAATGACATTTTATGGGATTTTTTTAAAGAATAGACTTAGAGAAAGATAATCTATGGGGAAATGTAGTAGAGTGACACCATCAGTGTCCTTGATCTGGTATGTTGGCAAATTAAAGATGCCACAGGGAATATTATATCCTTAGTTGTCCAACACATCAAAAATGTTACAGGAAAGGATTACATGAGGCAGGTTAGCTGATTTATTCTCCCCCTGTCCCTCATAGCACGCTTGATTCTAAAGCCATGCAACCAGCAGCCTTCCTTGGTTTCCTATAGAATTTAATCTATAATGCTCTCAATGCTTTGAGTCCTATTTCCCCAACAGTCTATCTCTGTGCTCATCTGACAGCAGTCTCATGGCTGTTTCTGTTACCCTAAGTAGGCAGTCTCCACTTTGGTTGAGGGAATTAGCGGGAGACAGAGAGCAAGAGGGGGTAACTGGGATCGATAACATACGTATAGCAGGATAGTCCTGGGTGAAAACTCTTAAATGAGTATGATTAAAAAGATGGCTTTTTAAAGAATAAAAAGAGCAAAACAAGAAATATATTTTAAGCAATGAACATACACACACAAAGCCTACAAGGGGTGACTAAGCAAAACGGGAGGAAGTTGGGCAGGCCAATTAAAATCTAACCTTTGGGTATTCTGTGTAATCAGTGGGGGAATCATTAACGTCTATATTATTCCCTAAAACTGAACATGAACAAAACAGGGGGGGGGGGGAACAGAAGAGATAAAAAAGCTAGGAACAAGAGGATTCTCCGGTTCACACCCATCATTGCTAAATGAAACACCCACACAAGCAGGTTTTCTTGTTCACAATAAATAAATACATAAATTTTATTTGCGGCTAGTATGCCAGATAAAACAGGTAAAACAGAAACTGACCATACAGAATAGATGTTTACAACCAAGATGTTTACAACCAGATGTTTCCAACAAAATTAGGAATCACCCAATTTTACAATTCCACAAATTAAGGATGTATTTTCTTGTTCACGTTATTTTCCAAAATGCTAAGCATTCAGGTGTATTACTGGAGCAAATGTCCCAGTGCCAGGGGCACCATGAAGATAATCTTAATGTCCATGCCTGGGCACATGGAATAGGCATACTCTGTACGGAGGTTTTCACGATTCTCCACTACAAGAACTTCACATCGGAGTTGAGGCAAACCCCAGGTTTCTACAGATGCGGAGCTAGTTCTCTCCCACTGCGAATGTAGTGCTCAGGCCCGAAACAATCATGAATAAATAAAATTTACCCATGCCGCAAACCAGCGTCCCGCACTCGGCAAACCACCAAGAATAAATAACCTGTGTGCGAGACAGAGAGACAGAGAGGGTAATGTGGATCAGCTCTCTATTGTGGAAATGGCTATTGTGGAACTCCTGCTTGATTTCTTTTATTTCCCAGCAGAATAATGAAGACCAGTCATTAACGTCTTCCAGGAATGACCTAAGACCTTTGTATGTGGACTAACATTATTTGCCACAGATGACATCCTTTCATTCAATGAGAGTGAATGCCAACAGCGAACAAGTCGGCTGATTTTGCAGCACGCTGAAGTACTACTGTATTCAGCAGAGTCACTCAAGGAGGCCTGGAAGAATGCAGGCAGTTGATAGCTCTCGCTTCACACTTGCTGCCAGAGTAATGAAATGTCAGGTGAAATGAGTGGTGGGAAAAGCCCTCTGAAAGTGATGTAATTGGAAATACCATACTGGACCCACGCTGATAACCATCTTGCAGCGCAGAAGGCAACCACTTAATAAACACCAAAACTTTCCCGTCTGAAAGATTGCCGCTCCTCTAATTGCAGCAAATTAAATTGTTTGAGGGAAAGCTTACAAATGTAGAAGACATTACGAGCTCATTGAATAATCCTAGAACGCTGTCTCTTTGTTTGTTTGGCACTATCTAATCTCCCTGTCGGTTGCGACGCTAAACATTGGGCAAGCTTTGGTTGAGAACTGAAAATGGAACTCGCTAAAGGATTGGTACTTTTGGGAGAAAGGCATGCCCAGATTTTCACTGAGATGGGATATGTGGAGATGGGGCCTGCAGCTGGTGAGGCCAAGGGTACACTGGCAATAGGGTTGCCAACTGCCAGGTAGTTAAGCAAAACAAACAACCTGTGCTGTAACAGGTAACCTTAGGAAATTGGCAGCACGAAGGCTCCACAAAGAACACAGTGCAAAAATTACACAAGCACCAAATTATTTACAAGCATTCAACAATGTTTACTGAGCGTTACATTCATGCCCTATTGAAACCAAAAGAACAACCAAAGTATTACATTCATAACAATGGGGTATCAAGTGGTAACAAAACTAACAAAGAAGTACCAGCGCAACTCAGGTCCATGGGCAAAAGCCTCAAAAAGTTGAAGCAGCGCCCATTGGCGGACCCATGAGGACCGCAGCGAAACTGAAGAACACGAAGGGTTCGTGTTTAACGGGGGCACAGAAGACCTCAGAGAATATCCAAAGTGTAGGAAAGGAAGAGGATGTGAGACCAGTCACATCACGTTTCACGGGGCTTCGTCAGCTCATTTCAAAATGTTTTTAAGCATTCCATTACATATTGTACTGTGTGCTGCTGGTAAAACGCCTTGCGGCTAAATGTGCATTTTTTTATTCCCAAAAGGGTATGTGTGAGCACGTAGCCTCTATCTCCAGCACATAGCCTCTCTCTCCAAGTTTGCATTGGTTTTAATGGAGAAGGGGAATGCCCCCTTCCGGGGGCCCTGACCCAAACCGCACCAAACTCAGGGGTTCTTGCAAGGAGGGTCCCCTCAAGCTACCCTGAAAGTTTGGGACCTCTACCTCAAAAAATGCCCCCCCAGAGCCGCGGAAAGCTGTGAATTGCTTTAAATGGCTTTAAATGCCATTTAAATGCCCGAATCGATTCGGGAATGCCGAATTTCAGCCAAATAGCCCCGAAGAAGAAACAATTGAACAGGAGAAGCAAGCGGGTGAATCGTAATGAAATCAGCCCTTCCAAATTATGCACTGTACATTCCACAAGCATTGCCTTCTTATTTTACTTCTTTTAGCTGTTTTAACTTGGTAAAATGCAAAGAGGCTGGATAAAGTTTAAATGACTGTACTTCTCCTTTCACATTCCAGAGAGAGAGAGAGAGAGAGAGAGAGAGAGAGAGAGAGAGAGAGAGAGAGAGAGAGAGAATAGAGCGAACTACTGATGCTGCATGAAGGCGCTGCCCTTTCCATCTGCCTGTCCAGCTTTGGTCCTGGTGGCACGACAGAGTTTGCATGTTTCCTGACAGAAGATCCTGGGTGGGACTACAGTAATCTAGTAACACAAAAATATACGCAAAGCTGTACCAAGGTCCTGTGAGCTGTAAAATGCAGTTAACTGAGTGCCATTTTCTTTGTTCAAATGATTTTAATTATTGGAATGCACAATTTTTTAATATGCAAATAAAATGTTTTAAAACCTGGAGGAAAAAAAAAAGAATTATAGCGTTGGAAGGGACCATCAGGGTCATCTAGTCCAACGCCCTGCACAATGCAGGAAATTCCAAACTACCTCCCCCAACACCCCCAGTGACCCATACTTCATGCCCAGAAGATGGCCAAGGTGCCCTCTCTCTCATGATCTGCCTAAGGTCATAGAATCAGCATTGCTGACAGATGGCCATCTAGCTTAAAAACCTCCGGGGAAGGAGAGCTTACCACCTCCCGAGGAAGCCTGTTCCACTGAGGAACTGCTCTAACTGATAGAAAATTCTCCCTAATGTCTAGACCAGGGGTTTCAAACAGGCGGCCCGAGGGCCGGATCCGGCCTCCGGAGGGCTTTTCTCTAGGGCTAGCCCCCTTCCCCCCTCCCCTGACCTTTTCTGGGCTTCCTGGGGCTGGCAACTGCCCGCTTGTCATCTTGAAGCCTCCCCCTCCCTTGCCAAGCACGCACGAGACGGATCGGGGCCCATGCGCCTACTTAAAAGCTTCCCACTCCCTTCCCAGGCTGGATCGGTGCCTGTGCGCCTGCTTAAAAGCTTCCCCCTCCCTTCCCAGGCCAGATCGGGGCCCGCACACCTGCTTAAAGCTTCCCCCCTCCCTTCCCAGGCCGGATTGAGGCCCGCGCCTGCTTAAAGCTTCCCCCCCTCCCTGGGCGTGCAGGGGCCAGAGCGCCCTGCAAGTGCAGCCAAGATCCTTCCCCCTCCCTCTTTGTCTTTCTATCTCTCTCTTTCATTCTCTTTCTCTCTTCTCACTCTCCCTCTTTCTTTCTCTCTATCACTTTCTTTCATTTCTCCCTCTTTTTCTGTCACTTCCTTCCTTCCTTCCTTCTTCCCTTCTTCCTTGCTTTCTTTCTGTCCCACCATCCCTCCCTTTCCTTCTTTCCTTTCTTCTTTCCCTCCCTCCCTCCCTCTTTCTATCTGTCTGTCTCTCTCTCCCTCCCCCACTTCCTCCCTCCCTCTCCCCTCTCCTCTGGCTCTCTCTTTCTTACTCTTTGGGGCTTAACGCACGGCCAATTTGTCTCGCTTTTGTGCCTTAATAGTAGCGAATCTCCATGGTCCACATGCACGACCGTCCAAGGGCTGCGCATCGGACCCACCTTAGTCACGAATTAAGGCAAAAAAAACCGGGTTAATCAATCCCTGGTTTATAGCGATCTTTTCGGTTCTAATCCGCTACTTTTTTTTAATTCCGCTACATTACCGGAACGCCGACGTGCGTGTAATTACTCGGCTAGCTCGCTACTAATGCTCCTTACCGGTCTCCTCCGTCCCGCCCCCTTCCCTGCGAAAGCAATTGCCGCTTCCCGTCCCCCGTCCCGCCCCCTTTCCTGTGTGAGCAATTGCTGCTTCCGGTCTCCCGTCCCGCCTTTTTTTAATTGACAGGTTGAGACGATGGTATACCGGAACGCTGGCGTTCAAAGAAAAAAAGGGGGGGAGAATCGCCCTTTGATTGGATAACTCCTCAGCCAATCCTTGGGCGATGTCACTCCCCTGCTATCCCGCATTGCGAACTATCCCACATTATATGGTTGGTTCAAACGCACGGGGAGCCTCCAGCAGCTACTTGTTTCAGACTTAATGTGGGATAGGCTGGCGTCATGCGTTTGATTATCCAGACTTAAATATTGTGGGATTAAAATATTGTGGGATAACAGAGGAGCGAACCAGGAACATTCTGCCCATGCGTTAATGCCCCCTATTTCTCTTTCTCCCTGTCTTTCTGGACTGGGAGAGAGGTGCAGCAGGCTCACCAGTCAAGGCAGCCAGCCCTCCCCTAGCCAAGATCTAGGCTGGTGAGTCTACTGTGGGCTTGCTAGCCAAGGCAGCCACGCTACCCCCACCCCCATCCATATCTGGGCTAGTGAGCCCACTGCAGGTTCGCCAGCCCCCTGGTTCAACATTTTTACTGGAATTAATGGCAAGGACTAGAGATACAAGCATCATAAAAGACACTTTCAATTAATAATATTTTTACTTTATTTTTTTTACTTAAAATTCAAACATACTTTACAAAATAACAATATGACTGTTAAATAAAAGAAAATATTGTAAGAATGTTATTGTTGTAAACTTGTTTGTGTTTTAAGTAAAAAACATTATCATTAATTGACTTTGCCTGTGTCTTTTGTAAAGTTTGTATCTCCAGTATCTGGCATTACATATGCTATTTATTTATTTGTTTGTTTGTTTATTTGTTTATTTGCACATGGCCCGGCTCGACTAAGTGACATTTATCTTATATCCAGCCCTCCTAACAAATGAGTTCGACACCCCTGGTCTAGATGGAAACTCTTTTGATTTAATTTCAACCCGTTGGTTCTGGTCCGATCTTCTGGAGCAACAGAAAACAGCTCGGCACCATCCTCTATATGACAGCCCTTCAAGTACTTGAAGATGGTTATCATATCCCCTCTCAGACTTCTTCTCTTCAGGCTAAACATACCCAGCTCCTTCAACCTTTCCTCATAGGACTTGGTCTCCAGACCCCTCACCATCTTTGCTGCCCTCCTCTGGACCCATTCTAGCTTGTCTATATCTTTCTTAAATTGTGGTGCTCAATACTCTAGGTGAGGTCTAACCAGAGCAGAGTAAAGTGATACCATCATTTCGCATGATCTGGACACTATACTTCTGTTGATACAGCCCAAGATCGCATTTGCCTTTTTAGCTACCGCATCATTAGTCTGGAAACTCTTATTTTAATCTGTCAGTGGTCGGTTTTGATGGTTTAGGTCAGAAGTTCCCAAACTTTTTGAGTCATGGAGCACTTTTCAGGAGAGAAATTCAACATGGAGCACTAATTTTCACCTAGCACCTATATACTAAACCGAATGACAGTAGTATTTTTCTTTCCAATCTCTTCACGGAGCACTAGGAGATGCTCCACGGAGCACCAAGTGCTCCATGGAGCATAGTTTGGGGACCTCTGGTCTAGATTAATTTTTTTAATGCTGGATCTTAATTAATATCTTTTGATGTTTCCTCTTTTATTATTTTTATTTTTTTAAGCCACCTCAGACAGGTTCGTGGAGATGCAGCATAAATACTTTCTAAATAAATAAAAACATATTTCTGCATTATTAAGTCATGGGTTTGGATCCCAACTAAATTTTCTGCCAGCAGAAGGGGAGGTATAATTTCTGCAGGTTCCTCCTTCCTGCTGCAGATCCCTGATTTGAAGCTCATGCCATTCTTGAGGACCACCTATCCCCCAGGAGCAGTGCTTCGGGGAGATTGATGGACTGCATTGATACATGGGGGAGGGAAGGAAGTTCTGTTCCACTTAGGGAAGTGCCTTCTGTTTTCAGAAAATGCAACCTGTTGTCCCCACAGTTTCACAAAAAGTAATCTGAATCTGGAAGTTACATCATACAAATAACACCATATAAAATTAGGGTGGCCAGGTCCATCCTGGCTACTGGCAAGAGGTAGACGATGTCACTTCTGGTTTATGTGAAAGTGCTGGCATCGCACCAGGCCAGCGCTCTAGCACTCAAGAAAAAACTCTATGGTTTTCATAGAGTTTTCCCACAAGTGCTAAAGAGTCCCTCTGGTGCGATGCCAGCAATTCTGCATAAACCAAGAGTGATGTCATCTTGCAGGTGACACTGATCGCTCCCCCTCCTTTCCCCAGGCCTGCTTCTGCCCACTGACCACCTGAATGTCAACGGGCAGCACAAGGAACAGGCAGCACAAGAAACCGGGGAATTGGGCACCCTATATAACATTGATAAAGCAGGAAGAAGAGGGATGAAATATGCTCCCAGGAAGGAAATTAAGAACCAAAGAGATGATTTAAGGCAAGACTGTTGTAAATGTGCAAAATGTCATTTAAACAAATGTGAAGCTCTGCAGCCCTGCTTTTCAGTGAGTCAGTGCTAAAATACAAATAGGGTATTGTGTGTCCATATAAACTATGATTGGAACTAGAAACATTTCCCCCCTTGGGTTACATATAAATGAGAAAATGGGTGTTAGCATTTTTATGAGGTTGCAGTATGTCATTTATTGAATGATAACTACGAATAAATATACCATCCACATAATGTTAATCTTCTTCCTACGTACTGTTTGGAACTATCTCAGGCACAATAGGTATCTATTCCCTTGCCATTCCACCTTTGCGGGGTTCTGCCGTAGTACAGTATGATATTTAAGGCAGGATAGCTTTGCTGTTGAGCTCTGTCATGTCATGTCATGCTTTAGATTTTAATGGCTGAGGTCGATGTAATGGAAAACAGTGAAATATAACCTGGAAAACCTCATAAAAACATGAGAAAAGCCATGCTGGATCAGACCAAGGCCCATCAAGTCCAGTAGTCTGTAGGCTCGAAAGTATTTTTTTGAAACTATTGGCTATTATATTAGGTGTTGTGGAACACAGGCAGGATAACACTGCTGCAGTCATCTTGTTTGTGGGCTTCCTAGAGGCAACTGGTTAGCCACTGTGTAAACAGACTGCTGGACTTGATGGGCCTTGGTCTGATCCAGCATGGCTTTTCTTATGTTCTTAGGAGAGGTATGTCAGCCTAAGAGAGTGATTGGCCCAAGGTCACCCAGCAATATTCCATGGCAGAGTACAGATTCGAACCTGGGTCTCCCAGATCCTAGTCCAACACTCTAACCATTGCACAAGACTGGTCCTTTGTGTGTTTTTGTGTCAATGCATGCTCAGACTAAGGTTCGAGGACAGATGCAGGATGTATTCTTCCTGCTGTCCTCGCCATGAATGATCAAAGTTCTTCACTTGTTGCTTAAAATGCACTGGAAGAATGTTTGCTGTTGAGGGGAAACCATGGGAAAAACCAGCGGCTAGCAGCAGACAGTAAAGAAAAAATGTCCATTGATTTTTTTGTGTGAAAATGTTAACGGTATTGCAAAGGAGGCAGGCTGTGTGAAACTTCCCTCTTCATATGACATCACCAGTTGTGTACATGCTGTACCCAGGCTCTGTCTGGCTGTTCATGAAAATACGATCCCTAAATTGAATTAAGCACAATGCAGTGTCATGTTAAAAAGCATAGACAGGAGGGACACTGTTTTCCAAAGAGATTTTATTAAAGGATATGGAGAATCAATGAGGCAGAGAGATGAAGAGCGCCTGTTCCAGATGGCAGAATCTTCCGGGAAAGGATTTGCACATAAGACAGTCAGATGTGACAGCGAGGAAATGGGCACGAGATGAGACGAGGGAATCCAAAGGGGCGCCAGAGAAACAAAGCACAGCATGGCCCACTGAATCAGGGCCCCAGAGAACGGCGTTCCATCCTTAGTCTATGACTGCCTTGCCATTTGACTTTGGGCAATGTCTTTGCTGCTGTTCCTTTACCCTCATTAAATGAAGGGTTGTTTTTCGCAGTGTATGATACAATGCAGTCATAGAACCGTAGAATCATAGAGTTGGAAGGGACCACCATGGTCATCTAGTCCAACCCCCTGCACAATGCAGGACATTCACAACTACCTCCCCCCCACGCCCCCAGTGACCCCCTATTCCATCCCCAGAAGATGGCCAAAAAAAAAAAAAAACCTCCAGGATCCCTGGCCAATCTGGCCTGGAGGAAAATTGCTTCCTGACCCCAAAGTGCCAATTGGCACTACCCTGGGCAGGCAAAAAAGGGCCATGAGAGCCAAACACTGATGCAAACCTTCCTGCCCTCCCTCTCATGACCTGCCTACGGTCACAGAATCAGCATTGCTGAGGGATGGCCATCTAGCCTCTGCTTTAAAACCTCCAGGGAGGTTGGGCAAAAGCAAAGGGTAACCAGTGTGAGCAGCTTGAACTGTAAAAACCTCCAGTGTCGGGCTAAAGCAAGGGATTACAAAATGCAGTCCTTAGAAGGTGCCACTGAGGAAGGAAGGTTTGATGGATGGTCATTTATGCATGGTCACTTTAACCTCCTTTATTCCCGGTTTCAGCCAGGATCAACATTTTCAGTATGCATGTTACCTCATTCCTGGCGTCTCAACCCTGTTTCAATGCAAAATGAACCCGGCTTTTTCCATTCCTCTTCTGGCCCGAATTAGACCGTTCATCCTGGTGCATTCCGGAATTGCTGAGTGAGTGTACAACTTTCTCGGGTTGAGCTTCGCCCCACCCTTTTCCAAACCCCTCTTCAAGGCAGCATGAAGAAAGCCAAACAGGGGAAACACAGAAGATTCGCCTCTCACACAGCTAATCATGAAGCAGTGTGTAAAGAGGCAGGGATTCATGTGCTTCCTGCTTCCTGCTACCTCTGAGCTCTTTCTGATCAAAAGAAAGGCTTTTTTAAAATGATGCTTGGATTTCTCCCCCTCCCCTTCTTTCAGATTGCTCTGTTTTTTTGTTTTTTGTTCTTAAAATGCTTTTTTTATGCCGCAGTTGGGTTTGGGGGGAAGGAAATCTTCTCTCGTGAGGTAAACCAATTACAAAGCAGCATTTAAAGGGGTGGGTCTTGATTTGAACTTGGGAGACTGCTTTTCTGTATTCATGCCTCCATTAGCACACAGTTTCGTCCCTGATCATTCCAGCCAATGCATTCAGTTTCCCCCAACCCGGGTTACTTTGATCCTGGCTGAAACAGGGAATAAAGGAGATTAAAGCGACCATGCATAAATGATCGATGAAGCCCTTCAGGAGAAAACAAATTCCTAGTGTCATTGAAAGCTTATGGCTTCACTCAAAATGCTTCCATCATCTCATCCAAGGAGAAACTTTTGTATTCGCTGCTTCTTCTCCTTCTCCCTTTAGGAAAAAGCCAGTGTCACATAATGCTGTCAAATCTTCTTCTTCTTCTTCTTCTTCTTCTTCTTCTTCTTCTTCTTCTTCTTCTTCTTCTTCTTCTTCTCTTCCTCCTCTAGGAAAAAGCTAGTGTCACATAATGCTGTGTCAAATGTTATTTTCTCTCTCTCTCTCTCTCTCTCTCTCTCTCTCTCTCTCTCTCTCTCTCTCTCTCTCACACACACACACACACACACACACACACACACCTTTTTGTTGCTCTTTGGCCCTTCTCTGACTGCTTCAGATCTGTCCTTCAAAACAAACCCACCCAAACAGATGTGTCTCTCATAATATGTTGCCAGCCAATTGGGAATCAGGCCACCAAGATTGCAGTGCTACATAGCCAATCAAATTTCACCGCTCAGAGATGCTGCTGAAGACAGATTAAATCCTCATAATACCATATTCATAAATGGAAAGAGGGGCATAGCCAAGACACACATGATATAACAGAAAGGAGGACACAGATGCTGCCTTCTACTGCGCTAGAGCCTTGGTCTATCAAGTTCAGCGTGGTGAAGTGGTTAAGAGCGGCGGACTCTAATCTGGTGAACTGGGTTTGTTTCCCTACTCCTACATATGAGCCAGCTGGGTGACCTTGGGCCAGTCACAGTTCTCTCAGAACTCTCTTGGCCCCACCTATCTCACAGCTAGGGTTGCTATCTCTGGGCTGGGAAATACCTGGACATTTTGAGGGTGGAGCCTGAGGAAGGAGGGGTTTAGTGAGAGAAGGGACTTCAATGGGGTATAATACCATAGAGTCCACCTTCCAAAGCAGCCATTTTCTCCAGGTAAAATGATCTCCATCGCCTGGAGATAAATTATAATAGCAGGAGATCTCCAGCCACCACCTGGAGGTTGGCATGCCTACTCACAAGGTGTCTGTTACGAGGAAGGGAAGGGAAGGCAATTGTAAGCCAGTTTGAGACTTGTTAAAGGTAGAGAAAAAGCAGGGTATAAAAACCAACTCTTCTTCTATTGTCTTCTTTAACTGGTAGTGGCTCTTCAGGGTGTCAAGGAAGAAGAGACATTTCAGATCACAAACTGCCTGATTCTTTTAACTGAAGATACTGGGGATCGAATCTGGCACATTCTGCATGCAAAGCAGATGCTCTGCCACTGAGCTGTCACCCCACAAATGGACTAATGCTCACTGTACTGCACTAGTGATGTTATGGATTGCCCGTGCAGCATGAAATGGCAGGGAACACTAGGCTGACTGGATCACAAATGGATCACAATATACATTCAGAGGTGGGGACCTGCCCTAAAGCAAAATATAGTTGCAAAGTTATTGGCTGATACTGATCCAAACGTAATCCTTGCTGTGGCAAAACTTTTATTTATGGTTTTTAATGATACCCCTTTTACTTGTACTGTTTAGATTTTATATTTATATTTTTGTATGTTTGGTTATTTATGCATTATGGAATGTATTGTATTTGTTTCACTCATGACCTGTAGGTCCATGATCATAAAGAATGGAATAAAGGAATAAAGGATATTCCTTTCAGATTTTGTTTTGGTCAACATTCTGATGGTTAGGGTTACCAGGTCCCTCCCACCAGTGGGAGGTTTTTAGGGCAGAGCCTGAGGAGGGCGGCCATTTGGGGAGCGGAGGGACTTCATAGAATCCAATTGCCAAAGCGGCCATTTTCTCCAGGTGAACTGATCTCTATACGCTGGAGATGAGTTGTAATAGCAGGAGATCTCCAGCTACTACCTGGAGGTTGGCAACCCTACTGACGGTGCTTCTCAGCCAACAAGACCTTCCAGTAAAAAAAAAATACCGAATACCGACCAATATAAAGTGCCTCTTGTGCTCTTCTCCATTCTAATTGAAACTGAGCTGGACATTTTGCTATTTAGTAATTCATCACTAACCCTCTATTCTGCTTTGCCACATTCACATACAACCATGCTGATATTAAAGGCTATCACCTCGGTCAATCCCGGTTAAGTTTCTCTGCACCTGACAATGAACCCTTTTAATTAACTGAGGTTAGAATTTAAATCTCTCTGTTCCTGCCGCTCATCTTTGATATGCCGCTCAAGCTGCACACCGGGCGAGCCTATGCCTGCTTACTCAGAAGGAAGACTCGCTGAACTCACTGGGGCTTACTCACTTGTAAGTGGGCTTAGATTTTACCACTGGAATTGTATTACCCAAGACAGCCCATTGACAGCCTACCCGTCCTCAGTTTCACTAAAGATATTTTTAGAACACCTTAACCCTTGTCTGACCATGAGTGTAGGGTTGCCAACCTCCAGGTACTAGATGGCGATCTCGTACTTGGTATGAGAGGAAGATTGCGGACGGAGGGTGCAGACTGCTCCGTCCTCAGAGGTGTTAGCTGATTTGTGAGATTTTATATGATTCATGATTCAAAGAGACTATACAGTGAAAAGTAAGTTCATTTGTCGTGCTTCAGAAGGCGATAAGGGCTGAGATAAAGTTTTGTTTTGTTTTTAGCTGAGATCTCCTGCTTTTACAATTGATCAACAGCTCATAGAGATCAGTTCACCTGGAGAAAATGTCAGCTTTGGAATTGAAGTCCTCCCCACCCTCCCCAGGCTCCGCCCCAAAAACCTCCCGCCGGTGGCAAAGAGGAACCTGGCAACCCTACATGAGGGAATTATGCTGCTCTCTTGGTTGACTGCCAGAGGTTCCCAGGGACTAGCAGAACTTTTGTGCTCTCTGGCACATCTTCCTTGACATCATTTTTTTCTCTCCCCCCCCCCCACTTCTTTTCCTTGCTTTGGCACATTGTCTAACATCTAAGCACTCAACATGCCATGCTAAGCAGAGTTAGCTCATTGGCTTCCACAAACTTAGAGGGGTCTAACTCTGCTTAGGACCACTTTATAAATCAAATATATGCAATGGTGCCATCTAGCCACGGATTTTGCTCATTTCAATAGCTGCAGGGAAACAGGAAGCAACTTACTTTTCCTTGTTCCCTGACTGATTTGGTGTCTTCTGCAAGGTGGCAATATCTCTCAAAGGGAGAGGCACGTTTTCCCACTGAAAGAACAATACAAAGCTCCTGCCCTCACAAAAGATCCAAAAAGAGGCAGAGGGAAAAGGTTTCCTTTCATCTGCTCCTGTAGAAGCTTCAAAGCATCCCTGACTTCTTTTAGTTTCCCAGTAACTGCATGTCAGAATCTGTACATACCACTTTGATGGCAAAGCTACATGTTACAACATTTGCAGGGAAGCTGCTGAAAATGTGACAAATCATGTGACAAATCATCCTCTCATAACCTGTAGTACAATTTACTCCCTCGTCCAAAAACCATTGCACTTCTTCATGCAACGCATAGTTAAATTGTGGAACCCCCTGCTTCAGGATGTGGTGATGGCTGCTAACTTGGAAGGCTTTAAGAGGGCAGTGGACATTTTCATGGAGGATAGGGCCATCCATGGCTGCTTGTCAAAATGGATACTAATCATGATGCATACCTATTCTCTCCAGGATCAGAGGAGCATGCCTGTTATATTAGGTGCTGTGAAACACAGGCAGTCGTCTTGTTTGGGGGCTTTCTAGAGGCACCTGGTTGGCCACTGTGTGAACAGACTGCTGGACTTGATGGGCCTTGGTCTGATCCAGCAGGACTTTTCCTATGTTCTTATATATTTTTCTAATGTAGCTCCAAATTATTAGGTGCTACTGGCGGAGACAGGAAAATTTACAATGTTATGATGGGAGCATATTATATGAGTTCTACTATTTGCTACAGAAATGGGAACTCAACATGGGGCTTCCATTTTTGGCAACAGCCCTTTCTTGGCACTTAGTTCCACCCTTAAAGAATAAGCCCACGGAGAAAGCAAGTATGGTGAAAAGTGGTTACTGTGTCAAAAAGCTTGTGTCAAATATCATCCACATATAATGTCCATATATGATTACAGACAAAGCAGTTTCTTTTTAAAAAGATATGAGTCAAAGGTAAAATGCAATTCCAGCAGTCTAGTACACAAACTGACTCTCAACAGCCTTCTCAAAGTAATGCATTTCCACACCTCTCCCAAGTCTTTATAAAGGTCCATGTATACTCTGTTTTGATTAAGAATGCGGTTGAATTTCTCATCCCTGCTGACTTGATTCAAAATGCCCATTTCAATCTCGCTCCCCTGTTGCTCGAATAATACCTCTGAGCTTTGTACTTTCGTACCACTTTCTGCGTCCAATTTTTCTGTCGAAAAATATATGCATTTTTGACAATATTTGGCAATAAATCATCATTATGCATTATGCAAATATTACACTATAAACGATGTAAATTGGATGCATCAGTAGTGGGTACTTGTTGAAATGCATATAAGTTGTTCAAGGAAACAAACAAATCATCAATCCCAGCTGTGAAAATGGCCAGACTGAAACAATTTACAATGACAACTTATGGGGAGAAAAATAAACAGAAGGGGCTCATTTTTGTCACAATTACAAGCCCTTTCAAGGGCACACCATTGACACAGGCAAGTTTCCACTTCACAAGATCAATGATTTACACATGATTATAATTCTTTGTTCAAGATGAATTTATTTATTTACGTACTTCATTTATACCCCACCTTTCTCTCCAACGGGGACCCAAAAGAGCTTACATTGTTCACCTCTCCTCACAACGACCCTGTGAGGCCGGAGAGGCTCACAGTGTATGAGTGGCCCAAGGTCACCCAGTGAGTTTCTGTGGCAGAGGTGGGAGTGGAACTTGGGTCTTCCAGATCCTAGCTGGGCACTCCAACCACTACACTAGATGGGCTCTCCCAGTGAAGGTAGCTACTTCCATCTGCCAGGTATCACTTTCCTTACTTCAAATGACTAAACCCTTCAAAAATATCTTGTTTGATAATTCACATTCATCTTTCCAAGCTTCCAAAGAATTCAGTGTCCCTTAAACGTATTGCCACATATCTTTATCCTAGGAAGATTGTTCTTAACTGCCTATCCTGACAGGATGCTTGTAATACAATTTCCAAAATGTTCTGGTTTTTTTATCCTAGTCTTAGCATAACACCCACTGAAGATATCCTTCCCTCTCTAAGGCTGCATCTCTAAGTGTACTTATCAGGATACAAGTGTCATTGAACTCAACGGGACTCAGTAAACATTTTTTTTAAACTTGAAAATATCAAGCTGTTAACCTTAGATAATTAACATAGTATTTAACCACCACCTCTTTCCACAATGACTGAAATCACAAGGAATGCATCCCCTGCATTTCAAAATTAATTTGTTCATTTATCTTGGTGATCTTCTAGATGTATTAAAGTAATCTACCAGAGTGTTATTTTAATACAATTGCAGCCATTCATTACTATTCCTTTGTGTCACGTTCTCTAATGTTAATATTAAATAATCTACTAAGGATTTTCAGGCTAGAATGCATTGCTCACATTCTGTAATCACAGCAGAATACTGACTTTGGTGGATCATGGACAGAGCTCAATGCTTTTTTTAGAATATATTTCTGAAACTTGGATTCAAGACTGAAACTTGGGTTCAGGTTCAAAATATTTTAAAAAATAATTGTACTAAAAATTAACTAATGTGGACTTTAAAGGTAGTGTTTTGCATTTTTGGGTTACCTACCTGAACCCTTCTGGTAAATATTTTAATTCAGCATTTTTCAAAATAGGGGCAATGTAGGAGTCTCTCAGAGTATTCCAGTTGGTTTTCAAGTCTATCATTTTAAGATCATGATTATGTTTTAAATGTGATAATTATTGCTTGTACAACTGTTATGTATTGTATTTGTGTTGCAGTCCACCCTAGCCCACCGTGGTGGGGGAAGGTGGAATATAAATAAAATATAGTATTATCAAAATTGTTGTTGTTGTTATTATTTGCTTACCACTAACTGTCTGTCTGTCCATCCATCTCTTGAAAATGAAAGAAATGTATATCAACACCTGTGCATTGTCTGTATTAGAGGTCAAGGGGAATGGCAGATGCATTTTGCATACAATCCATTGGAAAGTATTGTGCTTGAATTGATAACCAGCTTTTTCCAAGTTAGTTTTCAAGCAGGTGGCCATTACAGACTGTGAAAAGTAAGTAATCTTAAAATTATCCTGGGGCAGGGCATTTTTCAAGGTAGAATCACCAAATTCACAGAACAGCTGCAAGGGACTCTCCTTGCATGAACCCCAAAGGTTGGTAAAGTTTGGGACAGGTTGTCTGATTTTATGGGGTCCCGAAGGGGTGGACCCCCTCCTCCATAGAGAAGTATGGTAAAGTTTACAATGCTTCTTTATGGAGGAGGGGTGATCCGGACCCCATAACATCGGACGCTCTGAGCCAATCTTCTCCAAACTTTGGGGTTCATGTAAGAAGAGTCCCTTGAAGCGACCCTGAAAAATTGGGAACTCTACCTCCAAAAATGCCTCTCCTAGAGCTCATTAAAAAATTTCCAATAGGGAAAAGCCTGGGGAAAGCTGAAAAAAAGCCGAATACCTATTCGGCTGATTCAGTGATCGGCTAGTCGGCTTCAGCTTTATTCCCAGGTTTTGGTATCCAGTAAAACTAAAACCTGAATTTTGCCGAAATGGCTAATTTTGGGTTTATTTTCTGTTTGGATTTATCAATATGCACAACCCTAGTCTCTGGATATTAAAATATTTAACATCTACCATTTGAGTTGAATGGTTGACATTTAGCAGATGATATTCAATAGAAAGCTGGGAGCACATCCGCTTCATTCTGTGGTAGCGGTCCCCTGTTGGCTCGTCAATTGTCCCAGAGGGTCTGGGGACCTTGCAAAACATAATGGAATGATAGAGTTGCCAAGTTCCTCTCTGCTATCGGTGGGGGGGGGATTGGGGTGGAGCCTAAAGAGGGTGGGTCTGGGGAGGGGAGAGGCTTCAATGCCATAGAGTCCAATTGCCAAAGTGGCCATTTTCTCCAGGTGAACTGATCTCTATTGGCTGGAGATCAGGTGTAATAGCAGGAGATCTCCAGCTAGTACCTGGAGGTTGGCAACCCTATGGAATGACATGCTGACGCTTGACTGGGAAATCCACAGAAAGAGCAGGAAACTGTCTCTCTTTGTGGAAGCAGAAAGTCTGGGCAGTCTCACAAACATTTCTGTCTATCCATTCCCTCCTCTTATTTTAAAAGTCCCAAGGATATTTCCAAACGAATAAAAACTGCTATTATAACCTCCACCCAGAAAACAGTTTGGCAAAACCCAATGCAATACAACACGGACAAAACAATCTTCTCCTAAAATGGCAAAAAAACCATAACAAATACAACAAACAGGAGCAGAAGAAAAGAAGCAATCAAAAGTTTGGAATGCTGTGATGAGATAGCAATCTCAGACTGTAGTATGATGAGCATTCCTATTTAATTCTTGCTTTTACATTTTTTTCCTGGCTCTCTTTCACATAAAGCAGGATGGCAATCAGCAAAACTGCCAAATGGCTTGTGATATGGTGAAGACTGAACAATGTGAATCCCTGCCCACTTCTCTGTCTCACCGTCTCTCTCTCTCTCACACACACACACACACTCTCATACACACACTCCTTTTTATGTTCAATCACAGCACTGACATTTTGAGAGCCGCCAATCTCTTGTGCCATCGGCTCTTTGTGTTAGACACTTCCTTCAAGATCAATATGCTTCAATATAAAAAATAGTCAAATTTTGTAGTACAGGCACCCATTCTGTTAATCTGGTTGTCCTGAGAATCAGATACTGTGGCTAGTAAAATGCGAACATATAAAAATGTCTGGCAACCCAAGACATGGCTTGTAGATGTGAAAAAATAGTGGTATGATGCCATCTACCTGTTAGTTTTGAAAACTGCTAGGTGAGAAAAAGAGTCTTGGAGCACTTTACAGATGCATACATATATTGGGGGAATAAAGTTGTATTCCTTGGCTCCATCATCAACCAAAAGGGAGACTGCAGCCAAGAAATCAGAAAGAGATTGCGACTGGGAAGGGCAGCCATGAAGGAGCTAGAAAAGATTCTGAAGTGTAAGGATGTGTCACTGGCCACCAAGATTAGGTTAATTCATGCCATCATATTCCCTATTACTATGTAGGGGTGTGAAAGCTGGACAATGAAGAATGCTGACAGGAAGAAAGTAGACTCCTTTGAAATGTGGTGTTGGAGGAGTTACTAATACTGTGGTCTGCCAAAAAAAAAAAATCAGTGGGTTATAGATCAAATCAAGCCTGAACTGACACTAGAAGCTAAAATGACTAAACTGAGGCTATTGTATTTTGGTCACATTATGAGAAGGCAAGAGTCACTGGAAAAGACAGCCATGTGAGGAAATGTTGAGGGCAGCAGGAAAAGAGGAAGACCCAACAAGAGATGGATTGACTCAATAAAGGAAGCCATGGCCCTCAATTTGCAAGATCTGAGCAAGGCTGTCAAAGATTTTGACATTTTGGAGGACATTGATTCATAGGGTCACCATGAGTTGGAAGCAACTTGATGGCACTTAACACACACACACACACACACCAAGTTGTATAATGGCTGGAGTATTATAGGGTGATGAGATGGAGCTCTCTGGTCTGAGACTCCCTTCTGTCATGTGGTCACTTTGGCATGCTCCTCTCTCTCAGCCTCAGCACACTGTCTGCAATACGGCGATAACGGTACTGGCCTACATTACAAGGTTATTGTAAATATTACACAATGAACAGCTTGTTCCTCAGCTATTTGGGAGCTTCAGCTGAGGCTGGTGTGTGTGAGTGAGTTAGTGTGTGAGAGAGGTGTGGGTGAGGGGTGCTTGGGGCCTGTTGGAGAGGGGTTTCTGAGTGTTTCTCTTTGTTCTTTTGTTTAGTGTAGTTTCCAGAGTGAAGAGGGCAGTGTAATTGCTGGGGGTAATTGGTGGCCCTGCCCTCTGCTGTTGACATTGAGGGGTGGGACTGAGAGTTGTTCATTTAGAAGTCTGCGCTCGCCACAGGCACGAGCCTTTGGCACGAGCACAAGGGCAAGAGCACAAGGGCTCTTGGCCTGTGGCTCTTAGCCTGGGGGTCATATCTGGGGGTCTTGAAACAAAGTTTGTATTTGTAGTTTACTCTGAAACCGGGAGTGTCATGAAGCTTTTAGTAGGGTTACCATTGAGGGAGTGTGCAAGAAACCATACCATGTCTGCAATGAATCAAAGCGGAACGGCTGGTGAGAGAGTGGAGGCAGTGACGTGTAAGGTTTGTGGAATGTTTGTTTTCCTACCTGAGGGTAACTGCAATTACACATGCAGTAAGTGTAAGTTGGTGGTTCTACTGGACGAGAAAGTAAGGGGACTTGAGGCATGCTTGTCTACACTGCAGAGTATAAAAGAGGGGGAGGAGTACATGGACCAAACTCTTGAAAACCTCTTGGGAGGACAAGAGGAGGAGGGCCAAATAACTCAGTGTAGGGAGGGGGACCCATCTCAGGAGGAGAATATGTGGAAGAATGTTACCCGCAGAAATAGGAAAGCCAGGAGACATTCCGTTCCTCTGCTGCTTAGCAATCGGTTTCAAAACCTCCCTATAGATGCTGAGCCTGGGTCATTGGAACAAAGGTTCAGTGCCGAGTCCTCTCTGGTCTCTCAGGTTCCTGTGGATGATAGGACTCAAACCTCTGCTCCCCAATGTAGGAATAGGCGAGTGTTGGTTATTGGGGATTCCTTACTGAGAGGGGTAGAGGGTAAAGTGTGTTGACCGGACTTGTTGTCTCGAGAGGTGTGTTGTCTGCCAGGGGCACGCATCTGGGATGTGATGGAAAGTCTGGATAGACTTGTTAGACCCATGGATCATTATCCCTTCCTTCTTATTCATGTGGGAACAAATGATACTGCCCAGCATAGCCCAGAAAGTATTAAAAGGGACTATACTGCTTTGGGGGGAAAGGTGAAGGAACTGGGAGCACGGGTTGTGTTTTCGTCAGTTCTTCCTGTAGTAGGCCACGGATTGGGAAGAGAACGAAAAATTCTGGAAATAAATTAGTGGCTGATTCTGGAAATAAATTAGTGGCTGTGTCAATGGTATCGCCAGGAAAGGTTTGGTTTTTTGGACCATGGCTTACACTACCTGGATAATGCTCTTCTATTGGGAGATGGCTTGCACCTCACAAAGGTGAGTAAAATGTGTTTGGCCGCAGCCTTGCAAGCCTGATAAGGAGCGCTTTAAACTAAATCTTCCGGGGGAGCGAGATGTTAATTTAAAGCTTCAAGTGAGGACAATAACTACAAATATAGATAGGAACGAATTGCAGAGGGTAGCACATATGCAAGGAAAGACAGTTCCAAAACTTAACAATGGAAGGGAAACAATCTTAAATAAGCTGCCAAGAGGAAGGACCTGTGGTCTAAGGTGTCTCTACACTAATGCAGAGCGCATGGGAAATAAACAGGATGAACTAAAACTGTTAATAGTACAAAGCAAATATGATATAATAGGCATTACGGAAACCTGGTGGGACAAGTCTCATGATTGGAATGTATTAATTGAAGGGTATAACCTATTTTGGAGAAATAGACCAAATCGGAAGGGGGGAGGAGTAGCATTATACGTTAGGGATGATTACACCTGCGAGGAGATCCAGGTCTTAGACACTGGAACCCAGTTTGAAACAATCTGGGTAAAAATTAAGGGGGAGAAAAATAGTGATGTCATTGTGGGGGTATATTATAGACCCCCAAGCCAGACTGAGGAGTTAGATGATGCTTTCCTGGAACAGATGTCCAAACATTCAAAAAAGAGAGATGCAGTAGTAATGGGAGATTTCAATTATCCTGACATCTGTTGGAAGGCTAACTCTGCCAAAACGACTAGGTCCGACAAATTCCTCACAGTTGCAGACAACTTCATAGTCCAAAAAGTGGAAGAAGCGACAAGGGGAACAGCCATTTTGGATCTGATCTTAACCAATAATGATGACTTGGTTTATGGGGTAGAAGGAGTGGGATCTTTAGGTGGGAGTGACCATGTTCTCCTGGAGTTCGTTATACAGCAGAAAGGAGAAGCAAGAAATAGTCAAACATGTATTCTAGACTTTAGGAAAGCTGATTTCAATAAATTTAGGGTACTACTGGGTGTGATCCCGTGGGTGAGAATATTGAATGAGAAGGGAGTACATGAAGGATTCTTAAAAGGGAGAGATTGAAGGCGCAATTTAAATCAATTCCCACGAGGAGAAAAAAAGGTAGAGGTTTGAAGAAACCAGGGTGGATGTCTAAAGAACTTTTGGTTGAGACAGGATTTAAGAAGGGCGTGTACAAGAAATGGAAAAAGAAGAAATCAACAAAGAGGAATTCAAACAAGTAGCCAACACATGTAGGGAGAAAGTCAGGAAGGCTAAACTGCAGAATGAGCTCCGACTAGCCAGGGAAGTTAAAAACAACAAAAAAAGGTTTTTTGGTTATGTCCATAACAAAAGGAAGATCAAGGTAACAATCGGGTCATTGCATGGAGAGGATGGTGAGTTATTAACAGGGGAGGCAGAAAAGGCAGAATTACTTAACTCCTTTTTTGTATCAGTCTTCTCCAAAAAGGGGAATAGTCCTCAACCTGGGAATAATGGAGCACAGGATGCAATAGGGGAATTACAGTATAGTATAGAATCTGAGATAGTATGGGAATACCTGGCTACTCTTGATGAATTCAAGTCTCCAGGGCCAGACGAACTGCATCCAAGGGTGTTAAAAGAACTGGCTGAAGTGATTTCAGAACCACTGGCAATAATCTTTGAGAATTCATGGAGAACAGGAGAGGTTCCAGCAGACTGTAGGAGGGCTAATGTGGTCCCCAACTTTAAAAAGGGGAGGAAAAAAATCCCAAACAATTATCGCCCAGTCAGCCTGACATCAATACCAGGTAAAATACTAGAGCGGATAATTAAACAGACAGTCTGTAAGCACTTAGAAAGAAATGCCGTGATCACTGACAGTCAACATGGCTTTCTCAAAAACAGGTCATTCCAAACTAATCTCATATCTTTTTTTGATAGAGTGACAAGTATGGTAGATGAAGGGAATGCATTATTTTCATACTCTGGACATCCCATCCCTCCGCAGAGCCTTCTCTCTCACTAGGGTTAATGCCTTTCCTTCAAGGATACTCTATGGAAGGTATCAACAAATACCAATCCAGGAAAGGATTTGTCCCTGTGATACCTATTCCCTGGACTCAATTGATCATATTCTGCCCTCTATACGAAACACCCCGTGGGGAATGGTTAACAAATTAGCTTCTTTCCAAATATCACCTTCCTACCCTAGTAAAACGTCAATTTTTATTGAATGATTCCTATCCGGAGGTTACTGTAGATGTTGCCCATTTACAGTGGATGTGATGAAAGTTCAAAAAGCCCAAAGCTTGTAATTTCTATTATTGGAATTTATTGGCCTATGTTTTCATCTTAATGACTTCATATTTTATGAACCTTCTGTAACAATTGTACTATTACTTATGCCATTAAAGGTTTGAGACACTGAGACCCTGGGCACATTTTGTGGGGAAAATGTGGAGAGAGGAAAGAGAAAATCCCCCCCAAAAAAAGAATTGTGTTCATTTTGTAGATGAGAGAAGCAAAATAGAAACAAGGATTTGTGGGCCGAATCATTCTTTCTTTAGAACATTTACTATCTATATATCACATACCCTCCATTTTAGCCATACAACAACCCTGTGAGATGGGTTAAACCAAGAAAGGGAACATGTATGTCCCAAGGTCCCCCAGTGAGCTTTACGGTTGAGTGGGTATTTGAATGCAGGTCTCCAATCTTAGTCCAGCTCTCTACTACCAAGTTACACTGACTTGCACAATGGCACAGGGAATGACTGTTTTCTTAAGAACATAAGAAGGACCACGCTGGATCAGACTAAGGTCCATCAAGTCTAGAAGTCTTTTCACACAGTGGCCAACCAGGTGCTTCTAGGAAGCCCCCAAACAACACAACTGCAGCAGCGTTATCCTGCCTGTGTTCCACAGCACCGAATATAATAGGCCTGCTCCTCTGATCCTGGGAAGAATAGGGATGCATCATGACTAGTATCCATTTTTGCTAGCAGCCATGAATAGCCAGCTCTATGGCTGAATTTCAGCCCCTATTTTGTCAACAGCAAGTCTTTCAACAGGGACAATTCTCCGAGAATACATTTCTGACTTTCAGCAGGCTTCCGTAGGCACTTTCAGATTCCATCAGTATCATAAGCACCATATCCTATCTTCCATCACACCCAAAAGGCTGTGTGAATTATTCCTTAGCGAGCACCTCAGGAATGCCATTTGCTGTTTGTAGCTGTTTAAAATCCATCAGCATGAGGTTCTCAGCTCGGAAATGGCATAGTAGAGAAAGTCAGGCTACTGCACGCTCCAGTTTATTTAATATATTTCTCTAGTTAGCTGGCGAGTTCTCCGTGGTCGATCAAATGCAAGAAAGGGACCATTTCACAAGTATTTGCAAAGAGCTGATATAGGGGGTTGAGTGCCGGGCCAGTGCTGGGGAGACCTGGGCTCAAATTCCACTAGGGTTGCCAACCTCCAGGTAGTAGCAGGAGATCTCCTGCTATTTCAACTGATCTCCAGCCCATAGAGGTCACTTCACCAGGAGAAAATGGACGCTCTCTCCCTCTCCCATAATACTAGAACGCGAGGTCATCTGTTGAAGCTGGAGGGTGAGAGATTCAAAACAGATAAAAGGAAGTATTTTTTCACACAACGCATAGTTAAATTGTGGAACTCCCTGCCCCAGGATGTGGTGATGGCTGCCAACATGGAAGGCTTTAAGAGGGGAGTGGACATATTCATGGAGGAAAGGGGTATTCATGGCTATTAGTTGGAATGGATGCTGGTCATGCTGCATACCTATTCTCTCCAGGATGAGAGGCGCATGCCTATTATATTAGGCGCTGTGGAATACAGGCAGGATGGTGCTGCTGCAGTCGTCTTGTTTGTGTCTTCCTAGAAACACCTGGTTTGGCCACTGTGTGAACAGACTGCTGGACTTGATGGGCCTTGGTCTGATCCAGAAGGGCCTTCCTTATGTCCTTATGTTCTTGGCAATTGGACTCTATGGCACTGAAGTCCCTCCCCTCCCCAAACCCCGCCCTCCTCAGGCTCTCCCCAAAAACCTCCCACCGGTGGCGAAGAGGGACCTGGCGACCCTAAATTCCACACAGCCGACTGGCTAACTTTCAGCTAGCTACCCTTCAGCCTCACATATCTCACAGCGTTGCTAGGAGGCGAAAATGGATGAAGGGAGAACCAACTTTGCCCCTCGCAGATGCAGAAAGAAAGGGCAGAATTTTTTTTTAAAAAAATGAGATGGGGTATGAAAAATCACTATATGAGGTGATTTACAAGGCCCCCAAAGTATGCACAAGACAAACTCTGTTTTGGCTGGGCACTAAATGTAACTACCTAAATGCCGAGCCAGTAGACAGTACACTGAGGCCTGAAGGTAATGGCCATTTTAATAGGCATCTGTTCCCTTGTGTTTAACGCTTACAGCTAAACTACAGCCAGGCCCAGGAACAGGGTTACAGTCACTATGGAAACCGGTCCCTTCCTAACTTTGCATTTGGTACATCTGTCTTATTCTGTCTGCGGCTCTCAAAGAGAGAGAGAGAGGAAAAATACCCTGCTGTGATATAACACAGGATAATAGGGAGAAATAAACAGAGGCGGAGATGAGACTCTAAACCAGATACGGGAAAAGGAAAATTCCACGAAACTTTGCTGAATAAGAACACGGCTTATCACCTTTCCTGTCACTGGTCTCGAGAAGGAGATTTCTCGTGCACCCCTCCCCATTTGTGTCAGACTATCACAACGGTTAGGAATCATTTGCATATCTATTTATACATAGATATTTTTTTGTAATGGGAAGACAAGGAGTTATCGTTTTGTTGTGCTTTGTTTCATATTAGCTTCCATCACCCACAGCTGAGGAATAGCTGAGAGTGAGTAGGTAAATGTGACATCGGCAGGCGAGTGCAGTGCCCATTATTAACAGCAGGTAGCTATCAAACTGTATTCAATATTGGAGAAGTAAAAACAACTTTTAGCACTTAGAGAGCACTTCAGTATTTCAAAGCATGGCACAAACATTAATTCATTAAGTAAGTGTTCCTTGGAAGCAGCCGACATTCGGTGCTCTAGAAATGGCCAGTTCACAGGGGAGTAGAGGAGGAGGAGGAGGAAGAAGAAGAAGAACAGTTGGCTTTTATATGCTGACTTTCTCTACCACTTAAGGAAGAATCAAACCGGATTACAATCACCTTCCCTTCCCCTCCCCACAACAGACACCCTGTGAGGTAGGTGGGGCTGAGAGAGCTCTGAGAAAGCTGTGACTAGCACAGCTAGATTCCCAAAGAGAGCTGATATCACCCCCCGTTTAAAATCTCTTGAGTTTCCAGGTCAGGGTCCCCAACCTTTTTTTAAAAAAAAAATATTATTATTATTTTTATAACAAACATAACATAAAACAAAACGAAAAAGAAAAATACAAACTGATATCTTCAATATACATAATAAAAATTCAATTACAAAATTGAATAATCAAGATATCATAAAAAAGAAAAACCACCACCCACCTTAACATGTGTCCCATCACCATTGTGTTCAACTTCCAGAGAAGTGTCTAAGCAGTTTAAAATTAAATATAGTTTTCAACAATTTATTTTTCAAAATTATATCTATAACTCATTCACCATATTAGTAAAATTAATTTTTGCCATTTTATCCCAATATCCCATGTTGTTTTAAATTCTTCCGAATCCTTCCCATGAAGGGAATCTGTTAGTTTGGCCATCCGCATATATACCGTATCCATAATTTCTCTCTCCAATCTTTAATTAGAGGTCTATTTACTTGCTTCCAGGATTTAGCTATGGCAATTCTTGCTGCTGCGAAACTATATTGGCATATGACTCTTATTACTTTTATTCATATTTTCCTTGGGAATTCCCAATAAACAAAAAGCAGGTTCCATTTTTACTTTAATGTTAATCAAATTAGAAGTCTCTTTCAATACTTTTCTCCAAAATTGTTTAATCTTTTTACTTACCCACCAGGCATGCATAAATGTTCCTTTTTCCATTTCACATTTCCAACATAAATCCGTCATTCCTGATTTCATTTTACTTATCATTACTGGTGTAATATACCATCTATAAAACATCTTATATAAATTCTCTCTTATTTCATTAGTTATTGTGAATTTAAATTCTTTTTTCCAGAGCCTCTCCCATATCTCCAAATTAATATTAAAAAAGGGGTCCCCAACCTTTTTGAGCCTGCAGGCACGTTTGGAATTCTGACATGGCATGGTGAGTGCAGCAACAAAATGGCTGCCCCAAAATGTCTGCCGCAGCAGGCAAAACCAGCCACAAAATGACTGCCGCAGCTTGATTTCAGTAACACAGTGCAGAGCTGTGTGATGTGGTGGCAGCTGCTGCCAAAGCAACAGTTTTAAAAATCTGCCCAGCCAATCAAATCTCTAATAGTCAATCAGAAGCGCTGCTGGGCAAAAGACCTATCTGGCCCCACCCACTTCCGAAATACTCGGCAGGCGCCACAAATGGTGTTGGGTGCTTGATCCTGTGCATATGGGAGGAAATCCCATTGACCTCAATGGATATTATTATTATTATTATTATTATTCTGATGATTACTGCTACTACTAAGCACTATCTACATGCATAATATTTAAGTACACTGAACTTGAAGGGGAGGCAAGTAGGGGCAAGGATAAATAGTAAAGTTGCCAGGTCCCCCTTTGCCACTTTTTGAGATATAACCACCCACCAGATTGACAGAGGGGGACTGGGGTGACCCCTCTCTATATGACAAGTTTATGGAGAGGTTCCTGGTGAAGGTGGTCCTTGAGGCACGCTGGTACCAAACTATTTATGACACACCATTAGTAATTTTTTTTCATGTGTTCATCAGCAAACAACCACACATCATCTGGATGTAGGGTTGCCAGGTCCCTCTTTGCCATCGTTGGGATGTTTTTGGGGTGGAGCCTGAGGAGGGCGGGGTTTGGGGAGAGGAGGGACCTCATTGCCATAGAGTCCAATTGCCAAAGCGGCCATTTTCTCCAGGTGAACTGATCTCTATCGGCTGGAGATCAGTTGTAATAGCAGGAGACCTCCAACTAGGACCTGGAGATTGGCAACCCTAATAAATAGGGATGAGGGGGCTGCCCTCCTAAGTAGATCTACTCGGACTCCTACTCAAGTTTATTCAATGGGACTTGCTCTCAGGAAAGTGTTTTTAGGATTGCACTGTTACAGACTTACTTCTGAGTAACCATCCTAAAGATCATGTTATAAGAAATCCACTCCATGTAGGCTGCGTTTAGCAATGTGATCCTAAAAAGGTTACACTCTTTTAACTCCACAGAGGCCAATGCAATTAGAAGGATGTAGTTCAGCTTCAATGTAGGTGATTTTCCTTTCCTTTCCTCTGGTGCTATCTGCAGGGAAATACAGGAAAGAGCCCTTGTTTCCTTTGTCCTCGGCTCAAAAATATCCCAAATCTCTGCATCCATCAGACCATCCACTTTCTATGGTAAACAGCTTGCAACACGGATCAAATTTATCTGGCGACAACCTGGATATATAACGAAGGAGCTATAGACAAAACTGATAAATGCAATTGACTATTCATGCTGTGCTGCTTTGGATGTTCTTTTCATTTTTATTTTAATTGTAATCGTAATTTTATTTTCATTTTATGGACTGTTGGCCACCTGAGGGTTCTGTTTTGTGGCTGAAAAATGGATATGAATGAATGCATAAAGAACTAAATGAAGAAACAGAGTCAGTTTGGGGTAGCAGTGAACATGTCGAATTAGGATCTGAGAGACCTGGATTCAAATTCCCATTCTATTACAGATTTCAGTGGGAGATTTTGGGCCAGACACACTCTTTCAGCCTAACTTGTCTTACTGCACTTTTGTGAAGATAAAATGAAGGGAATGGAAAATGATGGGGGGCACCCTCAGCTTCTCAGGAGGAATGGCAGGATTCAGATTTACATAGCAGATAGACTGCTTCTAAGTAGGGTTGCCAGGCTGAGCCTGGTAACCAGCAGAATGGTTGAGGGCAGGGTAGTATTTAGGGTTGCCAGCTTTGGGTTGGGAAATACGTGGAGATTTTGGAGGTGGAGCCTGAAGAGGGCAGGGTTTGTGGAGAGGGAGGACTTCATAGAGTCCACCTTCCCAAGGGGCCGTGTTCTCCAGCTGAACTGATTTTTATCACCTGGAGATCAGCAGTAATAGAGGGAGCCACCACCTGGAGGTTGGCAATCCTAGTAGGGTTGACAGTCTGGGCTGGGAATTACCTGGAGATTTGGGGAGTGGAGCCTGGGGAGGATGGGGTTGGGAAGGGGTGGGCCTCAGCAGGGTATAATAACATACCGTCCACCCTTGAAACACCCTCCAAACATTTTCTCCAGGGAAACTGATCTCTGCAGTCTGGATATCAATTGTAATTCTGGGAGATCCTCAGTCCCCACCTGGTGATTAGCAACCCTAGGGCAGATACATGATGTATGTGTTGGGGGCGAGGGGGAGGGATGAAATAGCATCACCCTCTGAAGTTGCCATTTCCTCCAGGAAAACTCAATTTAGTAGTCTGGAGAGCAGCTGTAATCCTGAGAGAACTCCAGGCCCCACCGAGAAGGTTGGCAAACACAGAGACATTGTCCCCAAACCTCCAGGAATTTAGTAAGTCTGAGTTGACAACCCTACCTAGTTTGTAGGCAGAGACGTACAAGAAGATGCAGGAAATACAGGAGATGCCTGTGACAAGCTCTGAAAACATAGAAAGCATGCATCACAACTCCCCCTAGAGATCATTTAGATCACTGGTTCCCAACGGGGGGGTCCACGGACACCCAGGGGTCCGCGAGAACTAAATTAAGGTCCGTGAAACAAAGTTATAAACCCATAATAAATTAATATTTTCAATTAAAAGTTCTCTATTATAAAAATTTATATTCAAATATTGTTCTAAGTTTAATGTTTAACTAACAGTTATGATTAAAGTTTATTTTCAAATTCTCAGAATTTTTATTTTGAACCTTGGGGTCCCTGCACCGAACAAAAAAGTCCTAGTGGTCCCTGGTCAAAAAAAGGTTGGGAACCACTGATTTAGATTAAGCACATCCTATACAGGTTGAGTATCCCTTATTTGGACTGCTTTGGACCAGAGGTGGTCCGTATTTTGGATCTTTCCATATTTTGGAATATTTGGTAATTATTGCATATATGTAATGAGATATCTTGGGCATGGGGCCCCAGTTTTTGGATTAGTCCGGATATTGGATGCCCAGATAATGGAATGTCAATCTGTATCATTATTTGCTTTCATATATCTGCTCCCATGCTTTCAACTCTCCAACACTACATGTGTTACTCGAAGACCATCTCCCTTATAACGGCTGCTGCAAGTATTTTAGGAGAGGAATTCCTCTGTGATATTCAGAACGTGACCTTGTCAGACAGTTCAAAGTATGCAAATATTTCCCCTAGGTTCAGGGTCCTACCCACACATCACTGAACTAGAGGGCTCCTGTTCATGACAATGGTCAAAGGTACAGTAATTGGATTGGATAGGATTGGAACTAGAGGACTCTTTTCTTGTGAGACAGAATCTGTTTCAAAAAGTTCTCTGCCCTTTCATCTCTGCCCTTAATGCTTTTATGCATGCTTGTATAACTGCAGCACCTTACATGTCATTCTTATCTTCTTTTTAAGGGTAACTGTAGATGCCATGTAAGTGCAAAGGAAAGAAAGAAAGAAACTTTCAAGTATTTGCTATTCATCAGTCGCTGAGAGCCAGCATGGTATAGTGGTTAAGAGCGGTGGACTCTTATCTGGTGAACAGGATTTGTTTCCCCACTCCTCCACATGAAGCCTGCTGGGTGACCTTGGGCCAGTCACAATTCTTTCAGAACTCTCTCCCCACCTACCTCACAGGATGTCTGTTGTGGGGAGGGGAAGGGAAGGCAATTGTAAGCCACTTTGAGACTCCTTAAAAGGTAGGGGAAAAGCTGGGTATAAAAAGCAACTCTTCTTCTTTTTTTGTATGGCTGAGCATCTGCTTGGCATGTAGAAGGTCCCAGATTCAATCCCTGGCATCTCCAGTTAAAAGGTTTGGGTAGCAAGAGGTATAAAAGACTTGAGACCCTGGAGAACTGCAGCCAGTCAGAGTAGACAGTACTGACTTTCCTACACCAATAGTCCAACAGTATAAGGTACCAAATAAATAGCAGTGTTGAAAATTAGTCCATAAGGGTTACATAAGGGTTTGGTACAGACGTAAGAATTATGGATTTATTAAACTTTGGAATTGTGATGATGCTCAAGTGCTAACAGAGAAGTTGAATAGACAGTCACCAAGGGAAAGTCTGGACCATGATCAAAGACTGGAATGCCATTAAACCGGTTCAATTCCTACATATTCCAATAGATTTTAGTATATTTAAGTCCCACTCCCACTCCACACACCGCCTAACAGCATGGGAGCTGCTATCCCTCTTCACTGTGAGTCAGGGTGTCTTATGCCAGCAAATGCCTGGAGATTTTAGGGAAGGTGGAATGTTTCAGGAAGAAGTGATGCCACATCCAAGTGAGGCTCTAGAAATTTCCCCTAATCTCTATAGTAAAAAACTATAGAGACTGGGCATATTCCTAGAGTGTCACCATCAACACCATTGCTCCCCATTTTTCTCCCACTCCTCAAATTATCAAGGGCAGGGGGGCTGAGGGTGGGGGCAACCTTTCACCTGCTGCCAGAAAGAAAATGAACGTAAGAACATAAGAAAGGCCATGCTGGAGCAGACCAAGGTCTATCAAGTCCAGCAGTCTGTTCACACCTGGCCAACCAGGTGCCTCTAGGAAGCCCACAAACAAGACGACTGCAGCGGCATTGTCCTGCCTGTGTTCCACAGCACCTAAGATAATAGGCATAACTGGAAAGCCTACTGAGTCACTGGAAAAGACAATCATGCTAGGAAAAGTTGAAGGCAGCAGGGAAAGAGGAAGACCCAAACAAGAGATGGATTGTCTATATAAGGGAAGCCACGACCCTCAATTTGCAAGATCTAAGCAAGGCTGTTAAGGATAGGACGGTTTGGAGGACATTGATTCATAGGGTCGCCATGAGTCAGACGCAACTTGACAGCCCTTCACTCACACACACACACACACACACACACACACACACACACACACACACACACACTATATTACTATTGCAGCCACATGGGTGAAGCCCATTGCACAGGTCTTTCATTTGTCTTTGCACATGCGGTCTCATGCAGGTTCCATGCGGCTTACAGGCACATGAGACCTCAGCATGGAGAAGTGGCTCCCACAGTTCTGGGGCTAGGAGCCAAGGTAACCTAGGCATGCATGAGATTTCAACCCTTAAGGTTTCGTACAGTTATCAAAGTTAGCACTGCTGATGATCTTCGGTAGTTTTCTGTGTTGTTCCAAGTTTCCAGAGCCCACACTGGCTTCTGCAATTACTAGCTCTAAAACTTAGCGTTGCATGTAGAACGCACAGATTTTATACAGATGGACATTTTGCATGTGTGATGTAAATAGGGTCATTGGCCTCACAACTGCACTCTTTTGGAGGCGGAAAAGATTTCTCCCTGTGCATTCCCAATGGTGGATAACGACAGCACCTGAATAACAAATCCTGTGGTCCTAAAGAGATAGCTGTGAAGAGATCTGGCTAAGTAAGCATTCTCCTTGCAAGCCTGTATTCATTTGGAACAATCATAAAAAGTTACCAGTTTAACCTACCACTTTATGCTGCAATTAATATGCTAACAGGCTTTCAGAACCATGCATTACCTAATGCTCAGTGCACTAAATAGAAGGCAATAGCCCTCATAAAATGTGCTCAATATGCATCACAGGGAAATATTTACCACTGAAACAAAACTCTCAGGAGGATGAAGAGCTTGGAAGATTGCTAATGGGATATGGAGCTTTTCATGAGTAAATTAATGTTCTGAACTTTGAGCAGATACCTTTTTTAAAAAGGGGAATGTCTCTAAATTCACCACAAATTTCAGTTTTGGAGAACCTCGGGGACAATTCTTATTTCCTCCTATTTCTCTCCCCTTCATCATTCTCAAGGGCAATCGCAAAACAGGACCAAGGCTGTTAATCTCGTTTTTTTTTTTTCCAAACCCATGGTAAATTATTACTTTTGGGGAAAAAGTACATAGGGACTGACTGAGTCTAGTGTAACTGTGGAAGTAGTGAAATGGGAAACATGAGTTATTCTGAGCCCTTGCGGTAAAGAAAATAAATGGAAATATATTTTGCCTCTATAAATTACCCGGATACATTTGAACAAAAAAAATAATAATGGCCCTGCTAAAGCTTGCTCTTACATAGATGGGGTCTCATGACAGATAAATTTATCTGTGATGCTGGCATTTTTTCCCCTGTTCAATAGCTGAATGTTAAACAATGTCCCTTAGTAGAATATATTCTTCAGAATCTGAATTCTGATTGCTATGCTAAAATCAGACTGAGGTATCTCCTTTATATGTCAATTAATTCCAATGTTAGAAGATATATTTTCCATCAAAGGTTTTTGGAAAATAAAGGAAACTTTGGTGCTTCTTCAAAATAGGGATAACACAGCAACTCCTGTCATGAGCTCTGACTTTTCAAGATATCTCTTCTAGTTGTATGCAAAACCCACAGAAGAAATTCTCTTTCTGTTTTCCTAGTTCGAAGTTTTTTAGAGAACATCTACAGGCAATTTTGAATATAGATCGGTTAGGATGTCATTTCATTTCCTTCAGTATTGTGTCAGTTGTTTATTTCATTCCTTATGCATACATATTTGTACACAGGTGCACTGTATCATGGGATTTGTAGTCTTGAAGATTAATCATATATTTTGGCCCACTGGGGAAACGAAAGTGAATGCTTGTGATATTCCTAGTGGGCTAAATACTAAAAGTTGGGACTATGAAAAGTTGGGGAAATAGTGTGTAGGGAAGGCTGAAGCCCATTCTCCACATGTGCAACATTCATGATCTGAATTCACCATTGCATGTGCAGGAACTAGGCTTACCAGGTCCCTCTTCTTCTTCGGCGGGAGGTTTTTAAAGTGGAGAGGGGGGGGTTGCGTGCGCTCGGAAGCGATTCATCACTTCCGGTTTACACCCAGAAGTGCTGCATTGCAAAGGGCCAGTTTCCACTCAAACTCCCAGTTTGAGTGGTAAAGGCCCTTTGCAATGCAGCACTTCCGGATGTGAACTGGAAGTGAAGTGTCGCCGGTTGAACGGATTGCCCGCTGACCCTCACCTGGTCAGCGGGCAGCCAGGTGGATTGGGGGGGGGGGTTTGCCCGCCACCACCTGGCACTTGGCAACCCTAGCAGGAACTGAGGACAACATTCATATCTGATTTTTACATAAGGCACAGTGAGGGGACCCCAGATCCAACCTGTGCACACGATAACATGTAAATTATACCCTAGTTCACTGGTTTTTATTTTCTCTTTTCATAAAAAACAGGAGATTTTGAGTTTTGGAAGAGAAAGGAATAACCTTAAGGACCACCTACTCTCATATGAACCTGCCTGAACACTTTGGCCATCAGGGCTGTCAGGTCCCTCACTACTGCGGGAGACCTCCTGGCAATCTGTTGTGCTGCCCATTGCTACCTGAAATACCAACAGGGAGGAAATAGGGGGGGGAGAAGTGGGGGGCACACACTGAGATTGTGCTGGCACTCTGACATCACTTCCAGCAAAAACTGGAAGTGCTGTCATGGATGTTCTAGGATTTGCTCTTCCAGTTTTCTCTGGAAGTGATGCCAGTGCTCTGGCATGATGCTGGGACTCCAGTACCAACACTCTAATAGCTCAAAGGGTTTACCAGCTGTTGCCTGGCAACTGAAATGGTCATCATCAGAGGCCCTGCTTCAGGTGCCTCCACCATCTGAAAATAGAAGGGGAACAACCCAAGAACAGGTCTTCTCTGTCTTGGCCCCAAAATTGTGGATTTTCTCCCAAGGAAGATTTGTTTGTCTTCTATCACTGCTAGCAGGTGATAATTTTGTTTTGTTTTGTTTGGTGTTCCCTCAGTAATGCTCATAGACCCTCCTTCTCATTTATGCGCATGTGCCTATGTGTTGGTGTATACAGAATTGTTTTAACTGTTTTATATATAAAAGGTAAAGGTAGTCCCCTGGGAAAGCACCAGATCATTACTGACCCATGGGGTGATGTCACATCACAACATTTACTAGGCAGACTATGTTTACGGGGTGGTTTGCCATTGCTTTCCCCGGTCGTCTATACTTTACCCCCAGCAAGCTGGGTACTCATTTTACTGACCTCAGAAGGATGGAAGGCTGAGTCAACTTTGAGCCGGCTACCTGAAACCAACTTCCGTCGGGTTCAAACTCAGGTTGTGAGCAGAGCTTTGACTGCAGTACTGCAGCTTACCACTCTGTACCACAGGGCTCTGTTTTATACAGCCGCGCTTTAAATTTTGTTTTTAATGTCCGCTCATCAGTGAAACATCCAGGTTGCTTTCCTGATGACCTCAACTAGAGGGGACATTTCTTTAGAAGAAGGTGGACCTTGAGGTTCAAACTAGAGAAGATTACGGTAGTTCCACGTTTAGAATGCCACAAGCATTTGTTTTCCCTTTATGAATAGCCATGCAAAAGTCTGATTTATATCAGAAATCGGTGTGTGTGGGGGGAGAGTTTACCCTTTTCCATCATGTTATGTATTCCACCTGAAATGACCTTGCAGAGCTCCTATTTCCACATTTGGACAGACATATCAGCATTTGGTATGCTGCCTTATCTGTGCCCCAACAGGGCAAAAAAGCAGCTACCTGGCATGTTTTCTCTCAAGAAAATGGAAACGGAGTAAACACCCCTTCTCTGTGCCATGGTCCCAAATTGAGTCTGGCCAATGCTTGGCTGCCAGAAACATTAGAAAATGTTTGGGATTCATGAACATGGAACTCCCAGTGTCCTGTCATAAGAAAAGCCATGCTGGATCAGACCAAGGCCCATCAAGTCCAGCAGTCTGTTCACACAGTGGCCAACCAGGTGCCCCTAGGAAGCCCACAAACAAGAAGGCTGCAGCAGCACCATCCTGCCTTTGTTCCACAGCACTGAAGATAATAGGCATGCGCCTCTGATATGGTTTTGATCTGTCAAGTTTGATCTTGAGACAAACATTCACTGGATTGTGTATTTGAGATCATCCCCACTGGACACACACACACCAAAGGGCTAACCAAAAGTTGCAGAATTTCCATTGAAGATTTTCGATCCATTTCAATATACCTAGGATGAGAGTTCTAGTGAGTGTTAATTATTTCCACCAGTGTTTTAAATGAGGACTTACAGTTAATGATTCCCCCCCTCCCTCCCTCTCTCTCCTCATATTGCAAATTACGGCAGCTTGAGGCGGTGCAATAAAAACATCATGCATTTAATATGCCCCTGGCACAGCAGGTGATGCCACAGCTGGGGAAAGGGGGAGAAGAAGAGGCTGTCTCCAAATCACTTCAGGTGCCAACAGAACATTTTTCAATCGTCAAAAGCCATTTGAAAAAAAATAAACACCTCTCTTTTCCAGGCACAAGAGAATCAGCACAATTCCTTTTTCTCTCTGCAGCCCACATTAGATTCTGCCGCTCACAGGATTTGCAGAGTGATCCATGACCACTGATGCAATCAGGGAGTATTCAGTACACTCCTCACTCAGTTTTCCGGTCCCATTTGGTTGCTTGAGATGCAAGTGGAAATGAGCTACGGAGAGAGGAGAGAGGGTGGGGGTGGGGAGGTGGGAGGGGATTTTTGCTCATGGAGCCTTTGTCGGAGAAAGAGAGAATGCTGCCTATTCACTTCCAACACAACACCTGTTTCCCAGTCTTTCCAACAATGCCTATTTTACATTGAAACAAACAGCCCGATGTCTTATTAACATTAAAATGCTGTTCAAAACGAGAAATCAAACATGTTTATACAACATGCGGGTTGTTTGGGGATATCTTCTGCTTTTGGGACAAGATGTTTGATCAGCTAAAGCGGCTCAACTTACCTCAAGGCTTAACGGGGTTTCTTAATACGTAGGGTTGCAAGCTCCAGGTTGGGAAATATCTGAAATTTTTTGGGGCGGAGCCTGATGAAGGTGGGGTTTGGGTGGGGAGGGACTTCAATGCCATAGAGTCCAATTGCCAAAGCAGCCATTTTCTCCAGGGGGACTGATCTCTATTGGCTGGAGATCAGTTGTAATAGCAGATCTCTAACCACCACCTGGAGGTTGGCAACCCTATTAATACAGGTTTGTTTGAGAGGTTTTGGACTAAGATGTAGGCCTTTCTGTACATGCACCACACTTTACCCATAAGCATTTGGGGTTTCATTGGGAGATTCATTAGTGTATTTGCATAAAGACTGGTCATTTGAATTCTCGTGCCCAGCTCTTAAAGCATCTTTAAACCATTCAAAGCCCACTGACTTCCCATTATTTAGAAGGTTATAACTCTACTTAGGGAGGGAAGGCAGCATAACATAACCCAATCTCATCAGAATTCAGAAGCTAAACAGGGTTGTTACTTGGACGGGAGACTACTTAAGAAGACTGCATCAGAAGTGTTGCAGTCTTCTTAGGTGTTGCATCTGGCACAGCTTGAGAGCTCAACCTTCTTGATCACCAGAAAAAAGGCACATACCCTCTAGAGTCATCAAAGTGACTTACTTGTTGCGCACAGAATAAGTCATCACCATTTTGCTTTGTGAATGTGCAGTCAGATGAATAATTTAAATAACCCTTTTGCCTGCATTTTTTGCATTGCATTTTTGCCTGCATTTTTGAGCCCATGCAATCAGTAGCATCTATTACAAGTGATTACAAGGACTATCAAAAGATTAGTCACTTAAGTGCATGGGCTGATACTGAATGCTGATGACCAGAAGGCACATGGAGATACCAAAGTAGTAAGGCTCAACATAATAATCTCAAATACATTTTTTTTCTTTTAACAATATACATTTTAACAAATGGAGATAGCCGGGAATGGCAGCTGGGAAAATCCATCAGCAGTTGTGCAAACACGTGCACCCCAATTTTGGGATGCTGACAAGCAACTGCATTGACTGTTGGGTTATGCATTCCTTCGATGAACTGCTGAAAAATTTTATGAACTTCACTTTTGTGGATGTGCACAGTGTGTATATTTGCATATGAATGTTATACATATGTAGTTATGTATTGGATGTATACAGTCATAATAATTAACAAGGCAGATCAGAATGTACATCCAATTCATATCCACTCTCCTTAAAAATCTAAGACATGACAATGGAAAATGGAAAATGGAAAATAATTCACATGCAGTTCCATTCTGTAACACAACTTCTATCATATCAGTGCATGATACTGATAATTCCTATTAGGAAGGAATTCAGAAGGATCCCTACATCAGATGCTACCTACATGGTGAAAGGAAGGAAGGAATTGTGCCAGTTATACTTCTACATGAAATCTTTTTGCCACAGTGGTAATTATCTGACCTGTTCCTCATATACTACACATGCATGACATGAAGTCACAGCTGATGTCGATTTCCAATCAAAAATGCACTAAAAATGCAATACATTTTTAATATTGTACTGCAGTCCAAGCTTCTGCTCACAACCTGAGTTTGATCCCAACGGAAGTTGGTTTCAGGTAGCCGGCTCAAGGTTGACTCAGCCTTCCATCCTTCCAAGGTCGGTCAAATGAGTACCCAGCTTGCTGGGGGTAAAGGGAAGATGACTGGGGAAGGCACGGGCAAACCACTCCCTAAACAAAGTCTGCCTAGGAAACGTCGGGATGTGACGTCACCCCATGGGTCAGGAATGACCCGGTGCTTGCACAGGGGACCTTTACCTTTATCTACTGTCATTTTTAAATTTGAATAATGGTGGCAGTGTAAACTCTCTCTGGAATTTAACAAAAGCATGTATGAGTCATGCTTACATGAATATTGATTTATTCTCATCGTATCTACATTCTTGTCTTCTTTTTTCATTCTCATCAACCTTTTCATGCTAAATTTCACACTTAACTAGCATGCTTGATGTTTTAATTTCTTGGGTTCCATTTGCCACAAACTAGTCTTCCCACTCTACTGTGACCAAGAAATCGACCCTCAACACAGTTTAAGGCAGACAATGTAATGCATCCCATTAAGTCCTAAGAGAGAAAGAAATGGGCTGAAATCTGGGAGGTGTACTTTAGAATGAATATCCTTCCTAGGGCCTACCAATTTTACCAAGATAAAAACAAGTTCTCACCTAAGGCATGATTGTGTCCTCCCAAAGAAACCATCTTTATTGTGTTCTAAATAAGTGAATGGGTTTCATTTACTTCTATGGAGAAAAAGAAAGCGCTGGCCCTGGGGATGTCACTGTGATGAAGGCAAACCTTGTCTGTCAATCTTGACATCATGAGTGGCCTAGGCCAATGGATCTCAGTGCCAAATGCAAGTCCCCTGTCTACTATATGCATCCCATGTTGGGTTGCCAACCCCCAGGTGGTCAATCAAAATAACAGCCCACTAATTGATCAAAGACAGTGTATTCATAACAAAATTACAAGAATGAAAAGGATACCTCACTAACTAGAGCATGCAGAAATACAGATACAAGATACAGCAGATACTGAACAAAACAATCACTAGAAATATATACACTATATACAGCAAGTATACAAACGTGGTCCCACGGTTCACTTGTGCAAATTCAATAGGAAAAAGTCCTTTTGACACGGAGTAGTACAATATTCACTGCTATAACCGGGAGCGAAACAGCCCTCCCTTAGTTTCACTCACAGTCTTAAAGTGGAAATGAATCCCTTAAAAAGTAATGTAAACTGTGCGGTGGGGACCACAATCCAAATATGGTTCAAATTCACAAGAAGTCGTTCAGAATCTCAGGACAGAACGCAGATCCCGGATAGTCTTTGTGTTTCACCAAAACAGGCTTCATCAGCCTTGCTTCTCTCTAGAAAAATTTCAGTTCATCCTTGATAAAGGTTTGAAAAGATGTCGCAGCATATAGTCAACCATTGAATCATTCATTTGTTGTGAATACACTGTATTTGATCAATTATTAGTGTGCTGTTATTTTGATTGAGTATCTCTCAGTATAGCCCCAGGTGATTGTTTTTTAACCCCCAGGTGGTGGCTGGAAATCTCCTGGTATTACAACTGATAACCAGGTGACAAAGATCAGTTCACCTGGAGAAAACGGCCACTTTGGCAATTGGACTCTATGGCATTTAAGTCCCTCCCCTCCCCAAACTCCACCCTCCTCAGGCTCCACCTCAAAAACCTCCCACCGGTGATAAAGAGGAACCTGGCAACCCTACCTGGAGAAAATAGCTGCTTTGGTAATTGGACTCTATGGCATCAAAGTCCCTCCCTTCTCCAAACCCCGCCCTCCTCAGGCTCCACCCCTAAAATCTCAGGTATTTCCCAATCCAAAATTGCCAAACCTAATCCCATGGCCATCACATTGGTAGGCCTTACACTAGCTTATCCACAAAAAGAACAAAAGAGTTAAATAGCTTAATATTTGCTAAAACAAAGACCAGATGTTCCTGGTTTTTTCTAACATAGCTATAGCTGTGTTCAGGAAGTGGGGGAAACACACACACAATAAAATACACACACAGGAGCCCCCGCCTAAGAGAAGCTATACCTTATCAGCCTTTTCAATGCAACTACTTCTGAAGTGTTCAATAATAATATCTTACGTAACTTTTATTCGTCAACAGATTGACAGAAGCAGTGCCGAGTCCAAGAACAATCCTGACAATAAAATTACTGTGTCCTGCTATTATTAGCACTACAATCAGTCAAACGCTTGAAATTTTTTAAAAAATAAATGTGAACGCCGATATCTTGTTGGCTATGTGCTAAAGATGCCAATTCATGGTCACCTAAATCATATGCAGCGATTTAACATTTTGTGGTTAAGTGGGTGCTTTTGATCTTTCATCCTGATCTCTTGTGTTCTCAGACATCCTGTCTTTGGAGTTAGTGGCACATCTGAGATGCTTTCCCTTGTCTTTGCCCAGCTGTCACTCACAATTCTTTTGAGTCACAAGCACAGTGAGCTCTGAAAATGGACCATCCTTCTTTCAAGGTCAAGGCAGGAGAAAGGAAGGACAAAAATGGATTGATTAGAGCGGATCTCTCTGTTACCTAGAATGCCGTGCAAGACTAAGATGGCAGGACTTGGTTAGTATTTGGATGAGAGACTACCAAGGACATCCAGGCTTTCTAGGCAGAGACAGGAAATGGCAAATCACCTCTGAACATCTCTTGCCTTGAAAGTTGGCTGTGACTTGACGGTGCTTTCCACCACTATTTAATCCTTTTATCTGGAAATGATCCTCTCCCGAATGCTCTTTAATATCTATATGCCCTTGCCCAGGTGGGGTGTCACCAGTACACTAATGACACCCAGCTCTTCCTGTTAATGGACCGCCAGACGGACACCATCCTGGATACACTGGCCAAGTGCCTGGGGGCTGTGGTAGGATGGCTCAAGCAGAGTTGGCTGAAACTGAATCCATCCAAGATGAAGGTCCTGTGGCTGGGCCGGAATGGACGGGAGCAGGCAAATCTTCTTTCCACTCTTGACAGAGTTCAGTTGATAACATCTGCCATCATCAGGAGTCTGCGGGTGATCCTGGATGCCTCTCTTTCTCTGGAGGCCCACGTCACTATTGTTGCTAGGTTGGCTTTCTTCCATGTTTGCCAGACTCAGCAACTTATGTCCTACCTGTCTTGCTCTGACCTAGCCACAGTGATCCATGTAACGGTCACCTCTAGATTAGTCTACTGTAACTTGCTCCATGCAGGGCTAGCCCTGAAATTGCTCTGGAAATTACAATTAGTCCAGAATGCAGGATCTTCCTGGAGGGCACATATTCAAACTCTCCTCTGCCAGCTGCATTGGCTTCAGATCGACTTCTGTATCAAGTTCAAGGTGCTTTCCTTTAAAGCCCTAAATGGTCTGGGACCTTCTCATTTGCAGGACCACCTCTTCTGTTACACCCCCAAAAAGCTTTGCACTCTTCTTCTGATAATCTTCTAGATATCCCTGGCCCAATGACCATCTGGCTGTCCTCAAACAAGGCCATGGCTTTTTTAGCCATAGCCCTTTCCTGGTGGAACTCTCTGTCCAAGGAGACCCAAGCCCTGACAGATCTTTCCCAGTTCTGCAGAGCCTGTAAGACAAAGATGTTCCTCCAGGCCTATGGCTGAGGGCAGTAATGGTTTTACTGTGATATTCTATTTACTGATCTGGATTCTTGTTCTCCCCTCCCACCTGCCTCTTCCTTCTCTTCCCTTCCAGTCTCCCTTTTTTAAAAAAAAAAAACTAGGCTGGATTTTTTTTATTCCCCATAGACCATTGGACTATAACTTAATGCCTCAACAGCTGGTGTTGATTGATTTGTGGGAGCCATATTTTTAGTGTTGTGCTTTTTCTCTATTTTAATGTATGAACGTTTGCATTTTTATGTCCTATATTATTGACTGTGTTTTTATCTCGTCATAAACTGCCCTGTGAGCCCTGCTTTGGCAGGGGGAGGGCAGCATATAAATAGATGATGATGATGATGATGATGATGATGATGAAGAGGAAGAAGAAGAAGAGGAGGAGGAGGAGGAGGAGGAGGAGGAGGAGGAGGAAGAGGAGGAAGACTGAACCTGGAATTTTGTACATGCAATGCTGGGGATCTACAACTGAGCCACAAGCCCAGTTCTTCTAGATCTCACATGTAGCTATGCCCAACATTGGAAGATAGGGTTGACCATTGCTACTGAAGCATTTATGGCTTCCACATTAGATTATTGCAGTGTGATTTCTGTGTGTGCAATCCCTCTGCGATGGTTTGGAAAATTCAGGTAGTTCAAACACGCCCCTTATTATGTTTGCGTGGGCAAGACACGAGACCGGAGACGGAGTTCCAACAGCAACTGCTTTATCAGTGAACAGGAACGAGAACTGAAGAACTGTGCCCACAACCCCGGCTTATATGCCAACCCAGCCATTTGGGGTCATGCCCCCGCAGTTCATGATTGGGCGACTGTAATCCAAAAGAACCAATAGAGCGTGTGGGTGCAGGAGCCTGGAGAAATTCAAGCTCACCCTGATTGAAGCTTCCAGCTGCCTACATAACACCCCTATTTCTGATCTACAAAGCAAACATAGGGTTCAAAACCCCAGGTTTGTATATAATGGTAATGTATGATTCTATCCTTCACCCTACAGATATCCCAAGAGATTAAAAGGAGGAGTGTTTCAGCACAACGAATGTACCAGAACTCAGTCTGAACAATCACTCTTTATTTCATCCTGTAATGGCACTGAGGATGATTTTTAATTCTTCAAATTGCAATGTGTGGTTTCATGCTGAGGCTATTTCTTAGGGAAGCAAGACCTAGAAGGCAGCAGTACTTGATCAAATCATACGCTGATATGGTGCTAGAGAAGTTAAGCCTCCCTTTGCAAGCACGAGGGAGGGGGATAAAAGTTAATTAGCTCACCATATACAAATGGCTTGAGCCCGTTAGCTCAATATGTGAACTCGGAACATTAAATTGCTCTTCATTTTCTAGACAAACACAGCACTCCCTAATGCAAAAGAATCAAGTTCCATTTCCAAGCCAGTGATCTACGTAAAATGGGTCACTCTGTTTTAGAAATGACTTAGATTCATTAAAAAGAACGTGTCTTAACCCTGCCATAATTTCAAACGATTTAGTGAGGTTATTGCTCACGGAAATTGCCCAGTGAAAACTCAGGTTAGATAAGCTAGCTAAGTGGACCCATTTAAGCAGTTAGCCGCCATTTCCCTACTCCCTGCTTGTAGCTGCATCCCTCAGTCCAAAGCCATCAAATGTCAAAGCACAAATTTCAGTGCTGGGAAAGAGAATGGAAGGATCCACATAGACCAGCAGACAAGACTCTCAAGTGGATCATGAAGCCTAACTTGCTGGGCTGCAAGTCCCTATGGGGGAGAGTGCCGTCAAGGCACAGCTAACATATGGTGAATCCACAGGGTTTTCTTACAGTCACTTAAGAACAGAAGCCACTGGCAGTGCAGTCCCAGAATTCAGACAATATATATCTTCTGTTTTGTTTTTGGGCCGTCAAGTCACAAATTACTTATGGTGACCCCATAGGGTTTTCAAGGCAAGAGACGTTGGTGTTCCTTGGAGGTTGCCCATCCAAATTCTAACTAGGGCCAATCCTGCTCAGCTTCCAAGATCTGATGACATCAGGCTAGCCTGGGCCATCCAGGTCAGGGCAAGTTCCTACAGAACCATCATTATTGCTGCCTTTGAAAGGAACTGCTGCTAGTGTGCATGCATAGAGAGCAAACCATGCCTCCCACCTCACTCTGCACACATGCTGAGAAGAACAGCTGAATAGCAAAGTGAGGTCACTCAATGGGTGGCAAGGATTCCCACATAGGGTTGCCAGGTCCCTTTTCGCAACCAGCGGGAGGTTTTTGGGGTGAAGCCTGAGGAGGGTGGGGTTTGAGGAGGGGAGGGACTTCAATGCCATGGAGTGCAATTACCAAAGCGGCCATTTTCTTCAGGTGAACTGATCTCTATCGGCTGGAGAATAGTTGTAATAGCAGGAAATCTCCAGCTATTACCTGGTAGTTGGTACAGGAGCAAAACTGTGTATCACAAAGTGCAAAAAGTGCATACTTGGAAGGAATGTACCAGGATATGCCATGAACTATGGATTTTGACTGTTTGATGATAGATTGTCACTATGTATGATGTTATGTGGTAGCTCATAAAATATTTTTGCACTTTGTTATACACAGTTTTGCTCCTGTACTAATTTCCTAACTTTGTAGTATCAGTACAGTAGTGTCTATTTTTTGTCCAATTACCTGGTAGTTGGCAACGCTGTTCCCACATGATTCCAACTTGTTCTTCACTACAGCTCTTGGCAAGTGTTTCTTATCCCTCAGTCTCTTGTCTGCTGCCCACAGTCTCAGCCTTGACACTTTGCCTCCCCTATTCCTATTGTGTGATGCACATGTCACCTGACTTCCTGTCACCTGACTGCAGCTCAGTGGATAGGATAAACCAAAGGGGTTGAGCTAAACACTGTTGAATGTAACAACCAATAAATCTATTTTTATTATATATTGTGCACAATATTATTTAAAAATACAGGGCCTAAAATACAGGCTTCCTAAAAAGCACAAACATAGTTACACATATTACCAACACATAACAGTTGATGTTAGTACATAAAATGACCAAAATAGCTCACACCTTGATTATGGCGTCCAGCTCAGTGGATCCCATGCTCAGTTGAGCCAGCATCTGGAAATGGTGTAAACTACTGACATTGGCATTTCCAATCAGATATGGCTATAGTAACATGGGATTATTCAGGAGGACACTTTAAAAGGGGATGCAGGCTGTAGTCTAAGGCAATGTGTGCTGTATGAATTGTCATGTTTTATTGCACTGTTTTCTGTAGTCCCGTTTTTGTATTTCTTATATGTCATATACTTTTTTTATTGCATTGTTTTCTAATTTTGTAAGCCAATTTGATTACTAGGGTTGTTAGCTCTGGGTTGGGAAATACCTAAAGATTTTAGGGATGGAGTCTGAGGAGGGATGGAGATTTGAGGGATGGAGATTTTAGGGATAGAGTCTGATAAGTCATGTCTTCCTTCTCTTTTTTCTTAAAAAAAAATTAAAGGCTCGGGGGGGGGGGACGGACCCAAAAAGACTTCTGAATCCCGGTGGTCTTAGAATTCTAGTCTTGGAATTCTGGTAATGTTTGTTTTTATTCCGATATGCCTGACCCAAATTAGCTAATCTGGGGTATATTTTTGGCTTGGACATATCAGGATGCACACTCCTATTAAACAAAGTGGGTCTGGAGTCCTCACCCTGTGTCACAGTCACATGTGAGTTGTGGGTCCTTCTCAGTTAGGTGTGTGAGGTACCTGATTCAGAGCAGGACCATGGTTTGCATGCAGAAAGGGCTTCAGCCTTCACCCCATACCATTTTCCCAACCTGCAACAGACCCAGAGGGCACCGTTTGGGGAAACCCAAGTGTTCCTTAAGATGCACAGGGATTACCCCAAAAGGCCTAATAGTGTTCTCCCTGGGGCTGTCGCTAAGGTTGCCAGTACCGAGTTGGGAAACACCTGGAGATTTTGGAGGTGGGGCCTGATGAGGGTGGGGTTTGGGAAGGGGAGGTACTTTAATTGGGCATAATGTCATAGAGTCCATTTTTGAAAGTGGCCATTTTCTCCAGGTGAACTGATCTCTATTGCCTGGAGATCTGATGTAATAGCGGGAGAGATCTCCAGCCAAAACTCAGAAGTTGGCAACCGTAACTGTTGCAGGTTAGGAAACTGGTACAATGTGTGGGAGGGGTGAAGCATTCCTATTTTGGCAGTATACCCATGAAAGAGTTCTGTGAAATCCAGTGGAGTTTCTTAGGGAAACTAAGCTCAGTGGCAGAGCCACTAATGTGTATAGGCTTTGCTCACCCATGATCGCAAACTATGGTTGCCAGGTCCCCCTTCACCACTGGCGGGAGGTTTTTGGGGTGGAGACTGAGGAGGGGTTTGGGGAGGGGGGACTTCGATGCCATAGAGTCCAATTGCCAAAGCGGCCATTTTCTCCAGGTGAACAGTTCTCTATCGGCTGGAGATCAGTTGTAATAGCAGGAGATCTCCATCTACTATCTGGAGGCTGGCAACCCTATGGGAAACCCCTACCCTTGGTCCCAATCCCCTGCCCTGAAAACATTGTGAAGCCAAAGAAAAAATGGATGGAAAATGACCTCCATAGTCATAATTTAGGAATGTCCCCATATCTCTATGGTATTTACCACAGATATTAGGGAAATTCCTAGAGTGTCACCCAGAAGTGCTATTCCATCATCTCCAAACCACACCCTTCCCAGGCACTACCCTCAGAAATTATTGGGCATTTGCTGAGGCAGAGCTAGCAACCCTAAATATGTAGCAGTTCCTAAATTCAGTCTCCAAAATCTCCCATGACAAAGGAATTTAGAGATCCATTGCCAGTTAGAGTAAACAGTGTTGGGCTAGATAGACAGATGCAATGTAAGACCATTTATTCCATATGTATATATACCAGAAGCTGAAGAAGTTTCTGTTCCTTTTGCCTAGAGAGTCTCTAATTTCTTGTAAAGTAGGGTGGCTGTGGCTAAATCCAAAAGCTCAGCCTCTAAGGATATTAGCAAAATCCTCAAACAAAGAAAACAGAAGTATTTTTTAAAAATAATCTAGCAATTGCTGAGGAGAAAAAAAAGGCATAAACCCCTCTGTCGCTCATGCATTTGTTGTCATTCCAAGGTATGGCGGTAAGTCACCATGTCGCCCAAGATGTCTCCCCCTTGCAAATCCAGCAAAGCCTGGGAATTTATCATTCACAGAGATTAATTATAAAGCAATTTAAAAGGACTATGTTAACACAGAGCAGAAGACCAAATAAACAACAGGAACAAAAGCAAGCAAGGGCTTTGTACAACTAATATCCCGAGCTCTCCGCCAAGTCGCATTGCCATTGCTATGGCAACAAGAGTAAACCAGAGTGGGACACACTAATATAACATGGCTGTTTATTGCAGAAATTTGCTGGTGCATATGGGGGAAAGCCAAACAGCCAAGAAAAAATTGCCAGGATTATACACCATTTACATTTGGGCAATCAAATGGGTTCATTGAGCTTGTATTTATTTAAACTGTTCAATGTCGAAATGTCAGAATGGCCGTCTCCTGCTGAAAGTTCCAAGAAGATGCACTGCTAACAAATAGACCTTGGTGATGTTTCTGACTTGTAAGTGGTGGACCAAAGCCTCTACCTCAGAATTCAAAGGCAGGGCAATATTTTTTCATTTGCATTCATTGCAATTAAGAACATGATGTGTGTGTGTGTAAAGTGCCTTCAAGTCGCAGCCGACTTATGGCGACCCCTTTTGGGGTTTTCATGGCAAGAGACTAACAGAGGTGGTTTGCCAGTGCCTTCCTCTGGACAGCAACCCTGGTATTCCTTGGTGGTCTCCCACCCAAATACTAACCAGGGCTGACCCTGCTTAGCTTCTGAGATCTGACGAGATCAGGCTAGCTGTATGGAGAGAATGGACAGGGAGAAGCTTGGGTGACCCTAGGCCAACCATATGCAAAGCTGGGATAGAAGTGTTCCGTGAATAAATAAAATAAAGCTGTGCTTTGGAACACAGGCAGGACAATGCTGCTGCAGTTGTCTTGTTTGTGGGCTTCCTAGAGGCACCTGGTTGGCCACTGTGTGAACAGACTGCTGGACTTGATGGACCTTGGTCCAATCCAGCATGGCCTTTCTTATGTTCATGCAATTAAAGAAATTTGAGCTGATTAACCATTTCAATTGATTAAACTGTCGTACAGTTACATATGAGCAACAACAGCAATTCCGAAGGGGAGAAAAGCAGAACAGAAATACAGTTGTGCCACCAGGATTTCAAGCTATTTGTGGAGTTTATTTTGGGTATATCCTCCAACCCTCTCCTTTGGTCACTGGTAGCTGTCCAAGCTGTCCCTACTCCTGACGTTACTTCCCACCCTGTGTCTGACATAAATTTGTGCTCCCTGGAGTGGTAACAGGAGAGAGAAAACATTGTGAAAGGACATTGAGCTGGTTGCCAAGCAAAGCCTGGCAACTGGCCATAGGATTGGGAGCAGAGAAATTGGAGGGGGTGACAGTGGTGGTATCACTAGGGTTGCCAACCTCTAGATGGTGGCTGGAGATCTCCCGCTATTAAAACTGAAGCGACAGAGATCAGTTCACCTGGAGAAAATGGTCACTTTGGAAGGTGGAAGGCATTACACCACACTGAAGTCCCCCCTCCCCAAACCCTGCCCTCCTCAGGCTCTATTCCCAAAATCTCCAGGTATTTGCCAAACCGGAGCAACCCTAGATGTCACTGACATTGCTTTTTAAAAATATTCTCCCACCGCTTTTTAAGTGGCTGCCAGCAGGAGACCTCCTGCCATAGTGGGAGGATTAGCAGCCTTCCGTTGGAGTCTCAGATGAATAAAATGATACAGGAGAGCCTAGCTGAGTTAGAGTACCCCAAACCTTTCTGGGACCTGGAAAATTCTGGAAATAAGTCTTCAGGTGACAACAAAGCAAAGAGGACCCATCAAGGACTGCTAGCAACCAGTGCCAGCATTTTAACGGAAGCATTCCTCCTCTCACAGGGCTAGATTAGTGTCCAGTCATTGAGAAAGCAGAGTTGAGAATCCAATTTGAAGTCTAATAAGGAGTGAAACCTCCACTGTCCATGGTTTAATTCCTCACAGGGTGACCTCCGAGATAATTTTCTCTTAACTGAGCTCATTTCTAATGTGAGAGGTCGGTTGGAAGACAAACTGCCTTATGGGATTTAAGAGGAGAATCGACATGGTCAAGGGGGACAGGGCTATCCATGGCTACTAATCAAAATGAATACTAGTCATGATGATGCATACCTATTCTCTCCAGGATCAGAGGAGCATGCCTATTGTATTAAGTGCTGTGGAACACAGGCAGGATAATGCTGCTGCAGTTGTCTTGTTTGTGGGCTTCTTGGAGGCACCTGGTATGCCACTGTGTAAACAGGCTGCTGGACTTGATGAGCCTTGGTCTGATCCACCATGGCTTTTCTTATTTTTCTTTAATGTTCATTCTTGGCCCAAATGGTACAATGCAAAAGATGGCTCCTACCACCTACTGGTGCAGCATGAATAGGTATACATGAATGACCATCTAAAAAGAGTTATTCTCTTTGGTGTGCAAGAGACAGGTAATGCCACTTCTAAAATGGTAGTAGCTCTTCATAATTTTTTATTTGTACAGAAAAAAACAGGTTTTTTTTTCTAGTTGGCTGCCCCAATTGATTGGTGGAGGGTGCATTTTTCCATCTATTGAAAGAATTCCAGCAGATTCACCCAACCAATTAATGAACACATTACAGTGATAAATAAATACATAAGGGAAGTCAACAATTAGTCTTCCTAAATGGATTTTTAAAGGTCAAAGGTTTTGGTAGGTGTGTCTAGACACAACTTGCCTAGCCTCCGAAAAAGAACCCCGTTGCAAGGTCATTTTGAGTGTGTTCAGCCCAACTATGTTCTACTGGAGGGTGAGAATGAGCAGATCACATAACCATCTGGCATGAAAACTTGTTCTCAGCAGATGCAACGCTTTTGGAAAGCAAAGCATTCATTTTTATTGTGCACTAAAATTAGATTTAAAGTGTACTCAAAAGCATAACTAAAACAGATTGCCCCTTCTAGCATTCACGCTGCAGACATCAACAAGAGACTGTATTTGCTGATTCTTTCCTCAGACCTTTGATCTGCTTATTATCCCTGTCAAGATATTAAATGGGGAAACATCTTTCTTTCGCCCAACTGTAACTCCAGGTAATCACGTAAATTGTTCTCTTAAATTTGTTACCTGTTCAAAACGGTCCCTCTTCTTAAGAAATCACATTCTTTTGCCCTCAGATTCTTCTATTGGAAATCCATCTGCTTACAAAGTAGCCATCCCCCTGGAAATGGGGGGATTGCCTTAGATTTCAAAAACTGCCCTAACAGCACGACGAAAGTAACACTATTAAGAAGGGGGATGGAAATGTACTTTACGGGAGAGGGGCATGGCTCGGTGGGAGAGCATCTGTTTGCTTGCCAAAAGCACCAGGTTCAATGGCCAGCAAGTCCAGTTTATAGAAACATAGAGTTGGAAGGGACCTCCAGGATCATCTAGTCCAACACCTTGAACAATGCAGGAAGATCACAACTACCTCCCCCTCCCCATAACCCCAGTGATCCCTGCTCCATGCCCAGAATGTTCAATGGATCAGGTAACAGGTGATGTGAATGGCCTCCACCGGAGATTCTGATCAAAGTAGACAATACGGACCTCGAAACGCCAATGGCCTTACTCAGGAGCCCTGTTCACACTTTACAGTGAACACATGTAACTAAGGTTGACAACTGCCGGGGGGGGGGGGGGAGGAGATACTATCCTGTTTGACTGATGTTCAAGTTGTTGGATGCCAACCAACGCACATCTGATTGTCAGGTTCGAACATGTTGGACACAGAATTCATCTCATCCTGAGTTTCAATAACCAGTCTGTGAGAGACTGCAAATCCTCTTTAGTGAAGCATATTTTCTGGTGTGTTCATTCCTCTGTACTAGGGTTGCCAACTGCCAGGTAGTAGCAGGAGATCTCCTGCTAATTCAACTGATCTCCAGCCGATAGAGATCAGATCACCTGGAGAAAAATGGCCACTTTGGAAATTGAACTCTATGGCATTGAAGTCCCTCCCCTCCCCAAACCCCACCCTCTTCAGGTTCCACCCCAAAAATCTCCCGCTGGTTGCGAAGAATGACCTGGCAACCCTACATGTAACCCTGCATGTATGTGCATACATCGGTTTGTATGACTGAGCTAATGAGCATTCATTTAACAAATGAAAGTGGGACCAGTACATGAATAAGTGTGTGGTTTAAACTATACATTCAACTGTGTAGATGTTGAATGTACCATGAGATTTACCAAACACACATATAAAGAAAAATCAAATATGCTTACAGGGCCCAAGCACACGGTGAGGAGAACCAGTATACTGTACAAGGTTCCAGCCTAAACTGCAAGCCCCTGATATGGTCTGGTTATGACATTTGGTCTGGTTATGACATTTTGAGGAGATCATGTTAAAATAGGGTTGTCAGGAACCTTTGCTCCACTGGTGGGAGCTTTGCATGGACATGGCTAGGGGCGCATGATGTGCACACACCCTGCAAACATTCCGACGTCACTTCCAGGTTTACCAGGAAGTGATGTAAGTACTCTAGGAATCTCCGCCAAAACTCTATGGTTTTCATAAAGTTTCTGTGGAGGTTGCTAGAGCGTCTGCTGAGCTTCCGGGTAAACCTTGAAGTGACGCCAGTGAATCGTGTGGATCTCATGCACATTGTGCGCTTCCCCCTGCCCTTGGCTATCTTTTGCCTGCTGACCGTCAGCTGGTTGGTGGGCAGCCTGGTGGACTGGTCGGCTTTTGCCCACCCCCACCAGGCAATTGGCAAGCCTATGTTAAAACCTTCTACCAGGCCCAGAAAAAAATGATGTTTGGGCCCTAACTATATGGGGGGTGAATTCTAACATAAAATCCTCTAACTTCAGTCTTAGGGTTGCCAACCTTTAGGTTGTGGCTAGAGATCTCCCGCTATTACATATGATCTCCAGGTAGGGTTGCCAACCTCCAGGTACTAGCTGGAGATCTCCTGCTATTACAACTTATCTTCAGCCGATAGAGATCAGTTCACCTGAAGAAAATGGCTGCTTTGGCCATTGGACTCTATGTCATTGAAGTCCCTCCCCTCCCCAAGCCCCACCCTCCTCAGGCTGTGCCCCAAAAACCTCCCGCCAGTAGTGAAGAAAGACCTGGAAACCCTATCTCCGGGTGACAGAGATCAGTTCACCTGGAGAAAATGCCCACTTTTGAAGGTGGGTTATATGGCATTATACCCCTCTGAAGTGCATTCTCTCCCCAAATGCTGCCTTCTTCAGGCTCCACCCTCAAAGTCTCATGGTGTTTCCCAACCTGGAGCTGCCAACCCTATGCAGTCTGAAAGAGTCCAGCTCAGTAATTGTATTAGCATGATTGAGCTATATGGGTAGATTGACTTTCCATAGGAAAAACCTGTCAATCGCCATCTCTTTAGATACAGGACTGGATGAGACTTTGAGAGATCACCCAGCTCCCTTTCCCACGTCAGGGATCAAGTCCATGGAATATAATTCAACTAAATATTTACCCAACCACTCCATCCATTATTATTTTTTTGCTTCTTCTTCCTTAAATTTCCATTTGTCTATACACTTGTCAAAGCCCATACTCAGCCATTTCTGTGAAATCTATACTAATATCGCCAACGCTTCCTCTGGACTTGACTGCAATCCCTTTCTTTTTATATCCTTCTTAAATCCCCAAATCTCTAAACTTCAGGGATTCCATAATGCCGTAGTCAAACTTCTCTTTCAGCTTATGATGGATGTGGGCTATAAAGTGTTATTATGAGACTTAGAATGAAGGACAATATATAAAAATAAATGCTTTGCATTGTATACCACTCTCTGGACGCACAACTTTATTTCCTGAATAATTTTATATCAGACTTGTTTAACTACCTCCCTACTCTGTCCCTTCAACTCAACTGAAATGTGGCAGTAACTTCCAGTGGGACTGGTAGCCGTGCATACATGACCCCAGTTTGGTTCTGCAGGAGTACATAGAAAAAAATTAAAATGCCTATGGTTTGCTCAGTTTACAAAGAAGGGAAGCAAATCCAAGCAATAAAGGTTGTTTATATATGGGAGTTTTGCCTGAGGTTCATTGCTCGCTGGACCCATACTTTCCTGTTGAGAATCTATGCACCAGCAGTCTCCAAGCTCAAACCAAGTCCCTGCCCCTTTAAATGCTGCTTTGTAATTGGCTTACAATGTAGAGCATACTGTGAGAGGAAATCCCCCCCAAACCCAATTGCTGCATAAAAAAGCATTTTAAGAACAAAAAAGCAAAAAAAAATGGAGCAATCTGAAAGGGGAGGAAAAATTCAAGCCTCAGTTTTAAAAAGACTTTCTTCTGCTCAGAAAGAGCTCAGAGGAAGCAGGAAGCATTTGAATCCCCACCTCTTTACATGCTGCTTTGTACTGGCAGTGAGAGAAACCAAGCTGAGCTTAGGGGAGAGGGAAGAATCAGGTTAACAGAGGGACAGGAAGTCCTGGGATTTGTGGGGGCTGGCACACAGTGAAGTCATCTGTAAGGGACAGAAAACTTATGCATAACTCATGCATAACTCCAAGGAACAACCAAGACAGACCGGGGGCAAATGTGAGTGAAAGTACCCATGCATAAATGACCAAAGTCACCTCTCTTTTACTAGGATGATGAGAAGCAGAATCAGGAACATTCCAGAAGCACGTTTATTGGAAAAAGCCAGGGCAGCTATGCGATGGTCTCATTAAAATGCACTGCCTGTCACTTCTTATTGCTTAATTATAACTTGTGGACTGTTAAACCAATGGACCAGACTGACTATCTGAATATTGCTAAGTCCTTTATAAGGACCATTCATGCGTGTGCATTTTCGGCATTCTCTTCTTCATTGCTTACTCTTTCAGAAGCATGTTGTGGTTTCCAATGCTATAAAATCTATGCAGTTAAAGCCAAGTTGCCACTTTTTTTCTTGAAGCAAGAACCAGGAGACTGTGGTGCGTGGTGCTGGTATTCAGTGCAGTTCAGTGGATTCTGGTGCTTGTTGTCAGTTCAGATCCAAGAGGGAATTTTTTAGAAGTGTAACGGTTGCAAACTTTCTCACCTCCCCTTCCCACTTCAATCCAAAATGTCCCCCTAAATGCTGCCTCCGGGTGATCCCTGTACCAAAGAAGCGGGTTTCAGAGGGGCATTTTAGGCTGCAGTAGGAAGGGGAAGGAAAGAAAGTCATGCTCCATGAGCGGAAATCCTTCCATTCATGAAAATACTTCAGTGGATCTAAGTCCTAGCCAGTAGGGGTACTGAATTGGTGGAAGTAGCCAGAAGTGATTAATGTAGTCAAGGGCTTTATAGTGGAATTCCAAGAAAAGTAACCATTGACTTTCATGGGGTTAACTCTGCGTAGGAGGTCACTACTAGCATCAGACTTTAAGGAGAGAATACTGTCTTAACCATTTTGGAGGAAGAATCTTCCCGGTAGGGCTGTTGAATTAAAAAAAATTCGGTATAGTTCAGATTCGGCTGAATTCGGCCCGTTTAGATTCGGCATATGCCGAAGTCCGAACTCCCCCACTTCGGGTCCGTGCAATTCGGCGGGAATTCAAAGTTCGGGAAAAAAAATTCGGCCGAATAAAGCCATTAAAAACACAACTGCGCCTTTCTCTGGGGGGGCATTTTTGGGGTTAGAGGTCCCAAACTTTCAGCGGAGCTTCAAAGGACCCTTCTTGCCAGACCCCCCAAGTTTTGTAAAGATTGGGTCGGGGGGGGCTGAGATATGGGCCCCGAAAGGGGTCCCCCCACCCTTAATGTGCATCTCTGAGCAGAGCTTGCCGCCCACGCACAAAGCTCCCAGCCCCGACAAACAGCTGAGAAGTTTGCAAAGCAACCCAGCTGCAAACCAACACAAACAAGTAAAGCAACACCTTTGGAACTGTGCAAAGCATGGAAAGGGACAGAGGCAGCTAGCTATGCATAAGGAGCAGGAGGGGGTGGAATTTCCCCTTTTGCATCAGACTCGGGACCAGGAAAATGCATTCTTTAAGTCACCATTTGAAAATCAGTTTTGAGCAAGGATCAAAATAGACCTAACCAATCTTATGAATGAGGGAAAACCTGAGGATACACAACTGAAGCCCCCCCTCAAACCAGGGAGAGAGAGACTCGAGGGGGCACACACACCCCCAGGCAGAACGGGCGAAAGCCCCCTTTGGTTTCCCCCCACCCACAGAAACTGCTCCCTCCCCCCCACACACAGACTCTGCTTTCCCACACACACACACACACACACAGGAGAAAAAGTATATATTAAAGCCCCCAAAGGGGTCTTACTGTGGCTGTCTTCTGTTCCATCAGGAGGGGCTGGGAGGAGGACTGGGTAATCCAAGACGATTTCATTTAAGCACGGGACGTTTTGCTCTGGAGATGCATACAGGGCGATCCATTCATCCCAATAGGGGAAAGGGGAAAGCCCATATCTCGGGGGGCCCTGACCCAATGTTTACAAAACTTGGGTGGTCACTTAAGAAGGCTTGTCTGAAGCTCCGCTCAAAGTTTGGGATCTGCACCCCCAAAAATGTGCCCCCTGCGCCACGGAAAGAGAAAAGGGGGGAGCCGATACTTCTGCCCCCACTGAACCCATCTTTACAAAACTTGGGTGGTATCTTAAGAAGGCTTGTCTGAAGCTCCGCTCAAAGTTTGGGATCTGCACCCCAAAAAATGCACCCCCTGCGCCACGGAAAGAGAAAAGGGGGGAGCCGATACTTCTGCCCCCACTGAACCCATCTTTACAAAACTTGGATGGTATCTTAAGAAGGATTGTCTGAAGCTATGCTGAAAGTTTGGGGGCTGTATCCCCAAAAAAGCACCCTCTGCAGCCATGGAAATGGAAAAGGGGGGGAGGGGAAAGGGGTGGAGCCCATATCTTGAGACCCCCTGACCCAATGTTTACAAAACTTGGGGGGTATCTTAAGAAGGCTCATCTGAAGCTCCACTGAAAGTTTGGGGTCTGTACCCCCAAAAATGCACCCCCTGCAGCCATGGAAAGAAAAAAGGGGGAGCCCATATCTCGGGACCCCCTGACCCAATGTTTACAAAACTTGGGTGGTCTCTTAAGAAGGCTTGTCTGAATCTCTGCTGTAAGTTTGGGGTCTGTACCCCAAAAAATACGCCCCCTGCAGCCATAGAAAGGAGCGAATGTGCACAAGCACCCCTCCACACACACACACGAGGATTTCCCTCTCTCTCGCTCTCCCCGGCCGGGCCGCACATCAGCTGATTCCTCCAGTACTCAATCCTGACTGATTGGCCAGAAGAAGACTCAGCTTGGCCACCGATTGGCCGGGAAAGGAGACTGCTGCTTACTGACGGTTATGCTGCTTACTGATGCTCCGAATTGGCCGGATTTATTCGTGAACTCCCGAACTCGCTGAATTCAGCTCCCCGGTTGCCTGCCATTTTTGAGTTCGGTTCGTGCCGAACTAAAAACCACCGAATCAGGGGAAATTCGGCTGTTTTTCAGTTCGGGCCGAACCGAATCAACAGCCCTACTTCCCGGTGTTTGTGGTGAAGATTAAAGGGATTTGGGATTGGCAGAGCTTTTTACTGCTCAGATGTTTCACCTGACAAAGAGCCCTCGAATCTGCTTTGAATTGTGCTCTAGGTGGCAACTATAAACATTTCAGAAAGTGAAACCACTGTCTCAAATACTGCAGCCATGTCACGTACCTCCCAGTACCCACACACATTCATTATACTCCCATACCTGCTTACCAAAGTTGGCCCCAGCCATTTTCTCAATGTGTCCCTGAAACTTTCCACTCCTCTGGCATCTCTTTGGACCTAACTAACTAATGATATAAAGAGGCTGTCCCTTGAGTGGTAAGAAAGAGCGCGCGCAGTACAATAGGTCATCTAGATATTTCTGGCACCGAAGGCATCTCAGGATGAGTAGCATGTTTGTTTAACTTACAGGTACCCCGAGCAGTTTGAACAGATCTGCAGTTCTTCTTCAGGTCATAAGTTGCTTCATCCCTTGAAAGGAAAATTTGCTGTGCAACGAATTTATCTTCATCTTCATCTTCCCAGAGAGCAAGATAGCAGGGCAGTGAGTTAATAGTTGGGACAATCATTCAGAAGCATGTGTCAAAAAGGCCAGCCTGCTCTGCAGAGAGGGATTGGGGGACCCAGTTCTGTAGATACTCTCTGGGCTACGTCTGTCATGTTCAGAGTTAATTAGATGTTATTTAATGTGCCCAGTGGCTAGGACTGAACTATGGACTCTCTCATTGGCTCTTGGTAGTCTCAAGGAATTCTGTTCATGATGGAAACATGATGATTTGCTTCTTCCAGGCAGAAACATGGCCAGCTCATGAAATTATTCTTTCTTCTAAACTATTAGCTCTTCCCTGTCATATGTTCCCAATTTGTCAGTCCCAACCCTAATACAAAAACATGTAGAAATAAGGTAAAGAGGGAGAGGCCCATTTTTTCTAAGTAGTTGAAGCAAGTGGGTGGGGGTGCTGTCAGTTTACAGTTGCTAAACCAAGCCCCTTATCCATGGAGGTTGAAATCAAATTCTAGGAGTCACAATGCACAGTGCTACAAACAGGAAGGTACAGGCAGGGTTGCCAGGTCCCTCTTTACCACCGGCGGGAGGTTTTTGAGGTGGCGCCTGAGGAGGGCAGGGTTTGGGGAGGGGAGGGACTTCAGTGCCATAAAGTCCAATGGCCAAAGCGGCCATTTTCTCCAGGTGAACTGATCTCTATCAGCTGGAGATCAGTTGTAATAGCAGGAGATCTCCAGCTAGTACCTGGAGGTTGGCAACCCTAGGTACAGGTGAACGTATTGTGAGAGGCCTGGGGACCTGTTACCATAACCAGGACTGCACACCTCGGGTTTGAATGTAAATATTCCCAACCCAGTTTTATCAAACCCAGAATGTCACCCCAAATGCCCATATTCTGAGAGCTTCTTCCTCCTTCCCTGATAATGCAAGGAGACTCTGACTGGTGGACAAAAGGCAGAAGAAGGAGAGAACAGGGTCATGGCTTATTCAGTCATGCTAGCAGGGAGTGATTTGAAGATGAGTCTGGAAGGGGGGGAAACCTTCACCTAGTCTTGATCATAGAATCATAGAACCATAGAGTTGGGAGGGACCACCAGGGTCATCTAGTCCAACCCCCTGCACAATGCAGGAAATTCACAACTACCTCCCCACACATACCCCGTGACCCCTACTCCAAGCCCAGAAGATGGCCAAGGTGCCCTCCCTCTCATGATCTGCCTAAGGTAATAGAATCAGCATTGCTGAAAGATGGCCATTTAGCCTCTGCTGAAAAACCTCCAGGGAAGGAGCGCTTACCACCTCCCGAGGAAGCCTGTTCCACTGAGGAACAGCTCTAACTGTTAGAAAATTCTTCCTAATGTCTAGACGGAAACTCTTTTGATTTAATTTCAACCCTTTGGTTCTGGTCTGGCCTTCTGGGGCAACAGAAAACAGCTCGGCACCCTCCTCTATATGACAGCTTTATATGACACTGAGCTGGGAAATTTCTAGAGATGGGTGGAGTCTGGGTAGGGTGGGGTTTGGGGAAGGAAGGGACCTCAGTGGCATATAATTAGGGTTTTCAGATACGCCCCGGCAATTAGCGGGAGAGGGGTAAGGTGGGGAGTTTGCCAGGCACAAATTCAGGCCTTGATGCCATCTGCTCGTTGACATAACTTCTGGAAATGACATCATTATTGTAGACCCAATTGACCAGTATGACTAGACAGGGGCAATGGACAACAGCACGTCTCAGCCCAGAGATGATTATTTTTATGCTATGATGAAATTTGTTCTACACTTAACAACAAGCTTTAACAACTATTTTCATGAATTAAAATATATTCCTTTCCATAATAGTTAAGTGCCATCAAGTCGCAATCGACTCATGGCAACCCATCAAGGGGTTCTCAAGGCAAGAGATGAGCACAGGTGGTTTTCCTGCCTTCCTCTGTGAAGCAGTCCTAGTTTACCTTTGTCGTCTTCCATCCAAGGACTAATAAGGTTGCCAGCCTCCAGGTGTTGGCTGAGATCTCCTACTATTACACTTGAGCTCCAAGTGACAGAAATTAGTTCACCTGGAGAAAATGGCCACTTTGGAAGGTGGATTCTAAGGCATTATACCCCATTGAAGTCCCTCCCCTCTCTTAACTCCACCCTCCTCAGGCTCCACCACCAAAATCTCCAGGTATTTCCCAACCCACAGCTGGCAACCCTAAGTACTAACCATGCCCAATCCTGCTTAGCTTCCAAGTTCTAATGTGCTTGGGCTAGATGTTACAAAATCATTTTAACTTTGCAGTGATTTGAATTGACCTGCATTGTGCCTTTGTTTGTATGTTTCCCACCATATGGGAAAGCAGAAGAAGGAATGTCAATCATTTACTTGGAAATCAATAGGATTTAAAAGACTCCTACCTCCTCTCCTCCAGCTTTGCCAAGCATGTAGCAGAATCCTTCTCGGAATCCTACTCAGGTCTTTTCAATGGGGTTTACTCCCAGGAAATCATTTTTTAAGACTGCACTGCAAGAGACTTAAAAAAAAAATTGGAGAAAAATATCCAGTCCCTATCTTAGCCTTACCAGTTTTTTCTACTCCTCACCATTTTCTTTCCAATAACTCTCATTAGGGTTGCCAGCTCTGGGTTGGGAAATACCTGGAGATTTTGGGGGTGGGGCCTGAGGAGGGCGGAATTTGGAATGGGGAGGGACTTCAATGCCATAGAGTCCAATTACCAAATTGGCCATTTTCTCCAGGTGAACTGATCTCTGGAGATCAGTTGTAATAGCAAGAGATCTCCAGCCATCACCTGGAGGTTATAGGAAATCACAGGCACTTATGGCAAAAATACAGACACAATTATGCTGTTATAACAAATATACTGTAAGCACAAGCACAAACACACACATGAACTTTACATTCCAATAGATGCCAAAGCATGATTATACATGTGTGAAATCCATCTGGAGTGGCATCAAAAGTCTATGTAACTCAAGGTCTTCAACGCTGTGTGGTGAAAGCCAAAATAGGTCTCCGGTAAGTATCCTATTTCGCAACCACTTTTTCGTCATTGGCAGTCCACAAAGACAAATTCCTCAAAACCTTTGTTCCGAATGCTGGCTCATAGCCTCCCTGTAATGCTGGATGATGAATCTGCATCATCTCTTTAAATCAGTAACAAAGGTTACATGGTTTAGATGATGCAGATTCGTCATCCAGCATTACAGGGAGGCTATGAGCCGGCATTCGGGTATGTAATTGTTGTTTGTAACATATTATTCATTTATGCATGTAACTCCTTGTAAATATTTTCCTTGGCACTTATGAGCACTCACATTTTTACAGAACAAAAGTTCTGAGGAATTTGTCTTTGTGGACTGAAAATAGAGATGATGCAGATTCGTCATCCAGCATTACAGGGAGGCTATGAGCCGGCATTCGGAACAAAAGTTCTGAGGAATTTGTCTTTGTGGACTGCCAATGACGAAAAAGCGGTTGTGAAATAGGATACTTACCGGAGACCTATTTTGGCTTTCACCACACAGCGTTGAAGACCTTGAGTTACACGGACTTTTGATGCCACTCCAGATGGATTTCACGCATGTATAATCATGCTTTGGCATCTATTGGAATGTAAAGTTCATGTGCTTGTGTTTGTGCTTACAGTATATTTGTTATAACAGCATAATTGTGTCTGTATTTTTGCCATAAGTGCCTGCGATTTCCTATAGCCACTTTTTGGGGCACTCGTTTCAGTTTTGATTACCACCTGGAGGTTGGCAACCCTAACCCTCATCCTTGAATCAATTTCATTTATTTATTTTCCTTTATAGTCCTTCTTTTTCACTGGGACTCAAGGAGGAATACAAGTATGATAGAACTATTCAGACAATCAGGGAGCTGACTGCATAATATAACATTTGAATGATACTGTGAGAATCGTTCCTGGCTTAGGGTTCAAAGGGAAGCCTGGACAGGAAGGATTTCCTGGGAAAGGGGAGAGAAAACCTAGAATGTATACCGTAGTTAGTTAAGTTAAGCCTGCCTATTAGTAAAGCTGTATTCTACATTCTGTTACCGGCATGTGTTAAGTAAGTAAGTAAGTAAGCAAAGGTCCCCTGTGCAAGCACCGAGTCATTCCTGACCCATGGGGTGATGTCACATCCTGATGTTTACTAGGCAGACTTTGTTTACGGGGTGGTTTGCCAGTGCTTTACCCAGTTGTCTTCCCTTTACCCCCAGCAAGCTGGGTACTCATTTTACCGACCTCGGAAGGATGGAAGGCTGAGTCAACCTTGAGCCGGCTACCTAAAACCGACTTCCATCGGGATCGAACTCAGGTCATGAGCAGAGCTTGGACTGCAGTACTGCAGCTTACCACTCTGCGCCACAGGGCTCCACCCGGCAAGTGTTGGACGCTCTCAATCCAGCTAACTACACAGATACCAATATTTGACTCTTACAGCAAAGATTCCTAGTAAATCAACACTATTTACTCAGCAAATTGATTACAAAATATGATAGCAAGATTTGAGTCTGATAGCAAATCTGTTAGCTTCTTTTGTCGCCCTGATGAAGGCAGAAAGGCAGGCTACAAATTTTGTAAATACATAAATAATAGTGTGAAAGAACATACAGCCAATTCTTCATCAGCTGTCAATGCTGGCCTGTGTTATATGTGTAACCTTTGTATTTGGACACTGGAAAAATTAAGACAAGGCATCATCTGAGATTACAATCATTTTGAACACCCTCGTCTTGCTAACTAAAGCTTGACTTCATATGCAGGGTATCTAAAATCTTCTGTGTACTCTCCCTTGGCACCACTCAACCAATACTTGGAAGATTAGTGGGAGTACTATGTGTTTCATCATATAATGCAGTTATAATCTCCTCTGGCACCTGGAGAACTCTTTCAGGAGCACTGACAATGAAAGGAGATCAATCTCAAAAAATTTATGACCATATGGCTACATAACACACCACTTAGTTGGCCTCTGGGCCAGCCATCTTTAAGAGGATACGTATGACACGGAAATCAAATGTGAAGCATCCCAATGCATTTTTAGCACATTGTGGGCACCAGCTGTTAAGATTATAACCGAGCAATGTTCCTGAACCTAATCATAGGTGAGTGAACTTCACTTTTTGCAACAGATGATGGAAATGAAAATTATAGCCCGCTTTTAAATGGATAGTGATCATTTTGTTTTCCGTAACAATAAAATGCTGTCATAGTCAAGAAGAAAGCACCAGGCAATCGCTCACCACCTCTTGGGACAACGAGGTACCAGCAAACTGTCGAACGCAGGAAGATTCAAAAGGCAGCAATTGCTAACAGCTGCAGATAATAGCCCCATGATTTCTGAATACATAAAACCAAAAGTCATTACCATACCGATGGCTTGCATGATGACTCATGGGGAAGCAGAGGATAGTCGGAGTCCAGTTTCAAATGACCAGGTGTCGGCTGCTTGTAAGCTACCACTGCAATGAGTGTAATTGCTGAAAATATCTCCAGAAGAGCCAAAGACAAATGCATCTGAACATTGTTACACTGGGCAGCAAGATGGAGAACTTAAGGAGTACACGATTCTTGGGGCCATAATGGGAGCTTGGGAAGCCAGGCAAGGATAATTTCAACTTGTATCAACATTCCTTGGCATGCATTCTTCTGAATGTGAGAGAGTTGCAGCCCAAAGTCTGACCCCTGGTCCTTCTGGCCAAGTAATGTCTTCTTTGATTGCCAGTGGCCGCCTCCAGGATCGCAATGCTATCTATGCAGAGGTCTTTTCATTGGCAATGCTACAAATGGGGGCAGAGGACTTCTGCAAGCAAAGTACACATTCTACCCTGAGCTATAGCTCCTCCCTAAATGATACACATTAAAGTTTTAATGGTACTTATATAGCTGCCTTGTTCTGAATCAGCAAAGTGGTCCATCTAGCTCGGGAATATCTGCATTGATTGGCAGTGGTGCTCCAAAGTCATGGCCAGATATCTTTCAAATAGAGTTGTATAAAAAAAATTCAGTATATTTTGGGTTCAGGTTTTTTGAGCCCAATGTTTGTTTGTTTTTGGTAAACCCGGAATAATAATAATAATAAGAGTTGGTTTTTATATGCCGACTTTCTCTACCACTTAAGGGAGAATCAAACCGGCTTACAATCGCCTTCCCTTCCCCTCCCCACAACAGACACCCTGTGAGGTAGGTGGGGCTGAGAGAGTGTGACTAGCCCAAGGTCACCCAGCTGGCTTCATATGGAGGAGTGGGGAAACAAATCCAGTTCACCAGATTAGCCTCCGCTGCTCATGTGGAAGAGTGGGGAATCAAACCCGGTTCTCCAGATTAGAGTCCACTGCTCCAAACCACCACTCTTAACCACTACACCATGCTACCCATACTGGTAAATATCGATATTTGGCTTATTATCAGGTTTACTGAAAAAATTGGGTCCATTATAGTCTATGGGGATTTTTTTAGAAGCTCCTGTGAGGGCAATTTTGGAGGTAGAGTCCCCAAATTTGCCGCATGGTTGCAAGGGACTCTACTTAGATGGACACTGAAGTTTGGTGAACTCAAAATATTTGGTCTGCTTCAAAACAAACATTCATTATTGTAAGTTCTCTTGAAGTCTATATGATACTTTCAATGAAGAAAAGAGGTTCTTTATCCAATGATACCATATAGGCTCCACATATATAAATAAATGCATACGCAACAACCTAATGCATCTAGACGGTTGCTGCCCTAAATTCAACGTGACAGCTACACCTGACTGTTGTGAGCCATTGGTCTCCAACAGGCACAACAATTCCCAACAGTCCTCCTGCAACCCCTTCAGGGTTCTTATTGATTGTCCAACCACTGCTACAAGAGTCAGAGCCACATTTAATAGTGCTTCACTGGAACATCTTTGGAAGCTTTAAATGGAGTGCATTCTACCCTTCCAGAGAACTGCAGTACTTATTAGCAAAGGAGAGTCGCAGTATTGAAATAAAACCTAATGAAAACACAGCAGATTCTTTGCTAAAGGGGGTGGGGGTCTAGTCAAAATGGTTTGTCTGTAGTCCAGGGAGCAGTTTACTTTGTTCAGGGTTACGTTTGCAGAGGTGTGTATGCTGTTGTTTTTGCTACTACTAGGAAACTGTAGACAGGCTAGTAGGTGGCCTGAAAATCTGTTCATGGTAGGGAGTGTGCATTTATTTTGAAGGGAATGAAAGGAATTAACGACAAAATACCTGTTTGTTTCTGTCCCAGGTCGCCCTCCCGCCCGGGCTCCCGGGCTGTCCCGAGTTCCCCAGCCACAGCCACAGCCCTCGAGAGGGAGGGAAAGGGCCTGGGAAAACCCCACTCACCGGGGAAAGCGTCGGGAGAGGCGGCAAGTGGAGGTAGGCCCGAGCCTCCTCCACGCGCCCCGGCGAATGGGCCGGAGGCCCCCACAACCGCCGACGGCCCCACTCGTCAGCTGGCAAGCGGGAGAAGAGGCGGGACCTCACCATGCCCAGTAAGCGGGGCACAACGTCAGCCACGGAGTTGCGGGGCACCCAGGCCGGTTGGCGACCAGGGCCCCCGAGAAGGCTCCAGAGACCCCGCCCATCGGCTGGCAGGAGGGAGGAGGGCAGCGGGGGCCAGCGGCCCCAGGGCGGCAGGCGAACCGGCATGACTCCCGCCCCAGCGGCCGAGGGAAGGTCGTGGTTGGGGTGGGGGAGGGATCAGGCGCGGAGGAAAGACGCCCAAAGTGAAGACCCGCCTGGAGCTTGACCGACTTGGGGCGGGCGGAAGAGCTCGGGGGCCACGCCTGCTGACGGGATTCCCTGGGGCAGGGGCAGAGAGGGAAAAGAGGGAGGGGTCATTTATAGCCTCGGTCGGAGGCGGATGGGGGAACACAGGTGGTGGAGGGGAATAAAGCAGTGTGGGTGGAGGCCAATGGGAATGGCTGGTGACTGATGCTCCCTGTTTCCAGAGAGCTAGCAAGCTGGCCAGCTCAGGGGAGGAAGGGTCGTCCTCCTTCTCTGAGTGGTCTGAGGCCGAGGAAACCCTACCTGCAAAAGGTTGGGCTCAGCCAGGCGTCAACAGGAGAAGTCCCGCTCGACGGCGCAGCGGCCCCGGCAGGGACGCGACAGTTTCTTTCAGGGAAATAACAATGAACGTCTGAACAATTTCTGTTTCCTTAGTTTACCTGCTGCCTGGCAGTTAGGTCTTGAGAGTTCATGGAGATCAAAGAGTAAGTAAGAGAATCAGCAGAAGTGAAGGGATAAAAAAACAGGAACAGATGTATTTCCCATTCAAACCAACAGAAATTAAAATGAATGTAATACATGAAAACAAGTGAATGTAATATTGTATATAACAAAAGCTTTTGAAATGAAAAGGAAAACAAAAGCAATAATGAAACGAACTGCTTATCCCTATTCCATGGTAAGTGTTTTTTTTTGGGGGGGGAGGTTTCAAGCGGAGCAAAATTATTTTAGCTTCTCTTAAACACTCAAACATTCATCCTGAATGAATTCTCAGTCGTAGAGTTGCCACCAGATGTTGCATATATCCTATCTAGAGGCAAATTTTGACTTTCTTCAGTTGCAACATCTGCTTAAATGTCAAAGAAATGTTTTTAAAAAGCTAAACTCAGACTTTTGTGACTGGCTTTGGCAGTTGTGATCCAATATAGAAGAAGAAGAAGAAGAAGAAGAGTTGGTTTTTATATGCCAATTTTCTCTATCTTTCAAGGAAAATCAAACAGGCTTACAATCCCCTTCCGGTCCTCTCCCCACAGCAAACACCTTCTGAGGTAGGTGAGGCTGAGAGAGTTCGAAGAGAAGTGACTAGCCCAAGGTCACACAGTTGGCTTCATGTGTAGGACTGGGAAAACCAACCCGGTTCACCAGTCCACCGCTCATGTGGAGGAGTGGGGGAATCAAACCCGGTTCTCCAGATTAGAGTCCACTGGTCTACACCACATTGGTGGTCGCTTCCATACCCTCAAGCACAGTTTGTGTATAGGCAAGATCCTGAGCCTGAAACACATCCAGACACCATTAAACTTGAGCTTCCAACATCTCAAACTCTGACTCGGTGTTCAGAGTTATAACTCGAAGGCTAGATTCTTTTAAGGGATTTGGACAGCAAGATGGAGGTTGGTTGTGATGGACAGGTAATGACACCATTTTTTCCAGGGGGATGAAAAGAACAGGAACAAGGCTGTGATTGCATGGGGAAATAATAGCATAGACTGGGCTGTGCAAGGAGACAGATATATCGAAAGTGTTTGGTGGCACATTGTTTTTAGGTCAGAATGAGACTGAACTTTGAAAAATTCAGTTCAAACATCCCAGTTTCTTCCTTGAGAGAAACAAGACAAGGAGCCTTTATTTTTGCACCAGTGTCTTTTTGCCCACAGAATTTTTCTCAATGCATTTTTCAATGTTAAGTTGGCATTAGTCATACATAAGCTGTCCAAATCCCTTAAAAGAATCTAGCCTTCGAATTATAACTCTGAACACCGAGTCAGAGTTTGAGATGTTGGAAGCTCAAGTTTAATGGTGTCTGGATGTGTTTCAGGCTCAGGATCTTGCCTATACACAAACTGTGCTTGAGGGTATGGAAGCAACCACCATCGTGGTGTAGACCAGCGGACTCTAATCTGGAGAACCGGGTTTGATTCCCCATACTCCTGCCATAACTGCTGTATGTACATACACAATGCATAAAAAGGCATCAGAGAAACAAGGCATCAGCAACAGCAACAAAAATGAGACACACCAAAACCAGTAACAATGGCAACATGCATTATTAAAAAGAAACTGAAAGGGCCATATTGTCTAGAGATGTACAAATTAGGGTTGCCAGGTCCCTCTTCGCAACCAGCGGGAGGTTTTTGGGGCAGAGCCTGAGGAGGACGGGGTTTGAGGAGGGAAGGGACTTCAATGCCATAGAGTGCAATGGCCAAAGCGGCCATTTTCTCCAGGTGAACCGATCTCTTATCGGCTGGAGATCAGTTATAATAGCAGGAGATCTCCACCTATTACCTGCAGGTTGGAAAAAACAGCAACAGAACAAATTATCAATGCAGTTATATATATTGGGTGCAAAAAATATATACAGTGACTACATATAACAAACAATATATAAAAGACGAAAGACAAAAATTCAATTAATAAAGGTAAGTGCTGAACGTTATAGCTATCGCTGATATGTCAATTTTCTTTTACAGAGTTCAAGCTTCCAGGTAAGTGCAAATGTCCCAAAGTATATTATAGACAAGTAAACAGCTGGAAAGAAGATGAAGATGGATGGACGTGTTGTGTAGATCGTTGTCCACGTTTTGCCAAAGCTTCATCATCTGATCACTCTCTCAATAAGAATTCTTATGCATATACATAACCATAATAGGTACAATTCCAACTGCCAAGGGGCTTTATGATGAGTCATTTTCACATTTTCACAGATGGAAATTCCTTGCCCTCCCTCCCAGTTAATACACATTACACAATTCAACTTCCATTGACTGTACCTAATACATCAACAAAATTAATATCCAGTATTTCTAATATAATGACTACTAAGCTTTTCTTTGCTCTTTGCCTTTTAAGTGAGTTGCGTGTTCAGTTTGGTGCAGGAAAGACATTCAATTAATCACTGGCATCTATATTTTCATATAAAGGCTGTCATTGGATAGCACAGTCCTCTAAGCAGAATAAGCGCATTGAAAGCCAGCGTGGTGTAGTGGTTAAGAGAGGTGGTTGGGAGCGGTGGACTCTAATCTGGAGAACCAGGTTTGATTCCCCCACTCCTCCACATGAGCAGCGAACACTAATCTGATGAACCGGGTTGGTTTCCCCATTCCTACGCATGAATCCAGCTGGGTGACCTTGGGCTACTCACCTCTCTCTTAAAGCTCTCTCAGCCTCACCTACCTCACAAAGGTGTCTGTTGTGGGGAGGGGAAAGGAAGGTGATTGTAAGCTGGTTATATTCCTCCTTAAGTGATAGAGAAAATCGGCATATAAAAACCAACTCTTCTTCTTCAATGGATTTAGAAGGGTGTAGGTGTAGCCTGATCTCATCAGATCTCAGAAACTAAGCAGGGTCAGACCTGACTAGTATTTGGATGGGAGACCTCCAAGGAATGACGTGGAGTCAGGCAATGGCAAACCACCTGTGAACGTCCCTTGACTTGAAATCCCTATGGAGTTGCCATAAATCAGCTGTGACTTTACAACAACACCCCCCCATTTAGGGTGTTGTAAACCATATCCTGTACAAACTGTACACCATGGGCATTTACAGCATAGCCTGGAAAATAACCTTTTCTGTTTCCCCAATCCACTTTTAACTTCCCAGCCTGGTGAAGAAGCATGGAGGACTCAAATGTTTGCACATGGTTTTGTGACATTTTGGTTGGTCCTCAAAAAAAGTATTATACAACTGTTGTTTGTGGGGTGGGATTCTGAGTACCAATGCACCCTACCTATAACCTTACTGATGCTAACAGTAAGCTTTTGGGGAATAAAAGTAAAGTGTGCCTACAATTTTAATTCTGAAGGAGTGTTTGAGCTATCAGAAGTTATACAGCTCTGCTTCCGATTAAGTAGTTGAGAAAAGGCCATGTGAATATATTACCTTATATGCTAACAGAGCCAGCCAATGTTTAATAAATCGTTAAATCTTAAAACACCAAAAGCGAGTCAGGTTTTTATACATGGGGAAAAGAAACCTGGAAAGGTTACCAGCATGGTTATTGTTAACTTCCCCCCATCAAAGCCAAGACGAATCTTGCCAAGCATTTTGTTACTGTTGTTTTAAATGATAGGTGAAACTCTCCAATAACAATATTCCAGATGGATGGAAAATGTCCTTAATCTTTTCAGCAAAATGTTCATCACAGGCGAGCAGATTTAGACGAGCATGTATATCATGGCAGAAAATGTCACTCTGCACAAAAGACGAGGATGGAAATCAAAATCTCATGGAAGGGAAGTGACTTGGGGATGCAATTTAGAAGCTCAGAACAAGGAAAGATATAATCAACCAACCTATCAATTAAGATTGATTTATTGCTTTCAATTGTAAACCCTATTATTAGGGCAGAATATTCAGTCGGATATTACTTGGAGCTCACTTAAAAGAAAGAAACTGTTGAAACTTCTTGTTTTGACGGAAACTTATAAACAGCTGGTTCATAGTCACTAACTTATGACTTACTATTGCACGAAGGGAATGGCATCACTGCATTAATTTGTTATTTTAGGTTGGAGGAAGGCTGCAAGTTCAAAATAAAATTGAACGGAGTGGTAGGATACCGACCATTAAGTCGATTGCTGAGACCATCTGTACTGCAGCTTTTAACACTTGTTCGTTTGAGGCAAAAACACTTCCTGCAGTATATTCTACAGTAAATTGTGAATGCATAAAGCTCCTCCTCAATCCTATTGGCATGAGTGCAAAACCTTGTATCGATTTCCCACAACTTGGGGTCATAGACATTATTAACACTGAAAGATAAGGGACTCTGCTTTGGGATCTCCCAAGCCAGCGTTGCATTGATTCTGAAGACAGGCATTACTAAACATGGCCAGCGACTGTCTCACAACAGTGCATTGAGAGATAACATGACACCGCCTGAAGTAATTACATAAAGCAGTGATTAATTTAACTGTTAATTTACAGTTCAGCATTAGTTTCACATGAGCTGTATCACGAAGCAGATTCAGATGGTGAACAGATCTAATTTTTTTTCATAATTGACTGTGACTAATTAAATACAAATCGGAAAGTAGATATGGAAATAAATTCCATTATTGTCCACCATTTGGACACACACACACAAAGAATCAGTAAAAGATAACCAGATTAAAAGTAAGCTTGTAACAGAGAAAATGTTCAACCCTAAAAGCATATTTTTAATTACTAGATGGGGAATCATCAGATAGATATTTGTTCTCAGAGATAAAATAGGATTGTATCTTCACCCAAGTTTGAAGGCAAATATGTAGGGCACCGATATCCAGTTATAAGCTACTTGCTTGCTGCTCGTAATTAATAACACTGGTGATGTTATGCTAAATACCATGAAAAAATGTTCCGCTTCCAGTGTTATCCTTTTTTCCCTCTGGATAAGTAACAGCCCAAACTTTACAAAATTACTGCATCAGCACACAGAGAATTTACTTAGATGTTGCCCAACTGTGACCCTACAAGATCCTTCCATCTGCACGGAGGTTGTTCTTTGATTTACCCCATCTATTCCCATTTGAACTGCCCCATGACATAAGATCCAGTGGAGAGATCCTGTGTTAAGTTCCATCTTGTTGGGAGGCCAGATTGGCCTTTATGTACCGCAGGGTCTTCTCAGTGGTTGCCCAGAACATAGGAAAAAACCCCCCCTTTCCTTAAATCTGCATTGCTCCATATATCCCTATAGGGATTTTGGAAGTGCTTAGAAATGTTTTTTTTTTTTGTTTAGGGCAGGCTTCCAAGGCCCAATTTAAATATTATTTATTAAGAATTTCCCTGTGCAATATTACACATATCCAGAGTTTAATTTAAACTGTACTCTCTTCCACTACACACAAAATGTGTGCAAAAGGAGTGCATAGGATTGTTCCACAGACATGCTCGTGTTAAGAGCATATTGCCAGGTACAAATAGCAGGTGTACAGAAGAAGGTGAACCTTCATGTTCAACATTGTCACTGGTTAAATTCACCCTGAGCTGATGTTGCCTCACTTCTGCCCTCCCCACTGCTATAATTTCAAAATTCAAATTGTATGTTGTTGATCTTGTGTTTCATGATCAACAACTTACAATTTGGGTAAATGAGGCCTGTCGTTCTATCTCAGCCTAACCTACTTCGCAGGATTATTGAGAGGACACAATGGAAAAGGGGGAAACCATGTATGCCGTTTGGATCACACCAGAGGGAGGGCAAATAAAAAATACTCTAGAATAAAGGAGGATGAGGCAACTTCATCCCCTTCTGCCTCCCCACTTCAGACATTCAACTAGGAATTATAGCCTCCAGGTGGGAGCTGGGGATCCCCCAGAATTACAGCTCATCCCCAGATAACAGAGATCAGTTTCCTGGGAGAAAATGGGTGCTTTGGAAGGTGGGCTTTATGGCATTATGCCCCACTGAGGTCCCTGTCCTCCCCAGGCTCCAGCCCTAAATGTCCAGGAGTTTCACAACCTGGACCTGGCAACCCAACTCCCACCATCCCTCACAGGGGCCAGGCGGACCTGGGCAACCCTACCCTCAACTCACAGAGGCCATGCAGGTACCATTTTCCCACCTGGCTCCTGCTTAATATTGCTGTCATCAGGAGAAAAATAGTGTAAAAAAAGTTAGACAATAGCACCACATCTGAGAAAACTAAGAGATTATGTCAATCCACTCTAGGAATTGTAGGAAACTCTATACCCCCCCCCCGCCACTAGGGTTGCCAACCACCAGGTACTAGCTGGAGATCTCCTGCTGTTACAACTTATCTCCAGCCAGTAGAGCAGCTCCCCTGGAGAAAATGGCCACTTTAACAATTGGACTCTGTGGCATTCCCCAATCCCTGCCCTCCTCAGGCTCCTCCTCCAAAACCTTCTGCCAGTGGTGAAGGGGGACCTGGCAACCCTACCCCCCACACACACACACACACATTGCACTCGCTAAATTACCACAAACCTGGAAATCTATTTTCCAGAAGTCAGAAAGGGATGCTGTGAGGGAACAGAAACAGGGATAAGATCTGCATCTTCCATTGTGGCAGTTGGGATTCAAACTTATATTTTTATTGATTTGTGTATTGGTTTTTTTTTATCCTGCTTTTATACAATTTAGAATCTGTGTAAAGAAGCTTGCAAATAAATTACTAAATTGAATTCCAGGTTAGGATTAATTACCTTCAAATGCCAAAGGTGAAGAGAACTGTACAATTTCCTTCTCTCAGGGGCCAGTGGAGAAGTTTAAATTATGTGCAGCCCTAGTAAAGAGTGAAAGAATCAAGGCCTCTATAAAATTAATGTCCATTTATAATGCACTCATAATAATGTATATCCAGGTGAATGTCAATATCCACTACCCATGGGACATTCACTTGAAGACACATATAAAATAGGGAATGTGTCTACAATAAAAAACAATGTTTTAGAAGGCTTTTTTTCACGCCAGCTTCATTTATATGGGAGAAACTCATATTTACTCATATGGAACAAAGTGGAGGTAAATCTGAGCTGCCTACTAAGCACAGCTGCAAAGAACCCTCCCAGATGTCTTTGGATCTGATTCGAGAAGCCATCATGTTCATAAATCCATGGCAATCGCACATCATTGCAGGGCCAGTGTCTCCAGGCTGAAGGGGGGAAATGAATCTCTCAGCCTCTGCGCTGACATATATATGGGAGTATAAAATGTTCCATTTCAAAGAATCACAAACATTTCCCGAGTGTGTGAGCCACATTTCAATACAGAGAAGAGCTACACAAGCCACCTCCCTTCTCTCAGACAATCATGAGGAGACCTCAACGGCTTTCCCATACCCATAATCTCCTCGAGCCTACAGCAGCATTTGGCATATTAGACAGAATAGTTATGCTAGCACTAAGAGCTCTGTAATACTAAGATATTATAGAAAATGGCTCTCTCCATTAGTTGAGAGAGTTTAACCAAATGGCTGGTGGGGAACAGCATATAAAAATATTTAACTATTTGGACATACAGTAATATTATCTTTCTATTACATTTTTAGCCCACCTTACCTCCAAAAAACTCTGGATGGCATGTATACACGGTTCTCTTCTCCTCCATTTCCCCCTCACAACACCCTTTGAGTAGGGTTGTCAACCTTCAGGTGGTGGCTGGAGATCTCCTGCTATTACAACTGATCTCCAGGTGACAGAGATCAGTTTACCTGGAGAAAATGGCTGCTTTGGAAGGTGGACTCTGTGGCATTATACCCCACTGAACTTCCTCCCCTCCCCACCCCCCACCTCCTCAGGCTCCACCCCCAAAATTTCCAGATACTTCCCAACCGAGAGCTGGCAACTCTACCAGTGAGATAGATTAGAGTGAGAAAGAGCGACATAGTTGAGTAGGAATCTGAGTGTGATTGGTAATATCAAGGTAGGTACAAGGAGATGATAATGGAAAGCCATTCACATCTTGAAACTTCTTCCTCTCGCACTAGATTGTCATGCTCATTTCTATATTTTATCCAGCCTCTCTCTTCCTTGTACACTTGAGTTATTTTGCAACATGAGGTATCATTCTACACAACGTTCAAAGGCTTTTTTATTTATCTTTATCCGTGAAGATTTTCTGTTCTATTAAAATGTAAATTATTAATAGGTTAGTACCGCGGTGATATGTTCTATTCCCTTTGAGATGGGAGTCCTTAAATATTTAAGCTGCCTCACATTTACTGCAGGTTTGGTTTTCATCACATGTATAAAAAGCTTTTAATTTACGATGTTGGGGATTTCCACTGGCAAGAAATTTATAGTTTACATGACTGTGTTTTGATACAAAACCATTCAAGCTTGTACTTTTGTACTGTTTTGTAAATAGGTTGAATAATAGGTTGCAATAATAATAGTGAATAATAGGTTGCAACATTACCACAAGAAGTGGACCGATAGGGATTATAAGACAATGAATGGTGATTATTGTAGGGCCAAAGGAACCAGCAGAGCGGATGGGAAACATCCGTGTCTCTCCTTGGGCAATTCAAGAATACCAACGTAAGCAAACTCATTTACAGCCTCTGTTCAGGGATGCTTCAGCAGCTGCGGCACAAACAGAGGTTTATATCCTCAACTGGAATCCAATCATAGGCAAGTGGGCCAGAGTAATCCATCTTTTGCTATCAAAACCGCCATAGTCATCCAGGCCCTGTGGCAGTTCACACAAACAGGACAAGAGGTAAGGAAAGAAAACAAGAAAACAAAACGGCTTCTGAGCTGTACCACTTCAGATCTAATATGAGTAGGGGAACTCATGGCTCAGTGGTTGAGCATAAGAATAGAAGAGCATAAGAAAAGCCCTGCTGGATCAGACCAAGGACCATCAAGTCAGCAGTCTGTACACACAGTGGCCAACCAGGTGCCTCTAGGAAGCCCCCACCCCCACAAACAAGACAACTGCAGCAGTGTTATCCTGCTTGTGTTCCACATCACTTAATATAATAGGCATGCTCCTCTGATACTAGAAAGAATAGGGATGCATCATGACTAGTAATCATTTGACTAGTAGCTATGTATAGCCCTCTCCTCCATGAACATGTCCACTCCCCTCTTAAAGCCTTCCAAGTTGGCAGCCATCACCACATCTTGGGGCAGGGAGTTCCACAGTTTAACTATGTGTTGTGTGAATTGCCTCTTGTTCACATCCACCCACTTTCCCAGTGTGTTCAGATCTCATTGAATTCTATCTCTGTCTTCTGGTGTGTTCGCTGCTCCTCCCAGTTTGGTGTCATCTGCAAATTTAATGAGTTGTTCCTCTACACCCTCATCCAGATCATTAATAAAAAGATTGAAAGGCACTGGGCCAAGATCTGAGTCCTGTGGCACCCCACTGGACACCTCCCTCCGTTCAGATGAAATGCCATTGACAACTACTCTTTGAGTGAGGTTCTCCAACCAGTTCCCTATCCGCATTTTGTTGACTTCCTCAGAAAGAACATTCAAGGCAGTAACATTTTTGGAGTATTCCTCCGACCTTCCCTGAGTTGTCAGTATTTTACATGGAATATTGACATAATATATTTATTGTATAGTTTTGAATGCAGTATTTAATAATGCTAAATTTATGAATAACAATGTGTGCTGATTCGCTTAGAGAGCCAGCATGGTCTAGTGGTTAAGAGAGGCTGACTCCTTTCTGGAGAACAAGGTTTTATTCCTCACTCCTCCACATGAAGCCTTCTGGCTGACCTTGGGCCAGTCACAGTTCCCTCAGAACTCTCTCAGTCTCGCCTACCTCACAAGGTGCCTGTTGTGGGGAGAGGAAGGGAAAGTGATCGTAAGTCGCTTTGAGACTTAGAGAAAAGCAAGGTATAAAAACAAACTCTTTTTTTCTTTTAGACAGGAAAATAAGCTTCCAATTTGACTGTGTAAGCCACTGTCCTGAATGTCAAATGTCAGGCGAGCACAGCCTCGTGTGTTCAGTAATCTTAAGAAATATGAACCAATAGGTTGGGCCCTTCAGCCTTGTGGGGGATTCTTAAGCTCCATTTTTCCTTCAGGTTAACCTTATGATGGAGTTGAACAGTAACAAAGTGTCTTGTGAATACCTTCGCTGGGAGGTTATAAAGCATCCCTTTCAAGCTTCTTTTTTCTCCTGGGTGGCTGGTCATTGGTGGTTCAGTGAAGATCTCTTTCCCTTGACAAATGACAATGACTCGAGCCATTCTTGTTTCATTTCATTTTCTTTTATGGGTACTTCTATTCCCCATGCAGCAGTCTGAATCAGTTTTGTTACCCAGGCCATTATATTTCATCTGCCAATTGTGGTTGTATCTCTTTCTTTTTTTAAAGTATGTTTGGTTTTTATTACTTGAATCGGAAGGGAAAGAATTAAACAAATTGATGACACTTTGATGAAGAACAAAGTAATAATATGCCATTGCTCTCATAATTTCTCTATGTTCCTAGGAGAAAATCAGGCTCATGCTGAAAAGAAACGAAGAGGACAATAAAATTCAGATGATAACACTCACTACCCTTTGTATAGAAGTCTGAGAGCCACGGGAGCAAATGCAATTTATGAACAAAGTACTATTGTAGTTGCAGATATCAAATAGGTTAATAGACATCTTATGGCCTAGTCCAAGGAGATCAGCTGCTAAAAACATATGCAACATTGCGACCAATAAAATGACTATTGGAGCAGCAATTATCATAACCAAAGTGCTCTGCTAATGCATGTTAGGGATGATTCCACATCTGTTCTTATCCAAATTTCCCTATGGACTTCATAATTAATGTAGGAGCCATGGCTGGCTCAGTGGTAGAGCACTTTCTTTGAGAGCTAGCGTTGTGTAGTGGTTAAGAGCGGTGGACTCTAATCTGGTAAACTGGGTTGGTTTCCCCACTCCTCCACATGAAGCCAGCTGGGTGACCTTGGGTTAGTCACAGCTCTCTTAGAGCTTTCTCAGCCACACCTACCTCACAAGGTGTCTGTTGTGGGGAGAAGAAGGGATGGAGATTGTAAGCCGGTTTGATTCTCCTTAAAAGGTAGAGAAAGACAGCATATAAAAACTAACTCTTCTTCTTATGCAGATGCAGAAGGTCCCAGGTTTGGACCCTGGCAACCCCATTTAAAAGGATCGGGTATTAAGTGACGTGAAAGACCTGTGCCTGAGACCCTGGAGATCTGCTACCAGACAGGAGTCAATGCTGACTTTGACAGACCAGTGGTCTGACTCAGTATAATGCCGCTTTGTGTGTTCATGTATTCCAGATGACCTCTTTTGGTTCTGGAATTGGAACTATCCAATTAGTTTTAAGAGGAGAAGGCAAATTCTTGGAGGAAACGTCCATCAATGGCTACTGGCCATATGACTAAATGGAACCTCAACATTCAGAGGCAGTAACCCTCTTAGTGCTAGTTCTGGAGGCAACAATATTGACAGGCTTTAGCCTCCATGTCCCAATGGCAGATCTTTTAGAGTCATCTGGTTGAACACTATTGGAGACAGAATGCTGGAAAAATGGATTGTTAGTCTGCTCCTGCATGGCTTCTATTACATTCTAATGTTCTAACTAAGAATGATGAATTTATCATTTTTTTTATTTTTCTAATTCTAAAAATAGTGCAACAAATGGATGTGCCATTTATTTCAGCTTCATGCACATCATTTCTTCTTCTCTCTGTCTGCTCTGTGCATATGAGCATAGATAAAATGTTGTATGTTTGCTTAAATATTTATACCCCACTAGGGTTGCCAGTTCCAGCTTGGGAAATACCTGGAGATTTTGGGGGTGGTGGAGCCTGAGAAGGGCAGGGTTTGGAGAGGGGAAGGGCTTCAATGCCATAGAGTCCAATTGCCAAAGCAGCTATTTTCTCCAGGGGAACTGATCTCTGTTGCCTGGAGATCAGTTGTAATAGCAGGAGATCTCCAACCACCACCTGGAGGTTGGCAGCCCTATACCTCACCCAGCCATGTGGCACAAGGTGCCTTACAAGCTCCAATTTAAAAAATACAATAATACCCCATGCAAGGAAACTACATCAAATCCTGCCATCATAAATGAAAATTCTCTTTTGTGTGGTGTTTTAACAGTGCACAGGAACACATGTGAGCATCAGTAAAATGCTGCACAAAAGAATATTGCTGCAATCTTATCAAAAGTTGATTTTTCCCCTTTTTCCTGGTGCATCAGAAACATCAAGAAAATGCAAATGAACAGGAAGGTGCTGCAAAAGGCACATGATCCAATTCCAGAATTGGGTTTATCAGTTCTTCTAGTTAAACTGGAATGAAGGAGGGGAACACAGCCCAGAGAGAAATCTGATGGCAGCCAGCCCTGCCAATCATCTCCCATGCCTCAGCTGATTTCAAAGGGGCAGAGACAATAAGCTCTCAATCATACCATTCATGGCCACAAAAGGCAGGGAGCTTATCGTCTCACCCCCTTTGAAATCTGCTGAGGCATGGGAGGTGATTGCCAGGGCTGGCTGTCATCTAGCCAAGGGGGGAGGGGGATCAGTTGGAGGCCTTTATAAGGATGCTGCACCTGTCTTATGCAAGTTGTGAGCTGTTGACCCATCCTTCCTCAAGGCTCCAGGAGAGTAGCCAGTTGCTTTGAGGCCAAGCAAAAATTCTGGGTCCCCTGTCATTGGCTGCTCAGGGCACCATTTTTCACCCACCTCATGTAGCTTGTGGATGATGAGGTAAATAGCCCTGGTCCATGAATAGGCTTCCCATTTGCCTGGTTATGGTGGGCAATTGCCCACCAATTAACCGGGCTGCCTGCTGCCACTCCCAGCCCTGCCTACAGGAAGCTCCTGCCGGTAGCAAGGAATGACCTGGCAACCCTATCCATGGACCGGTTAGGCCATAACTAGTGATGGAATGAACAGGGCTAGTTTCTCAGCGGGGCACTTGGTACAGTCCAATAGCTTCAGCTGGTTCTGGTGTGCGAAAAATCTCTGTTTTCTCCCTGACAAGCTATTTTTCTACATGAAGGATTTTTTTTCTCCCTGTGGGGAACATTCACACCCCTACCTTTAGCCCAAAGAGCTACATCTGGAGACCAAGTCCTATGAGGAAAGATTGAAAGGAGCTGGGTATGTTTAGCCTGAAGAGAAGACTGAGAGATATATGATAACCATCTTCAAGTACTTGAAGGGTTGTCATATAGAGGAGGGTGCCGAGTTGTTTTCTGTTGCACCAGAAGGTTGGACCAGAACCAACGGGTTGAAATTAAACCAAAAGAGTTTCCGTCTAGACATTAGGAAGAATTTTCAAGCAGTTTGAGCGGTTCCTCAATGGAACAGGCTTACTCGGGATGTAGCGAGCTCTCCTTCCCTGGAGGTTTTTAAACAGAGGCTAGATGGCCATCTGTCAGCAATGCTGATTCTATTATCTTGGGCAGTTCACGAGAGGGAGGGCATCTTGGCCACCTTCTGGGCATGGAGTAGGGGTCACTGGGGGTGTGTGGGGGAGGTAGTTGTGAATTTCCTGGATTGTGCAGGGTGTTGGACTAGATGACCCTGGTGGTCCCGTCCAACTCTAGGATTATATGATTCTATCACCAGGATAAGGCAGTAATGCTTTTCCATTTGATACATAGAAACTGCTCCCCCGTCCCCATCATGCAGACAAAAATTGAGTCAACAGTATTCAAGCGCCCCATTGTTATCTGGCAAAGCAGCGTTGACAGCAGAGAAGCTTCTGCCATGAAGGAAACACTGCGCTGCAGGATGCGGAAATCTCTTTATCAGCTCAGCATTACAAGATGCTTTCTTCCCTATCCAGGCGACATCAGAGGGAGTACTGAGTTTTCTCCCATTGGAAAGTCCCTTGGAATCGTAATAAGTAAATGACTTTGATGGTTTTAAATAAAATCGCAACTGTTCAGCCCTCCAGCTAGCTAGGATTTTTTTTTTAAAGAAAACAACATTCTGGCTATCATACATCCTCACATTTCACAGCTCTGAGGTGGATTTGATTCATGCCCCACTGCGAAAGCTTGCCCGTCATCATCTTTCGAAGCTGCTAGAGAACATCGATAAGTGAGGGCAGGTTTTCCAACGGTGCCTTCTTTTTTAGAGGAGGAAGAAGCTGGGTGTTGGGGGGGGGTCGAGAGACGTGGTGGGTCTTCGTGCCAAATGCTATCTGGCCAGGAGTGAGCGCGATGTAAATTGCCTGGTTTCTCCAGGGTGAATTTCAATCTGGAAACTTTGATAATGCTGCCACCCTGAGTTTTGAAGACATAAATGGCATGCTGTCAGCCGTTGTCAGGGAAGACAATGAAAATTGGCAGATCTAGCCAAGTATGAAGCATGACAAATTGTAGCAAAGGTGGGGGGGGCAGGAAGGCAGGGGTGCCTTCGACTCCGAAGTGAGCTGACATTTGCTAGAAAGCTGATGGGAATTCTCCAGACATGCTGGCAAGACATGTGCTCAGCGTTTCTGCTGTCTGAACGATCAGCCGGTACTCACAGCACAATCATTTGCCTTTAATAGAGACTTTGAGGAATTTCCAATTAAAGCTGTCTTCTTTATTGCAGTAGTGCCTCAAAGGTCCTCTGATGAACTCAGGAACATTGTTCACTCTTTGCTTTTGTAGGGGTTTTTTTCTCACAACAATCCTGTGAGGGAGGCCAGGCTGAGAGATAGTCGGATGGCCCTGACTGAACTGGCAGTTCTCCAGTTCCAATGAAAGGAGTGTTTGGGAACTGGCGTGCTGGACAGAATGAGAAGAGGTGGTCCTAGAGAGCCAGCGTGATGTAGTGGTTAAGAGCGATGGACTCTAATCTGGAGAACCGGGTTTGATTCCCCACTCCTCCACATGAGCGATGGACTCTAATCTAGTGAACCAGGTTGGTTTCCCCACTCCTCCACATGAAGCCTGCTGGGTGACCTTGGGCTAGTCACAGTTCTCTCAGAACTCTCTCCGCCCCACCTACCTCACAAGGTGTCTGTTGTGGGAAGGGGAAGGGAAGGCGATTGTAAGCCGCTTTGAGACTCCTTTATAGAAAATTAGGGTATAAAAACCAACTCGTTGTCGTCTTTAAGTAACCCAGCTCCAGTTCACTTGGGACCTCAGTGGTTGGAGTGGTGGTGTAAATATTCCAAGCCCGGTTTTATCATGCCCACAAAGCTATTGCCATTATGTCTGTTCATATCGATAAACCCGAACCAAAAAAAATACCCCTAAAAAAGCCATTTTGGTAAATTTCAGGTTTGGGTTTACTGAGTCCCTCAAGCTGGGCAGGATGGCAAAGCCGAATTGAACATCCCTGAAAAAGCCGGATAAAAATTTGGCCTTTTCAGGAACAGGTTTCCACGGCTCCTGGGGGGGGGGGTTGCAGGTAGAGCCCCTACATTTTCAGCATGGCTCCAAGGGACTCTAATTGCAAGAACCCCCAAGTTTGGTGAAGATTGGGTCAGGGGGTCCAGAGTTATGGGGTCTGGAAGGGGTCGCCCCCATCCTCCTCCATAGAAAAGAAATAGCGAAGTGGTTTACCCCAAAAAATCAGGTCCAATAAACCCGAATCCGAAATTTACCGGATTTTTTTTTTTTTTTTGCACAGCCCTAATTGCCATTTTTGTTCTGATACCTGCTTCTTCCTTCCTTGATGTATTAAACCTGAGTTAGGATGATGCAAGGAAAAACTGAACAGCAGACAAAAAGCAGAGAATGAAGGAGAAAATACTAAAGCCAGGACTAACCATTACTTTGAATTGTGTGCAGGAACAGTCAGCCAGTGCAGATCATTCAGTACAGGGGGATATGATCACTGGATCTGCCCCCTGAAAACAATCTGGCTGCTGCATTCTGGACCCGTGTGTGTTTCCAGACAGCATTCAACGGCAGCCTCACATAAAGCACATTACGGTAGTCTAGTCTGGATGTGATGAGAGCATCACTATGGCCAGGTGCTCGTTGAGGAATGACCAGAGCTGATAAAGACACTATGTTTAGACCATTCTTTTGGCTATATGAGTCCATGTATTTTCACATATAGGTCACATGCTTTGTCTGAGCACATGCTTTGTAGATTACATGCCAAGCATCTCCAGGTAAAGAAGAAGAAGAGTTGGTCTTTATACACCAACTTTCTCTACCACTTAAGGAAGAATCAAACCAGCTTACAATCACCTTCTCCTCCCCTGCCCACAACAGACATCCTGTGAGGTAGGTGGGGCTGAGAGCTCTAAGAGAGCTGTGACTAGCCCAAGGTCACCCAGCTGGCTTCATGTGTAGGAGTGGGGAAACCAACCCGGTTCCCCAGATTAGTGTCCACTGCTCATGTGGAGGAGTGGTGAATCAATCCCGGTTCTCCAGATTAAAGTCCACCATTCCAAACCATCGCTCTTAACCACTATATAACTCAGACAGAAAGACTAAGGAAAAACTCTGGAAAGCAACTGATAGTGTAGCCAAAAGAGCTCAATGGGCCAGTGGGCTGACTTGGTGCAAAGCAGCTACTGGAACTAAATGACAGTGCTTGAATTGTATTAACACGCCAGTGTAACCAAAGAAGATTAATATAATAAATGATATTAACTATTGTGGTGAGAGCAGCTTTTGATCCTGACGCGGCATGGCTTTGCCCTCACCTGCAAAGGTATCATGGCAAGAAAATGCAGGGGTTCCCTTTCAATATATCTTCTCTCCCCTCCGTGCACCTTATTCATCATGATGGGCAATGGGCTAGCCTTGCACCATTAGGACCTATTCTCATAAATACAGGTAGATCTTTCACTGAAAAATAGGCAATGAACATCTTCTGCAAACACCCTTAGGCAAAACTTTGCTGCTAAAATGGAGAGTGGTTGAATTAAATCTGAGAGGTGTGCTCCACTCTGCTCACTCCCAGTGCAGAAAGCACCAATTAGGGCATGACAAAAAGTGCCACACTTAATTAGAGATGATAGCTTTGCTGCACTATCCCAATCGCCCTGAATAACTTCAACTGATAAAGAGCACACTCCATTGAAAGCTGGGTGGAACCAAGGATTTTGTTAAGGAATGACACACTAAACATTAAGATGAGATAAGCATCAACGTGAAAACTATGGCCAGTTGAACTTACCTATGCGAGCCTCTTTGTTTACATGTGAAGCAAGCTGCTGATCATATTGCCTTGTTTTTTGTCAAACTTCATCTTGAGCACCATGTTGAGTAGTTTTGCACATGCACAGAAGAGCATGTGCTGCAGGACCAGTGTCTGCCTTGGTATTCGAGAACAGGCATGACCTTCACTGTCTTGGGTGGATCATTAGAGTGATCTACATGTAGGACATAGAATCACTTGCAGTTTGCTCCCTCTTTGCATCTGTGAGCATAATGTGCACTTGAAGCAACCAACACGAGATGCACTGTGTTGCCAGCTTTTTGTACCTGTGCAGGGAGCAACAGCTACTCGTGACTGCAAGAGCTGATTGTAAAATTATCTAGGTTCATGGGCAGGCCAACACTGAAGGCACACAATGACCTCCAAGTAGTAAGTCTGACCACAAAATCTCCTCCCTGTTAACTATGTTCCTTCCAACAATTGGAGGCAGATGGAGGCAGAAGGCAGAGCTGCAAAAAAGCAGTCTAATTGTGTAAGACAGCAGTTTAATCATACAAATGGGCACAACCAAATTCATTTGGATGCATCTGAACAGCTCAGTGAACAATCGGCTCCCTGATTGTGACTAGTGATTGGGAAGGGAGCTAAGTCATTTGATCAACCGTAAGTAATTAAGGCTTTCTTATCAGGGTTTCTATCCCTGTTGGGATTTTTGTCTCAGTCCAAAAAAGAGGGACCTTAGTTACTTTTGCATCCCCTTCTAGGTGATGGAATGTTCAGCAAAATCAAAGGGTAAAGGTTTTCTTGGACTGTGCCATTACATGAAGGGGGGAAAGATCCCACATTTCAGAATTCTCCTGTTGGAATAAAAGCTCCCTGCACATAGAAAAAACAGCAATTCTAGTAGAAGTTTAGACTAAGAAGTTTAAGAAGTTTTCTGCATAGGAGTGAGCTAACATGACACTTTTCTTCTATAGAATGAAATGATACAATCCAGGAACAACTGTACTGCTTGACTCTGATGGGTGAATAAACCAGCCCTCAATAATATATATAATATGTATAATAATATATAATATTCCTGTGCAGTGTGTTCTTTGCCCTTAACTGGCTTTCTTGACACTGACTAGTAAAGGAAGTCTATCCTCCTCCCACCCACCTCATTGTCATAAGCACATATATTAGACTTGAGAATGGGAAACCAACCCAGTTCACCAGATTAGCCTCTGCCGCTCATGTGGAGGAGTGGGGAATCAAACCCGGTTCTCCAAATCAGGGTCCACCGCTCCAAACCACCGCTCTTAACCACTACACCATGCTGGCTCTGAGTAAGTATGAGAGACATTGACATGAGAATTCTCTGCCAAAGGTACCAATGTAGCTTTCTTTTCTTCCTGTTGTGACATATGGTAAGAGTCTCCTAACAATATGCATGCACACCCTTCTGTTATTCTAGCTCAAAGGCAGAGTCCTAAAAATCTAATTCTGTACTCTTTTCTCTATGATTGCCTAAAATGCTCCCCATTATGTGGCCGTAAATGCTTCTCAATGCATTAATTGGGTGCTTCTTTCTTGAGCTCGACTGCTCTCTCTCGAGTGACACTTCTGCTTGACCTCCGAGCGCTCAGCAGCCAATTAAGGTGTAAACAAAGCAGATAGGTTTTTTTCCCTCGGCTTAGGTTTACTACTTTAGATTCTGAATTTCACCCTGGAACCTTTCTCATAAAAACATTCATTGTAGATAAACATGAAGCTTTTCTCATTTTTTTTTCTTTTCCCACGGCTCATATTTTCGTACCCGCTCTGCGTAGTTGCTAATATAGGGGAAGAAATTATTTCATAAACATCAGTTGATGATACTGAAAGGGACGTTGTTATGTTGCTTGGGCATAACAACTGTTCAGCAGGAAGATGGGAAACTGCAGCTGACTGCCTTTTGGATTACCACCCACTTGATCCTGGGGCCCAATTCGGGAGGGAAGGGGGTACATTAGCCCCTGGGGTTTCAAACCACATATGATTATTCCTCCGGACTATCTGCAAAGTCTCCAGCCAGCTCTCTGGTTCATCGTACAGCAGTTATTACGGGCTTGAGGAAGCTGGCCCAGGGAATCAGGACCAGCCCTGGATGTGGTTAAATGGATTCTTCTTTGTTTGTTTTAAATTAAGAACCTAAGAAAAGCCCTGCTGGATCAGACCAAGGCCCATCCAGTCCAGCAGTCTGTTCACCCAGTGGCCGACCAGATGCCTCTAGGAAGCCCACAAGCAAGACGACTGCAGCAGCATTATCCTGCCTGTGTTCCACCGCACCTAATATAATAGACATGCTCCTCTGATATTGGAGAGAAGAGGTATGCATCATGACTAGTATTCATTTGACTAGTAGCCATGGATAGCCCTCTCCTCCATGAACAGGTCCACTCCCCTCTTAAAGCCTTCCAAGTTGGCAGCCATCACCAAATCCTGGGGGAGGGAGTTCCGCAATTTAACTATGGATTGCATGAAGAAATACTTCCTTTTATATCTTTTGAATCACCCTCCATGTTCAGCTGATGACCCCATATTCTGGTATCATGAGAGAGGGGAAAAAGCAAAAAATTATTTTCCATTTGTTTTTTTTAAATTTTTTTATTTAAGTTATATTTTGTTTTTTAAGTAATTTGCTTTGGGCTCCCTTGGGAAGAAAAGCAGGATAAAAACAAGTGAATAAATAAATATATAAATATACCTGTCTTGGGTTCTGTGATGCTCAGAAGAAAGTTGGGTATATAAACTTTCTGAATGTGGCTTAATGTAGTCTTCTTTGTTTGTTTTAAATTGGGGTTTTGTTTGTTTAAATTGTTTGTTTGTTTGAAATGTATTTTGGTTTTTATGTAAATTGCTTTGGGGCCCCTTGGGAAGAAAAGCAGGATAGGGCTGTCAATTCGGTTCGGCCCGAACTGAAAATCAGTCGAATTTCCCTTGATTCGGCGGTTTTTAGTTCGGGAGGAACCGAACTCAAAACTGGCGGGCAACCGGGGGGGCCGAATTCAGCGAGTTCGGGAGTTCGCAAATAAATTCGGCCAATTCGGGGCCGTCAGTAAGCAGCATAACCTTCAGTAAGCAGCATTCTCCTCCCCCGGCCAATCGGTGGCCAAGCTTGGTCTTCTTCTGGCCAATCAGTCAGGATTGAGTACTGGAGGAATCAGCTGATGTGCGGCCGGCCGGGGAAAGAGAGAGAGAGAGGGAAATCCTCATGTGTGTGTGAGGGGGTGCTTGTGCACATTCGCTCCTTTCCGTGGCTGCAGGGGGCGCATTTTTTGGGGTACAGACCCCAAACTTTCAGGGGATATTCAGACAGGTTTTCTTAAGAGACCACCCAAGTTTTGTAAACATTGGGTCAGGGGGTCCCGAGATATGGGCTCCCCCCTTTTTCTTTCCATGGCTGCAGAGGGCGCATTTTTGGGTGTGCCGACCCCAAACTTTCAGCGGAGCATCAGACAAGGCTTCTTAAGATACCCCCCAAGTTTTGTAAACATTGGGTCAGGGCCCCCCGAGATATGGGCTCCACCCCTTTTTCCTCTCCCCCCTTTTCCATTTTCGTGGCTGCAGGGGGCGCTTTTTGGGGGGTGCAGCCCCCAAACTTTTATCATAGCTTCAAAGAATCCCTCTTAAGAGACCACCCAAGTTTTGTAAAGATGGGTTCAGTGGGGGCTGAAATATCGGCTCCCCCCCTTTTCTCTTTCCGTGGCTGCAGGGGGCGCATTTTTGGGTGTGCCGACCCCAGACTTTCAGCGGAGCTTCAGTCAAGGCTTTTTAAGAGACCACCCAAGTTTTGTAAACATTGGGTCAGGGCCCCCCGAGATATGGGCTTTCCCCTTTTCCCTATTGGGATGAATGGATCACCCTCGAGAGATGCATACATATGGATCTTATATTGGATACAAATGGAATCATATTGGATTACCCAGCCTCCCAGCCCCTCCTGCTGGAACAGAAGACAGCCACAGTAAGACCCCTTTGGGGGCTTTAATCTATATTTTTTCTTTTCTGTGTGTGTGTGGGGGGAAAGCAGAGTCTGTGTGTGTGTGTGGGGAGGGAGCAGTTTCTGTGGGTGGGGGGGGAAGCCAAAGGGGGCTTTTGCCGGTTCTGCCTGGGGTGTGTGTTCCCCCTCCAGTCTCTCTCTCCCTGGTTTGAGGGGGGGCTTCATTTTTATTCTTCAGGTTTTTCCTCATTCATAAGATCAGTTAGGTTATTTTGATGCTTGCTCAAAACTGGTTTTCAAATGGTGACTTAAAGAATGCATCTGCCTGGTCCCAAGTCCAATGCAAAAGGAGAAATTCCACCCCCTCCTGCTCATTATGCATAGCTAGCTGCCTCTGTCCCTTTCCATGGTGTGCAAACTCCCAGGTGTCAGGTGTTGCTTTGCACTGTTGCAAAGGTGTTGCATTGCGTGCTTGTGTTGCTTTGCAGTTGTATTGTTTTGCAAAATTCTTCACACCTGCCCCGCCCTTTGCATGTTTGCAAAGGTGTTGCTTTTCAGTTGTGTTGCTTTGCAAAGTTCTTAGCACCTGCCCTGCCCTTGCTCTCATCAGCTGTTTGTCGGGGCCGGGAGCTTTGTGCGTGGGGGGCAAGCTCTGCTGAGAGATACACATTAAGGGTGGGGGGGGACCCCTTTCAGGGCCCATATCTCAGCCCCCCCTGACCCAATCTTTACAAAACTTGGGGAGTCTTTCAATATACGTCCTTTGAAGCTCTGCTGAAAGTTTGGGACCTCTAAGCCCAAAAATGCCCCCCCCCCAGAGCCACGGAAAGGCGCGGTTGTGTTTTTAATGGCTTTATTCGGCCGAATTTTTTTTCCGAACTTTGAATTCCCGCCGAATTGAACGGATCCAAAGTGGGGGAGTTCGGACTTCGGCACGTACCGAACCCACAAGGGTCAAATTCGGCCGAATCCGAACTGTACCGAATTTTTTTTTTTGTGACAGCCCTAAAGCAGGATAAAAATGACTAAGCAAATAAATGTATAAGTAGAAATATATAAATATACCTGTCTTGGGTCCTGAGATGCTCAGAAGAAAGGTGGGTATATAAACATTCTAAAATAAATTAATTCTAGGTATGTATGCTGAGGTCATAATTCCTGTAGTTTAAGAAGTGATGACTTTACTTATTAATAGGGCTGAACTTAAAGTTTTTCCGTGATCATTTTTAGAACAACCATTGTACTTTTGATAAGTCAGAAACGGCCCCTTAAAAATCTTGCTTTTACCTTATTGGCATTTTTGTAACCATTCTTTCCTTAGCGACTAGAGACCATCAAATAGCGATGGGTGATCCCATTGCGTGGATCAAAAAATCTACGAGAGGGCTGTCCACATTTGCACTCATCTTTCTGGAAGTCTGGTTTGGTACAAAAATAGCAGCAGCTGAAAATGATTAGAGGTTAACCCCCCCACCCCCACCCCACACACACACCTAAAATGTAAAAGGGGAGAAATGTTCAAATTATTTTTTTACATCCCCCCCCCCCAAGCTGGCATCTTAGTTTATGTAGCAACCCCAGCTGCTATATTGCATACATGAAGCTGCCTTATACTGAATCAGACCCCTGGTCCATCAAAGTCAGTATTGTCTACTCAGACTGGCAGTGGCTCTCCAGGGTCTCAGGCAGAGGTCTTTTACATCACCTACTTGCCTAGTCCCTTTAACTGGAGATGCCAGGGATTGGACCTGGGACCTTCTGCATACCAAGCAGATGCTCTACCACTGAGCCACAGCCCCTTCCCTAAAAAAGTAATGCAATGACAACAAAAACTAAAATGCAGATCATTTAGAGTAAGAAAATACCGGATGGGTGCTTAAGGGAAAAGGAAACCAAGCGATAAAACAAGGTGGGGAGGGGATTGAGTAAGCGACAGACAATGCTAGCGTTGGAAGTGAAGGACTTTGCTCTGTCTCTTAACCTCAGACTTCAGAGGGGACTAGACTACAGAAAGCCAGAGAGATAGAGGGATCAAGGCATTGGGGATCCTTTCTCTACTGCTCTGACACTATCCCTTTTCTCCAGGGGAACTGATCTCTATCAGCTGGAGATCAGTTGTAATGGCAGGAGATCTCCAGCTAGTACCTGGAGGTTGGCAACCCTATTTATTTGATTTCTTCTTGACCACAAGTCCTTACAAGTCTTCCCTCTTGGGGTTTTTCCTTCCTGAAATAATCAGGGATGACATTCTCATCCTGAAACTACAGCACCATGTCATTAAGCAGATGTGACAATAAAATGTCACTAAAGGCAAGCAAAGATATTGACCTCATCGGGAATTGTGTGTGTTTGTGTTTGTGTGTGCGTGTGTAAAGCGCCGTCAAGTCGCAGCCAACTTATGGCGACCCCTTATGGGATTTTCAAGGCAAGAGACTAACAGAGGTGGTTTGCCAGTGCTTTCCTCTGTATAGCAACCCTGGACTTCCTTGGTGATTTAGGGGTGCCATTTTCCTGCTTTGGGCAGGCAAGTACCCTTCAAAACACCCCTGCTTCATGCTCAGATGAGCAGTGGGAGAAAATGAGGGAAGGAGGATATCATTCAAGTATCAGCATCACTTCCAGCTGAAACCCAGAAGAGCTGATGCTCTACAATTTCACTGATCTCTGTTTTTTTACCATAGAGAGTAGCAAAATCCTAGAGTGTCAGTGATGTCACTTCTGGACTTTCACTGGAAGTGCCACTGATGTATCAATAATGTCCTTTTCCCCCATCCCCTGCCCAAGACTTCCAGGGATTCCATGCATGAGTCTATTAACCCTATTGTGAATGAAGAAGAAGAGTTGGTTTTTATATGCTGACTTTCTCTACCTTTTAAGGAGAATCAAACCAGCCCACAATCTCCTTCCCTTCCTCTCCCCACAACAGCTGCGAGGGTTCAAAGAGAACTGTGACTAGCCCAAGGTCACCCAGCTGGCTTCATGTGTAGGAGTGGGGAAACCAACCCGGTTCACCGGATTAGCGTCCACCACTCTTAACCACTACAACCACGCTAGCACTCCATGTGACAGACTATATCTCTGCCCAGCTAAGATACCCAGGCTGATGCTCCTTACTGTGATAGCCCGCAGTGAATCTCAGGAGCGTGGCCTTGTTGCCTCCATGAACATCTCCTTCTCCTCTTATCTCCTACCACATGATGGGCAAACAGTTTCACTGACCTCTGCAGCCCTTTGCAAATGAGCGCTAACCTTGAAAGGGAAACATGAAAGTACACAGTGAGGCCTCACATCTCATTACTATGAGGAATAAGTGGCAAGCCCGATAAATGCTTTTGAAATATATTGCTTTTGCACAATTTGCATTGCTTTCCTGAGTAGAGTTCCACCCTTCAAAGTCCAATGACTCCAGTGGAACTAAAAACTGTAACTGTGGTTAGATGGCGCTGCTAATCTTGAATATATATCCAAGGAAGGACCTTTAGAATTTGTTGTAAATCTTGACTCTCCACTCAGACCCCATTTTCCCCTCACTGCCAGCATTTTAACAAGCCCCACAGCCTTCGTCCCAGCAAATCCCATAAGTCCTTTTCCCCCCGCTCCCAACCCAAACCAATCTGAGGAATCTCCTCCTTGCCCGTTATTGTTTTCCTCAGTAACATGGCTCTCTTTTCAAAACAAAGTCAAAAAATTTGTAATAGAAAAAAAGTGACCTTGGAGTCAATGGCAGGGTCTTCCTACCATGCCAACCCTGTCATTTTTTAACAGTTTAATTTTTAATTGGCGGAATGAGATTTCAACCTCACAGTCGAGGTGACAGTGGTAATGTACATGTCAGGGAGCAATATTCTCTACCCTCGTTTTAGCAAGTGTGGTGATCTTTTCTTTTCACACACACACACTGGGTATAAAACTCTATTTTTCTTTCTCTTTCTTCGGCAATGCTGGGCATTCATCCTCATTTGAGTGTCTATCGTTTTTAGATCATGTCCTTCTCCCCAAGAGGTCAGAGGAATGTACACATTTCTGTACTCCTCTGGGCAACTGGATTAAACAGAGAAAGAGAAGTAGCCAAAATCACCCCGTGGGCATTGTGACCGAGAAGTGTGCCAATAGCCTTGGAGGAAAATGTTCTGTGGCTTTAATAAAGGCTTGATGTTTGGAAATGGGCAGCTGGAGCTTTTCATGGCATAGAGGTAAATAACATCCACTGGTAAAGCATCCTATTAAGCCTCTGCTAAAAGGGACAGGCTTTTTTTTTTCCCTGCCGTCAGTGGCAACTCTGTGACTGAGTAGAGATATGAAACCAGATCTCTAACTATGACATTAGAGAAGCAGTCATTAGTTGGCAATGCACTTTAAAAAATTGATTATACTTTTAAAAAAAGATTCTTAGGATCCTTTAGTACTTGCCAACATGGCAAGTGGTTAAGAGGGGTAGACTCTAATCTGGAGAACCAGGTGGGTTTCCCCACACCTCCACATGCAGCCTGCTGGGTGACCTTGGGCCAGTCACAGTTCTCTTCAAACTCTCTCAGCCCCACCTACCTCACAAGGTGTCTGCTGTGGGGAAGGGAAGGGAAGGCGATCGCACGCTGGTTTTATTCTCCTTAAAAAGGTAGTGAAAATCGGCATATGAAAACCAACTCTTCTTCTTCTTCTTCTCCTCCTCCTCCTCCTCCTCCTACTAACACTACTACTACTTTTACTGGAATTTACTGGGGAAGTGGAAAAACTGCTTGAAACTGAAGCGTTTATTTTTTCAAGGAATTTTTTAAAGAGCTGTGGCTATTGTGATGGCCACGGGTGTTATTTATTTGTTTATTTACAAAAAAGTGTACTCTGCCTTTCTGTCCTCATCAGGGTCTGCAGCTCATGTGGAGGAGCGGGGAATCAAACCCGGTTCTCCAGATTAGAGTCCACTGCTCTACACCACGCTGGGGGTCGCTTCCATACCCTCATGCAGGATTCACGCGGAGGAGCAGGGAAACAAACCTGGTTCACCAGATTAGAGTCTGCCGGTCTGAACCACTATGCCACACTGGCCGTAAGGGTCAACGCCAGCACCATTTCCTTTCTGCTTCTAGAAATCAGAAATAGTTAAAATGAGTTTAGAACATACAATGACTAGTCTGCCTTTTCCTCACTCAGGGCACAATGTTTTTTCCACATACTCAGCACGTCAGTGTTTTATAACACCAAACTTTGTTCAAAAATGCTTCAATAAAAAAGAGAGGCCATTCTTCAGCCCATATAACCCTTACTTAATAAATTCACTGAAGTGAACCTATCTTGCGAGATCAGAATTATGATGCATGGAGTTGCTTTGGATATTACCAAGATGTGCTGAGGGACCAAGTATGGAAAAGTTGCTTTGCCTTCTTTTTATGCTTCTAGGGTGTGAGGAGGAAAGGTGAGGTTTAGACTGAGTTTCGGAGCAGTTTCATCTCTGCCGGCTAGGTAGCCTGGATTGTCTCTCTTCACACAATCCCCCCACCTTTAAGAGCCTTCAAAAGCAGCTTTTTCTCCCATTTAGTGAGGGGAAAGAGAAAGCTAGGAGGCAAGGCAGATTCCATACTGTGCCTAGGCCAAACTACTTGCGAGTTCCCAATTCCTATCCTATTTTTCACTATTAAAAAAAAGTAAAGGTCCCCTGTGCAAGCACCAGGTCATTCCTGACCCATGGGGTGTCGTCACATCCCAACGTTTCCTAGGCAGTCTTTGTTTACGGGGTGGTTTGCCAGTGCCTTCCCCAGTCATCTTCCCTTTACCCCCAGCAAGCTGGGTACTCATTTTACCGACCTCAAAAGGATGGAAGGCTGAGTCAACTTTGAGCCAGCTATCTGAAACCGACTTCTGTCGGGATCGAACTCAGGTCGTGAGCAGAGCTTGGACTGCAATACTGCAGCTTACCACTCTGCGCCACGGGGCTCTTTATTTTTCACTATACCACACTGAATAATTAAATTTAGCACTTCCATGTAATATTTTCTCTGTGTGTTGCTATGGAACGTAAATCACCTCAACGACCTGCATCTTAAAGTAAACAGTGGTCATATGTCTCTATAACCTCTACCAAATACAGGCAAATTACCAGTCTAATACTCTCCTTCAGAATTAATGGTTAAAGAAGCATTTGAGCATGATAGTTTTAAAAAAAACTTTTAAAACAGTGTTTTCTCTTTCATTCTACTTTGCCTGGCATATTTTTGACTGTCTTAGTAGTTCCAGCTGTGTTCGCTTTCATTCTTTGGTAGGCTGTGGCGTGGGGGGGGGGAACTAAACGTTGGCGGAGGAGGATGGAGGAGAGGCCTAGGCCAGTGCTGATGATGAGGAGGAGTTGGTTTTTATATGCCAACTTTCTCTACCACTTAAGGGAGAATCAAACCGGCTTACAATCACCTTCCCTTCCCCTCCCCACAACAGACACCCTGTGAGGTAGGTGGGGCTGAGAGAGTGTGACTAGCCCAAGGTCACCCAGCTGGCTTCATGTGGAGGAGTGGGGAAACAAATCCAGTTCACCAGATTAGCCTCCGCTGCTCATGTGGAGGAGTGGGGAATCAAACCCGGTTCTCCAGATTAGAGTCCACTGCTCCAAACCACCACTCTTAACCACTACACCATGCTACCCATACTGGTAAATATTGATATTTGGCTTATTATCAGGTTTACTGAAAAAATTGGGTCCATTATAGTCTATGGGGATTTTTTTAGAAGCTCCTGTGGGGGCAATTTTGGAGGTAGAGTCCCCAAATTTGCAGCATGGTTGCAAGGGACTCTACTTAGATGGACACTGAAGTTTGGTGAACTCAAAATATTTGGTCTGCTTCAAAACAAACATTCATTATAGTAAGGTCTCTTGAAGTCTATATGATACTTTCAATGAAGAAAAGAGGTTCTTTATCCAATGATACCATATAGGCTCCACATATATAAATAAATGCATACGCAACAACCTAATGCATCTAGACGGTTGCTGCCCTAAATTCAACGTGACAGCTACACCTGACTGTTGTGAGCCATTGGTCTCCAACAGGTACAACAATTCCCAACAGTCCTCCTGCAACCCCTTCACGGTTCTTATTGATTGTCCAACTACTGCTACAAGAGTCCGAGCGACATTTAATAGTGCTTCACTGGAACATCTTTGGAAGCTTTAAATGGAGTGCATTCTACCCTACCAGAGAGCCTGTTCACCAGATTAGCGTCCGCCGCTCATGTGGAGAAGTGGGGAATCAAACACAGTTCGCCAGATTAGAGTCCACTTACTGCAACCCTAGAGGGTTTTCAAGGCAAGAGTCATTCAGAAGTGGATTACCATCGCCTGCCTCTGCATACTTCCCTTGTGGTCTCCTATCCATGCACTAACCAGAGCCAACCCTGCTTGGCTTCTGAGATGTGACTAGATTGGGCTAGCCTGGCCCATCCAGGTCAGGGCTTTGCGCCACTCCCATTTTCAAATAAGGCATGAGAGCACTATTGGCTTTGTGGACCAACCAATCAGAAGAGTGCTAGAGAAGCTATAGTGCTCTGCCCTCCTCCCTGCAACAGGCTTTTGCTGAGAATTCAGGGATCAAACTTTAGACAACATACTGCACTATTTCTAATTCAAGAAGTGTCATGCTCAATATAATTGAAACAAATTAGGATGTACTTCGGCATCCGCAGTAGACATTAAGGAAAATATCTGAACGCTCTTTTGGTTCACACATCTGTGGCCAACAACTTCCCACATAATCTGCAGAAATCTGCAGCGAAGTCAGCCCAAATAAAAATGATAGCTCCTTCACTTTTTTTCCCCATTATACTTCAGTCAGATTTAAGGCTTGTCCTTTATTTTTTGTGGCAGGAAAATAAAAGAGGATAACATGTGAGAGAATTCTCTCTATTATCATGAGTATACTTGGAAGTTGATTTTTATAGCTCTGCATTCAATGGATGTTATTTTCCTCTCTGGGAACAGAGCACACTAAATTCCGTAATGGCAGAAAGTGCTGTTTAAATTGTTTTAAGGTCAGTGAATGGAAACTTTCCATCTACAAATTTTGACTCAAATCTCCTGACAGTAATATCGCAACATTATGGTGATATTCATTATTCAAGGTGGACCCAGCATGGTGAACAGAAGCAAAGAATTGAGGGCATCTTTGGAACGATTCAATAGCTAAATGAAACTTGGTTCAGCTTGTGAAATAAGAATCATAGCAGCTGTGCCGTGATATATAAATACACTGCGGTATGCAATGGGCGCATATCATATCAGCTGATGAAATTCTGAAGGATTCACTGCTTCCAAATAATTACTGGGCCATGATTCCTATGACTCCAGGGGAGCTCAAGGCACTTCAGAACAGAAGCAACGTATTTAAAAGCTTTTCTTGCACTTGTTATTGTTTGACTCATGAATCCTATCAGCCACATTTCATCTTGTGGGATTGCATCTGTTAGGCAGAGGTTTGCTCGCACATGTTGGCAGACAGGTAGAGCAGATGAGGGGTGGAGGTATAGGTTATGACTTCTTTCAACCATTCTATGCAGTTCATCCAGCTTTTGGGAGAAGTAAAGTAGACTCCCCCTGTCCAGTGTGCATGACTGGCAGCAAGCCTACTGTGTTGCAGAGGACAGAAGCTTGTTTTACACATTCTATCAAGAAGGGCTGCAGAAAATGGGAGAGGAGCAGAGACCATCCCTCTGTCTAGTTATCTATCTACCTATCTGTGACCCAGGCACGGAGCTGGGGAAAGGCGCTCCCAAGGAAGGGGGAAGGGGATGTGCTCCGTATGCTGGAGCCAGGCGCTGAGGCAGAGACAAATGTGGAGGGTGGGGAGCGTGGCAGCCACCCCCACAGAAACCAAAAGAGAGGGAGAGCAGCATCCGAGCAGGTGGCGCACGCACCAGTGGGGCAGCGGGTGGGCAGCTGCACCCTTGCCACAGTGTGATGGCACTCTTTCTGCCCATGGCTGCACTCCTCATGCTTGCACTGATGCCCCCTTCTCCTTGCACCAGGGGCAACTGCTCCTGCCAGACCCCCCAAGATCCAGCCCTGCTGTGGCCTGCTTTTCTCCTCAAAGCGACCCAAAGCAGCTTATAACAAACCATGTCTTGGGCAGGTCACAAACTCAGTGCCAGGGAGAGGTAACAGCAAAGACAGAGCAGGCCCCCCCTTGCAATAAGCCAGGTCCACAGGAGAATATCCCAAGAGACTACCCTCCCCAGAAACACCTGCTGCTGAATGACCCAAACCAATGATCAGTTGGGGTGGAAAAGCAGAAAATTATGGGTATTGTTATGTATGCAGAGGGAAACAAGGCTCATGTTGAGCTTGCTATCTTCTCCAGGCTCCTTTGCCTGCGATTCCTATTGGACAATGGACTACAGCCGTCCAATCATGGACTTGGGTTTGCCTGGCTGTGTTCCCATTGTACATAATCCTGGCAACGATGATGGGATGCAGCTGGTAGGCAGCCCAGCTAAACCCAGCTGAAATCACTAGCGATAGCTGGTAGGCAGCCCTGCTAGTCCAGCTGAAATCACTGGTGATAACACGAAAGGGAGATGCAACACAACCCGCAATGGCAACTCGGGGCCACATCGAAAGGTTCGACACATCTACCCCGGAGAGGTGGGAGAGCTACGTGACACGGCTCGTGTTCTTTCTACAGGCTTTAAAAGAGGGAATTTCTCTAAAATGAGAAACCTGGTAAAAAGGAAGAAGCTTTGCAGTTGTATATTTTAATTGTTATCTTGCAAAATCAATGCACACATAGTCATATATATATTTATGTACATCTATGAGTCTGGGATGTTGATTGCTTAGACTACTGAAGAAGGCTGTATGGCCAAAACACATATGGTCAGAATCTAATTGTGTGTTTTATGTCTTATTGTGTTATATGAGCATGTCAATTTGGTAGGCTTTTGCAGGGCCCTATATGTGTTATATGCGGTATTAGATTTTATCCTGAAATAAGTATATACATATTGTGTACTTACATAATTTGTTATTGTATAACCTTGGATATTTATTTTTTTCTTGACCTTTTGGGTACTTAATTCACTCTTACAAGTCTCCTTTGGCTCCCCCAAGAACTTAAACTTCCCAAAACCCCAAATTCATTGGTATGTTTTCTCTGTGGTATGCCCCACCACATTGATTGTGTCATTGTTATAATCAGTGCAGAAGGCCATCTCCTTGACTTTGGTATGATCCCATTAAATTCTGTGAAGCTATTTTTCAATGGGTGGAACATGACTCTAATAGCTTATAAAGAAACACTAAGTTGGATCCAATCAGATTTTCAGTGGTAGACGTTGAAGGAGGGGTTCCTTTTGGCCATCAAAAAAGGTTGTGCTGATGGGATCTGCATGGAGAAAAACCACATGGGCTTGGGGCTGTAGTAAGGAGAGGAATCAGTGAGGATGGAATGCTCCTGTCCCACAGACCCACAAACAAAAGGAAAGGTCATTTATAATGGAAGGTCATTTATAAAATTAGGGGGGGAAAGCCACGTCAGCATGTGTGCGGTCATCAGTAACTTTACAATGTTGAGTTAATGACAGTGTTTCTGCTGTTTTGCACATTCAGAAATTCATACCCAACGCAGTAATTAACTCTGTAGCCCAGAAGTCAAAACAGCTATTCCCCAAAGAAAGAACTAATATGTTAAGGAAGCAAAGGATGCTGTACTATTTACTTACATTTCTTGAAGTCACCACTTAGTCCATGAACACTGTTAATTTACTTTTAATTATCCTCAATTAAAACTTTCACAGCTGGCAGAGCTTTTGTAATGTTAGTTCAAGTGGTTTGGATGAAAGGAATTTCACTACGTAAAAAATGTGGAGTCACGCATGAGGAGATATCACATGGTACAGGTTTCTTGGAATGGACACACGTGGAAAAATCATATAGTGCAGAGTTTCTTGGAATATTTTGCTCATAGTCACTTTGCATTATGGATTCCACAGTCTTAGAGCTGCATAAACACCAGCATTTCATTAGATTTGATTAAGACATTTGGGTGAGATTATAGATCTCTCCCCTTCACAAACACTGCCCTCCTCAGGCTCCACCCCCCGCCCCAAATCTACAGGTATTTCCCAACCCAGAGCTGGCAACTCTAGTCACTAAGCAGAGGCAGGAAATGGCAAACCACCTCTGGCACAACTTCATGGCACTTTCCACCACCAACTCTGCGCAGCATTGCACTGTCACAGAGAGTTCAAAGGAACATACTCCTAATTAAATGTGAACAGGATAACAGCTTTACTATTGAATTTGATAATGTGATGTCTCACAGATTTTGTAGGATTAAGTCAAATTACAAAAAAAAGATAAATAATGTGGAAAATTGGGTAACATTATCTTGATATATTTATTTACTTAAATATGCATGCTCTGCTTTTCTCTGCAATGGGGACCCAAAGTAGTTTACAATAGTGTTCTCTCCTCCTCCATTTTATCCTCACAAAAACAACCTCGTAAGGTAGGGTAGGCTGAGAGAAAGCAACCGGCTCAAAGTCACCCAGTGAGTTTCTATGACAGAGTGAGGAACTGAATCTTTGTCCTCCAGAGCCCAACACTCTAACCTCTACACTACCAACAACAACAACCCTAAAGAACAAAGTGATATCCTGGTGCAATGCACTTAATGTTGGGGTTCAACCAGTCAGTTAAGGATACATGGGCTAGAATAAGCTACCTTTTTCAGTTACTAGAAAGGTGTATGCAAAATGTTTGAAATTGCTGTCTCCTCTTCAGATTTCGTAGAGGGCAGGGCACTATTTCTAAGGCATAGGAATCAATATATTAATTTTATGTATTAATCCTGCCTAAGACCAAAGATAGCAATTTTCTAGGCCATCCCTGTTTTTCATATGCTGCATAAACTGGGCAATGGTTGTATTTCTTCTCAATACTCGAAAGGCAGGTCAACTTTTCAGAACATTTTCTTAATCACCACCCCACATGGACTTTGATATGAACGCCACTAGAATGGTCCTGTTCCCTTAAGGGTCCTGTCTTCATGACAATTATCCAGATCCTTTGGGGGAAATCCTGGTTGTGGACTCTGACATCCCTCCACTTTGGCCTACAAATAAAGAACATGAACGGGCTTCGTCGTTAAGAGTGAACCGCGGTATTTTTGCATTGCACCACCAGATGGCTGACTCTGCTAATTGTTGCACTTAGTGACCAATTAGGGGGGGAAATGCCTGATCTGCATTACGGAAATTGCTATTAAACAATTAGTCAAGGTCCCTTTAAGTTATGAGTGGAAATACCAGTAATACTGCTGTACCTACGGTAGAAAAAGAAATTGGGGAAGGCATTTGTGCAGGATCGGAGGCCATGTACAGGTTATAGGCACAATAGCAGTGACTGCTGCTGGCAAGGTCTTCTCTCCTGCTGCACTAAGCAAGCTGCTGTTTGCTTTGGGAACTGTCCTCACAGTGGCCAGGTTAACTCACAGTTGGACACAGTAATGCTTATTGCCTGAAAATAGCACCATTACCACCTGCCACTACTATTTGCACAGTGGGTATGCAAAATTTCCCCGTTCCCAGTGATTGGCACACTCAATTTGACACCGTTTCTGGAATTAACATCTATCCTTGCATGAGCGTGAGCTTTGGCTCCCGTTAAGGCTGCTGATCAAATGCACATTGGCTTTAAATAATTATGCGGGAGCAAAGCCCATATAACATGAGAGGTTAGTGAAAAAATGCAAAGAAAAGGTGGGTTGAGAGAGTGAGGAACTCTGAAACACATTTCCATAATAATATTAGGTGAATGCTGTATTAACAGTTTCACTTGGTAAATGACCTCATATGCTTTCACTTCAGCTATAAACGACAGAGTGAAACATTCTAAGTGTAAAAGAACTAGAATATGTAGTCGGAAGAGTGCGGCCCTCGGTCGATATTTCCTGCATAGCCCAACTACACAGGTCTTGTAGTGCATGAACAATAGTCCTATAGTATTGATCTGAGAACTCAGGTTGGCTTGGAGTACATGAGGTTTTCAGACAATCTTCCAACTAAGCCAGAGGTGTTAAACTCAATTGTTGCAAGGACCAGATATGAAATAATTGCCATTTGGTTGATCCGGGCCATGCCTTACCAGCCCAGATTGAGAGTGAGGGGGGTGTCTACCTCAGATGGCTTGAGGGCTAGATAAGAGCTCTCAAGGGGGCAGACTTGGCCCGCGGGCCTAATGTCGGACACCCCTGATCTAAGCACTGATGATGACTTCAACCAGGGTCATCATATCATATCTGGAAGTGAATAAGCATTTTACATATTTTGATCATCTTTGCCTGGAGAGAGATAGGGTGAGTGTGAGAATGTTGATGCTCCTGATTCCCTCAGTAGCTTTCTTTACCACTGACTATGATATCCTTTTGTACCAGGTAGCTAAATCAGGTATCGGGGAACTGCACCCCTTTTTGTTCCAATTTGACTCATCAGCACCAGAAGATGGTGTTGGGAGACTGCTATTGAACTTAAACTGTGGTTTCAAATACAGCTCCATCTTGCACCCTAAGCTACTCGCATTCCTGACTTGCGCTGGCGGCTGCGCCAAAACTCCTTTGGAGGCCAGTGACGGCCTATGACGGTGCAAGGGCCCACAGCACCGGCGTCCAGGCAGCATATGCCAGCATTTGTGGCTCCAGCGCCGGCGTGCAGGGCCGGACACCAGTCTCTGGTCACTGGCACAGCAGTGCCGGGCCTGGACGCCAATGGAGCCTGCCACCAGCATCCGAACACCGGCAAATTCCACGGCAGCGTCCCGGGAGGCATTCACAGGGTGTAAAGGCGTCCCGGGAGGCGTTCCCAGGGCGTCCCGGCGCCAGCCAGGGGCAGGGTCGCCATTAGGCACCCTCCTAAGCCATTATAACTTGAGAACGCCCCCTTTTATTTTTGATTCGGGTTGCACAGATTTTTGGTGCCCCCGGGCAGAGGTTTCAGCCGGGCCGAAACCTCCTTAGGAAACAGCGCTGCTGCGTTGCCTCCTAAGCCCGGCACAGGCATTCCACTCAGGAATGCAGTGTTAGTGTTTATAAGAAACCTTTGCAACGGGCTATCTGGAGATTTGAAGTAAAGTATCATCTATATACTGATGACAGTAAACTCTACTTCTACTTTTCAGCAAGATTATGTTTGTCCATAGAAGTCCTGAGCAGGTTGTTTGTGGTAGGGTAGTAACAGGTAAATGATGGCCAACTCAGACTAAGCTGAGCTGCTTTCGGTCAATGAGAAACCTAACCGGGGGGGGGGGGTGAGGGGTTCGTGTATTCTGGATTAGGATATTCTGCCTCTAAAAGATATGTTTTGCAGCTTCTGTTTACAAACATGCCAATGGATGGATGGTCAGATAACATTTAAGCATGTTACCCACTTTGATTAATTTGACAGCCTGGCACTGTCTTGAAAGTGATATCAGGCTTGAGGTATCCATACCTTGATCACAAGATGTGTGAATTCTGGAATTCCTGAGTTGAAATAGTCACAAACACCACTTTTTTGAGTCACTATCATGATTTTCTGGAATGGTTACTCAAATCTGGAATTCTTAAGCATTACAAAACACACGCACTGAAAAATCTGAGTAGTTTTGTGTGTGTGTGTGTGTGTGTGTGTGTGTGTGTGTTCCAGTGCTTACCAACAGCAGCAGCAGGCATCTTGTTTTTCTTTGATTCTCTGGATTTCCCAGGCAGAGGCTGGGGGAAGGTGGGTCCCAGCCAGGGCAAGTAGGCACAGGACAGTTATTGCTTGCGGTTCTTGCTCACTCCTTCTGCTTCCTGCTCTCCTTTGTGAGGGTGGAGTTCTTTTTTCCTTGGTAATTATGGGCTGAGGCCCATAGACTTGGACCCTGTGGTCCACTTTGCTTGAAATTTGGTGGTTCTTTAGTGGAGAGGCAGCAATAGCTCCACTGCAATTTTGGTGTCATTTGATTAAGGAAAAAAACAGCCACTCCAGCCACCCTGCAAAACGTTTAGTGAAAATTCTAAAAAAAATACAAAACAAATTGAATTGATCATCTAAACCCATTGCAAGCAGAAATGTTCCAGCTGAAAGATATGTTCCCCCTAATTTATCTTTCAGAAGCTGGTAATGGTAATATCATTGAATCATTCATGGTGCCCAAACTATTTTCATTAAGAGTTTGGGTTTGTTTTTTTGCTGAAGTCAGATATAAAAAGCTTTTCCCGTTATTACTGAATCACAAACTAGCGATATAGCAAATTTAAAATATGAAAGCTTCTTGTGGCAGGGTTTTTTTTTAAAGGAAAATCATAACCAAGGATTTTACACATCGGTATATTGAGACAGGTGCAATCCTTACCTTTAAAATTAGAATTGCAATGGCAAAAATCCAATCCGGCTATATTTGTTTCCTTTCACTACTGCTCCCTGGAAAGCAAGGGGGTAAAATCATCATTTTCCTCTCAGCTATCCCCCTAAAAAAATTAGTACTTGAAAAAGTATACAGTGCTGAAGTTTGCCTGTGGACTTGCTAAAAACCAGTGGGCTTCACTTCCAGAATTACAAAATCTGTAAAATTAGGGTTCCCTGGCTGGGAGATTTTGAGGGTGGTGCTTCAGGAAGGTGGACTTTCAAGAGGATGTGATATCACTAGGAATCTCCTCTAATATTGTTTTAAAGACCATAGAGATTAGGGAAAATTCCTAGAGCATCATCATTGATTCCAGGGCCAGGTGGGGAGATTGCCAGATGCCAGTGGGAGGTCTCCAGCCCCCACCTGGAGGTTGGCAAGCCTGGAGAGTACTGGTAGTAGAATGGGCATTTTCACTGCTGAGAAATGCTACATTTCCCAAAGCTCCCCTACATCAGTTATTTCCCATAAAGGGAAAACTACCATGACTTGAAGAGAGTTGGTCAAGAACCTTTTCCTCTAAGATGCTTTTAAAATTATTTTGTTTTTGTTTTTTGTTTGCATGGAGTATTATATAGGGAAATATTCCAAGATTACCACCCCACTTGCAATCTGGAGTGGTACATCCCATTCTATCCCCTCAGAACCCTACCACACCATTCTGCTACATGAATAGGCAAGCAGTAGTCGTAGCCTGAAGCAATTTCCTCTTGATCCCTTATAGTAAGAATAAGGGTAATTGCTGGAATATTTTATATGTATTTTGAACATTATGCACCTGATGAACCAGTTCTAGTCAAACAGATCCTTCCTTCACGACCACGCTGCCCAGCCAGCCCTTTCTGCCACTCCTCAGCTGGGCATTGAGAGAAAAATGGGGGAATGGGGGGCAACTGGCAGTATCCTGGATTTTTTTAAAATAAATTTTATTGGTTTTTAAACTATAGAATCTTCATAATTTTAACAACAATTTAAAAATGAAATCAAAAACACAATCATACCAATTGTTGTCTTGATTACAAATAAACTTAAAGAATATAAGTTGACTTCCCCTTCACCTCCATCTACCTCTTAAGTGTTACAATCCATCGTTAATATATTCTGATCCTAATATTAATCTCATTCTAAAGTTTCATTTCATATAAAATTTTAAATTTTGGATCAGAGTAAAGAGTAACTTTTTATCCCAAATGTTATTCTTTTTTACAATAATATACCCAAGCCTCCCATTTTCCCATAAATTGTTCATTATTTCTTTAATTTGATATAGCATATTAATTTCGCCATCTCCACCAGCTCTAACATTTTAATTATCCAAACCCTTTTTCCTGGAACATCCGTCCCTTTCCATTTGGCTACATGGATCAATCTTGCAGCCATTGTAGCGTACTCCAGTCTTTTAGCCGTGATCTAATAATTCCTTTTGCATTTGAAGTGGGTCCATATATGAAAACAAGATCTTTTTATTTTCTCCCATCTTCTCAAGCAAATTGCATAAACAAGAATAGATTTCTCTAACTTTCATCTCCCTCATGGCTAATTGAGTGTTGGCTATATTCTGATTGGTTTGTATTGCTTCAATCTGTTCTTCTTGACCTTCTATCTTCTCCTTTGTTTCCTTATGTACTTCCATAGCTTTTTTAATTGAAAAGTCCATTACTTGCATGTCGGTTTTCATAGTCACTAGCAGGTTACATTCTTGGTCTTCTATCTTCTTCTTTATATCTTCATGTCCTTCCATAGCTTTTTTGACAGAAGAATCCAATGTTTGCATATCTATATTTGTAGTCATCATTTGGGCCTTGACATCTTTTATGTCTTCTGTAACCGCATCCAACTTCTGATTAATGGTTTGGCCAAGAATAGTCATCATTGAGGTCAGCTGAACCATCTGTGTTGATATCTGTTGTAGTTGTTTAAGTGTCACCTCAGATTGTTTAGCTAGCATATCCTGCACTTTTTTCTCCATGGTTTCCTGTAATTTCATGAAGGCAGGGCAACGAGTTTTACTGGACGCTCTAGGTCGGGTTAAACCAGGAAGTATATCGGAAGTTGATTCGTCGCGGACCTTCTATCGTCTCTTCTCTATGGTTGTTTCCTTCAGGAGCATTTTCAGTGTAACAAGAGTAAGACGAATTTCCGGTCCTACGACTTGCTGCCTGTTGTTTTACTGGTCGAGCAGTAGAGAGCAGTAGAGAGGAGTGCTAGATAGAGTCTTCCTGTATGCGATATCCTCATTTTATAAAACGTGGCTGGAGGACTCTTTTCTGTGCCGGAAGCTCAAGGTTAGCTCCCTCCCCTCCTTTGAAAACGCGTCGGATTGGTAGTTCTTAAGTCAATCATTCAAGCTCGTTGTTTTGAATTATGCCGATCAGTTTGATAAGGCTCCTACTGCTTAATCTGATGGATCTTATACACCAAAACACTCCAGTTCAATTAAGGGAGGAACAAGGTTACCGGGAATATCTTCTTCTACCCCCCAATTATTCAACTGTGCCAGTGAAGAACAAGGGATTCTTATCTATTCACTTGGGCGTCTGGAGGTGAGGATCTAATCTTAATGTAGTCCTTATGTTGATTATAAGGTGGTGGAGGGTAGAGTCTAATGCCGAAGTTGCGTTCTGGAGATTTTATTCCCTTCGTGCCCGTGGGACCGGCATCTAAATCTCCGGGGGACTTAATAAAGCTCCCTCGGAGAATTTAGGAGGTCAAACCACATAGAGGGCTGCAGGGAGTTCCTGTTTCCCAGCACACTTGCAAGTGCTGGGTTGGGGTGCATTAAAACACCCCAAATTTAACGCAAACTTGGATTCCCCCCAGGAGCCCCTGGGAGAATGTGGCACTCAGCCCAGCGTCACCACGGGAAGTCCTACTGGCAGTATCCTGGATTGATGGCATCACTTCCAGCATGACCAGAAGTGATGTCACTGCATCACCAGTGACACTGTAGTATTCAGTCAAAATTTTATGGTTAAACTGTAGAGTTTTCGCCAAATACTAGAGTGTTGTCAGTGATGCAGTGACAGGCCAGAAGTGATGTCATAATGTTGCCAGTAATGTCATTACGTCACCGTCACAAATTAATCTCCCACCATCTGCCTGCCTCCTGCTGGCAACCCTGCTTCACTTTAAGGACTTTTCCTTTACCGTAAGTGGCTCTTCCAACAGAGATATCTAAGGTGCCCTTCTCCAATTTCAGCTCATGGGGGAGCCACTAAAATTGGATGAATATTCCTTGGGATGGTGTAAGGCTTCAAACTTTGCTGAGCACAGTGGCAGGATCCAGGCCATTATTATTTGCCTGATGCTGTTACTGCTTGGCACATAGATAAAGCAGCTCCGTGGACTCACCCATTTCCAGTTCTTAATTACTTTGAAAGTACCGGCCTAATTAAAAGGACATCTGCTGAATGTCCAACTATTCTTTTACACTACCCACTTGCAGGAATTGTAATGATGGATCCCATTTGTAAGAGGACATAGGAAGGTTTTCTCCGGAAGCAGCAGTCCTATACTTGTTCAGAGCTCTACAGACTAGAACTGGTGACGGTTGAAAGAACGTCACAGAAGAGCTTCACACAAAGATTACCCCAGGATAGATTGATCAAACTAGGTTTAATCAAAGAGGGCTATCAAACGGTTGTGTTCTGAATAGGCCACGTTCTCTCCGAGGAGGTTAGCTAATGATGATTTTGTTTTACCCGGAGATGTCATAATGTTCCCATTCTTCTTTTCTTCCTAGACACACTTTCACTCCCTCTAAACAGAGTATGTGAAATAAAGATTAATTAAACATCAGACTGAATTTGGATTATTGTATATGGCTTTCTCCTGGGACAAAGACTTCAGGACAAAAAAAAAGAAGAGGGCTAAAAGGAAAAAGCATTTATGTAATACTTTCTCTTATTCTGTTTATCATATTTCTTTTCAGGGAAGGGAAATTATACTTTCATATAAAAGTTACAGTTGTAGCTTCTTTGGTTTAGCAAAAAAAATTGCAAGCCAGTGTATTATAATTGTTATCTACGTGTGGAATCAGTTTCTGCTCCAATTGCTTGAAACTCTACTTGACTGTTAAATTCACAGGGAAAGGGGGAACGACAGAATCTACAGAACTGATGATAATCTTTTCATAGATGCTAAAGGTGTGTGTACCAATTCTCCATAGCTATCAAGTTGCAGATATATTCAGTGGGATCCAAGCTCCTGAGAACATGAATTTCCTGAAGTGGATATTTCCTGCTTTCCCTCCCTCCCTGTACCCCCCCCCTCCCAATAAAGCTGCTGGAAGGAAGGAATAAGTAAAACAGAAACTAGAAGAAGAAACTTCTAGGCCCCAATTAGATACTAGGCAACATCAGCCCCCTCCCATCTATTTGATAACTTTGCAAGTAAATTAACCCTCTAATTACCTCTCCACTTCTGCAGTGTGTGATCCATTGGTATTGCTATCCTAACAGGCAGTTCCGACTGAAAGGAACACTCGCAATCATCAGGCCTCAGTTCAGGACCGATTCACCCTTCCTCAGGGCCTCAGATCCTGACAAGGTTCAGTGTTCAGTTTGGTCCTCCCAAGTAGGGGTGAAAGGTGGGTTGCCCCATGATCCTCAGTGAGGACCATCTGGTCCAGTCTTCAGCATAGATCCACCACAGTTATTGCTTGTGGGGTCCCAGAGGTGATTGTGTAGGTTGAGAAGTGGACGGATCCATGTACAGGACTCTTGGTTCCTTAGCTCTGCAAGTGCACTAGACAGCATTTCCTTCTGGATGGTTTCCTTGTGGGAGTCCCTATCAGAAAGCCTTTGACTTTCCTTTTCTGAGATCCTTTTTCTGAAAAAGAGGTATTGTGGATAATGTGTGTTATCAGGATACTGTCCCTCACATAGGAATGGATGGATAACTGAATTAATTGTCAAAAATGCTGTGCAGTTCTCTTTTCTGTGATCTGCTCCATTCTCCAATACAGGTGACTGAATGAATGTGCTAAATACACATGTCATGACAAAGGTCATGACAAAAGAAAAAAACAAAACCAACAGTGGAATTAAATTACCCAATGAATGAAATTATTGTTGCAATCTGAGCTCTGGTATTAGCTTCCACCTACAGCAAATGTGGCAGGAATGCCAGTTTTGGGAAGCGATATCACCAATAGAATGTTCCTAGAATGCTAGGTGTGATTTTGAAGAAGGTTACAAGGACTCTTGACTCTGCATGTCAATTGTATAAGCCCTCTTCAGAGATTTTTCTGTCTAATCACTGAATACACATAGAGAGGATCTTGCTTTACTGGCTGAATGTATTCTGCCAAATGTCTGCAATGAGCCCCTACATTTGTATAGTATAAGTGTAAGCACATAGGTTCCTCCATATGATTAGACTGCCTTTTGCACACAGAGACAAAACACTTGCATGCACATTAGGAGATGCAGCAGACACACAGCTGATTATGCAGGTAAAGGGGTAGGGATAGTGGTCATAATCCTGCTCCCTTTTGTGCATGTTTGGCGAATGCATGCAAGTGTGTCTCAAGGTGCTTATAATAGAAATATGAAGCAGATTCCATTTTATAGATTGGGGAGGGGGAGAATCTGAGAATAGAACATAATAGAATCCTAGAGGTGGAAGGAACCACCAGGGTCATCTAGTCCAACCCCTGCACAATGCAGGAAATTAACAGCTACCTTCCCCGCACACACCCAGTGACCCCTACTTCACACCCAGAAGATGGCCAAGATGCCCTCCCTCTCATGATCTGCCTAAGGTCCCAGAATCAGCATTGCTTCATAGAATCAGCATTGCTTGGCAGCTGCTCACATTTCCTTTAGCGGTTTAGCATTAAGCACAGCAAAGGAGCCCCGTGGCGCAGAGTGTTAAGCTGCAGTACTGCAGTCAAAAGCTCTGCTTACGACCTGAGTCGGGATGTGACGTCACTCCATGGGTCAGGAATGACCCGGTGCTTGCACAGGGGATCTTTACCTTTACTTTTTTTTTGCAGCAATGTTACAATATATAGTCATTCACTGAATATATAGTCATTCATAGAATCAGCATTGCTTGACTGGTAATGATTGTCATATACTGAGACTTTTTAAAAATAATGCCTTCTTTGCCATTGAGATAATAGGTATATGATATTTGAATTGATTGAAAATTGTGGTTCTGTTCTTTATTATTAAAGTGATCCATTATCAGTATTGTGTATGTTAAGTGCTGTCAAGTCGATTCTGACTTAGGCCACACTATGAATTAACGATCTCCAAAAACGTCCTATCATTAACAACCTTGCTCAGGTCTTGCAAAGTGAGGGCTGTGGCTTCAGTGTTATCAGTATTACACGCGTCAGTTCTCTTTTATGGAAAATGAATAAAATTCCAAGGCAGGAAAAACGGGGGGTTCATAGTTGGTAAGTATATATGACAGCTGCATTCATCTGAGCAAAGCCTTGCAGAAGTGGAAGATCAGCCGCTTCCCCTACCTGTGCCTTCTCTGTCGTGGCCCCCCACCTTGAGGAACAGCCTACCTGTGGAGATCAGCAAGGCCACCACACTTCTGGCATTCCACAAACTATGAAAAATACAATTGTTCTGGAGGACATTTTTATAAGGAAGAAGAAGAGTTGGTTTTTATATGCTGACTTTCTCTATCTTTTATGAAAACAGAAAGGCTGACTATAAATCAAGCAAAATATGGAGTCACTGTGGTTTTGATTATATTTATCTCAGTAATTCATTTGTTGCCTCCTCCTATCTGCCCCCCTTCATTAGTGGCAATAACTATCTATCCCATCTGCTCGTGTGGAACCTAACTGGAAGAAGAAGAAGAAGAAGAAGAAGAAGAAGAAGAAGAAGAAGAAGAAGAAGAAGAAGAAGAAGAAGAAGAAGAAGAAGAAGAAGAAGTTTTTTATACGTCAACTTTCTCTACCTTTTAAGGAGAATCAAACCGTTTTACAATTTTTTTCCCTTCCTCTCCCCACAACAGACACCTTGTGAGGTAGGTGGGGCTGAGAGAGTTCAGAGAGAACTGTGACTAGCCCAAGGTCACCCAGCTGGCTTCATGTGTAGGAGTGGAGAAACCAACCCAGTTCATCAGATTAGCGTCCACCGCTCATGTGGAGGAGTGGGGAATCAAACCCGATTCTCCAGATTAGAGTCCACCGCTCCCAACCACTGCACCTCCTGGCTCTCTCCAAACAGGAACCATTCACAATAAAAGGTATCCATGAATACAAAAGGTCAGTTCTGGACAACACTGGTGAACCCATCTGTTGGAATCCCAACTCATTCTTTTCTCATGCGCCTTGTAGCCACCTCCCTTGATAACCCACTTCTCTCTGTGAAAAACCAGACAGCTCAACATCTCAATTATGTTCTGAATGTGCTATCAAGTCAGCATTCAGGACCTTTCTTTCCTCTTGCATGGCTTTCCTGCTTGGCAGCCACTCACATTTCCTTTAGTGGTTTAGCATTAAGCACAGCAATATTACAATATATAGTCGTTCACTGAATGTTAACGTTGGCATAACCTGTTGTCTCCTAGTGCCGATCGCCTTAAAATCTCTCTCTTCTCCCAAATCTGGAAATGTTATATGATTCACACGCGAGGCCCCATTTAGAGTCTTTTACATAATTCACCCCAGAACTATTTTTTGCTTCATTTAATAGAAGATAGGGCAAATGAAGGCTATAAAACTCTAGTCACATTAAATGAGATTCTTGCACCTGGCCTTTGGCAAAAAAAATTTACTGTTAGATAAACCTGCTAATATTGCAAGAATGTTTAATGATATTCCAAGGCTGCTCACTTGACACTTTCTCTATTGTTTCTGAGCCTTTTCAAGGACACCCAGTGAATTATCCATGCACGGTCCCGTCTGACTTGATGGCAAGTGTGTATCTTTTATCTTCAGATAACCTGAGAGCAAAAGTAAAATGAACATTGACCCAGATTAATGCAGAAACAGAATCCAAGGAGCAAACCTCAATTAATAAAGAAGCTTTTTTTCTCCCAGGCTAAGCAAACAAGAGAAAAATATGGTTGGATATCACACTTACATCAGTGGCACCAGTTAACTGGAGCCTCCTCATATACCACAGCAGAATATAAGAAAAGCCATGCTGTATCAGACAAAGGCCCATCAAGTCCAGCAAGTCCAACCAGGTGCCTCTAGGAAGCCCACAAACAAGACGTTTGCAGCAGCATTATCCTGCCTGTGTTCCACAGCACCTAATATAATAGGAATTTTCTTCTGATCCTGGAGAGAATAGGTATGCATTATAACTAGTATCCATTTTGACTAGTAGCCATGGATAGCCCTCTCCTCCATGAAGCCTTCCCTCTTAAAGCCTTCCAAGTTGGCAGCCATCACCACATCCTGGGGCAGGGAGTTCCACAATATAACTGCGCGTTGCGTGAAGAAATACTTCCTTTTATCTGTTTTGAATCTCTCACCCTCCAGCTTCAGCAGATGACCCCGCATTCTAGTATTATGAGAGAGAGCCTGTAGGGACTCAATAAGAATCACCCTCCCTGGAATTAGCTGATTTACAGAACTCAGAATCTACAATTTCTTCCAACACAGAAGTCTTCAGGAGTTGCCAAGGCACCTGCCAACACCTTTTTTCTGGCACCTGCCAAGTCTATGTAGAAAGTGAGTGGGGCCAAGTTGAGCTTTCACTCACCAGGGCTTCTGATTGGCCACTGGAGATCTGATTGGCTGTGCAGTTATTATTTTTTTAAGTAGCTTTGGCAGCTGCTGGCACCACCGCTTGTGGATATTCACCGTGCTACTGAAGGTAAGCAAAAAAATATTTTCAAACAATACGCCCTTGTTAAACAAAGCTTCTGCTAGTAATATTGAAGAGGTAGTGCTATGTCAGCCTCACTCCCTGCCATTTTGTGGTTGGCACTGCCTCCTGCAGAAGCCATTTTGTGATTGTGCCCACCACCCTATATCAGTATTCCAAAGGTGCTTGCCGGCTACAAAAAGTTGGGGACCCCTTTTCCAACCCAACCATGGATGTTCATAGCCCTGCGATACATACCAAATCTGTAAAGTGATGATGAATGAGCCCCGTCCATTCATTCTCAGTCATGCCAATGGACAAAACACCCAGTGACTTTTCATGAAAACAGAAGAAGATCCAGAATTTCTCTATGGCCCATTTCGCTTCATAGTCCTCTTCCCACCTGCTACCAGAGTAGCTGCAGCCAGAAGCTGCCAGCATTATTATTAACATGCCAAGATCTGTATGATGGATTGCAAAGGAAAATGTTTAAGGATTCGCCTCTCTTGCTTCTCTCTCTACCCTCTGTCAATGCTGTAGAGAAGAAGAGCCACTCCGGCTGTTGCTAATTACCTAGGGGTTCTGCCAACTCATTTGCCAGTAGTGTATATGAGCCTTTTTTTTTCTATACTCAGTTCACTGTGCTGATAACACTGAAACAACAAAGATCGGAGCCAAAAGCTATCACTACTATGGCCCACAAGGGACAGAAGTTAATTTAACATACAGAATCCAGAGAAGTTCTTTTCTGGCCCTGATTCCCACTACCACTCTGCTTCCAGGGTGATTAGATGGAGCCATTTAATTTGTTAAGGGTCAGGGAAATAAATTCTACTGAAAAAATTGTGAGAATGACTTGAAGAATGAAGAGGTTGAGCTTTGTTGCTTCCCACAAGTATCCCTTCCAATAAACTTACAGGCCTTTGCAACTCCACCGGAGTCTCCAGAAAGTCTCAGACATTCTGGTGGGAGAAATACCAGAGACACAGTAATACTCTTATGCTCCATCAAACCCATTGGCACCAGGAGCATTGTGTCTTCTTAAACGAGAATGGAGCCATGATGTTGGGAAAGGAAAGCTGCCTGTGGTGGAGGAAAGAAGAGAGACGTGATGGAGGGCATCTATGGACCTCATGTGGTCAAGGACTCATGACACCGTGAACCCAGTCCAACTGTATGCATATGATACAACTGCCAATCTAGCCAGTGTCTGAATGGAAGACCACCTGAGTAGGAAATCTTATGCATGCTACTCCAGTTCAACCAAAGAAAGCTCCATAATTTCATAGCCTGTGCTTTCATTCCCTTGGTATAGTTTCCGTCTAGACATTAGGAAGAATTTTCTAACAGAGTGGTTCCTCGGTGGAACAGGCTTCCTCGGGAGGTGGTAAGCTCTCCTTCCCTGGAGGTTTTTAAGAAGAGGTTAGATGGCCATCTGTCAGCAATGCTGATTCTATGACCTTAATTCGATCATGAGAGGGAGGGAATCTTGGCCATCTTCTGGGCATGGAGTAAGGGTCACTGGGGGTGTGGGGGAGAAGGTAGTTGTGAATTTCCTGCATTGTGCAGGGGGTTGGACTAGATGACCCTGGTGATCCCTTCCAACTCTATGATTCTATTATTCTAAGGTAGAGTATAAACATAAGAAACCTAAAAGTTTTGTTGGTCTTAAACTAAATCTGTATTAAACTAAATCTGAATCTGTATTAAACTAAATCTGAATCATAAGAAACCAACAAGATCTCAAGTCTTCTCCATCATCTGCCCATAGGGAGTGCTGTCTCAGTCATTTAGAATACCACTGTCCATAATTCCATAGCCTGTGCTTTCATTCCCTTAGTATAGTTCCCTCTAATAGAGCTTCGGTTATAGCTTTTCATCTGAGAGCAATGAGGCTGAATTAAACCTGGGATGTCTGCCAGTGAAGTTACACCCCTTTGCACCAGGTCTAAATATGAGTCTCCCCTGTGTCCTCTTAGCCATAAGTTTCAATTGTTATGTATCTTCTTTATGAGCATTTCAAAAGAGCATTTTGAAAGAAGGTCATCTGGATCACTACCAGACGGACGGACGATCAGACAAAATACTTTTTTTCCTTTTCTTTTTTTGAAATAATGTGGTACTGTCTAAAAATAAAAGAGCACTTCTTCAAAGTTTTGGAAAATGTGAGGTTAGATTGTGTAATAGCTCGTCAAAGAGGGCTTCTATAATAACTAAGAGTAGTTTAACCCCTATCTTCTTCTATACCTATTGTGAGGGTTCCCAACCTCCCTGTGCAAACTCCATAAAATCACTTGCTCAGACGGTCATGCAGAAACAAGGAACTTTATTGGAAGCTTCAGGTAGTACAGGCCTTACACTGGTAAAGTTGCAAGTGCTCACGGTTTCACAAAGACAGAATTATAACCCCTACAGGGAAGCAGATGTCAAACGTATGTTATGGGAATCTACGAGATAATTGTGCATGGTACAAGAACATCAAAGACCTCAGGGAGCTCGTTATTGCTATCTACCCACCAAGGCCACAGCTGGCGGGAGGGAGTCAGAGAGAGCAAGGGAGGTGGACGTGGGAAGAGACATTCCAACCTGGGGCCTGTCAGACGCAGTGCCTGAACCAAGGAAAGGCAAAAGGCCTGGACTGCTTTTACGAGTCCGGGGGGGGGGGGGGACACACCAGGCAAAGGCATACAGACCCTCACACCTATGTGTCCATATGCCTGTTCCTGATAGTTTACACCAAATTTGCCAGCATGGTGCCTTAGCTTGATCTATTGTAAATTAGTGAACACCACAGTTGCAGGGGCCCACCTCTAGTGCCCCCCTGCTGCCCCTTACCTCTTAATGCCTCCCCTAGGTAATCCCACTGCCCTCCAGGGGGTTCCACTTTGGGAACCACTGGCCTAGCTGATCCTTGTAAAACAGTCTTAAAGGTAGAATAAGACTACAAACAACGTTTCGAAGATCACACCCCTTAGTAAAAAGAAATGGAACCTGAATGGTAGTTTGCTTGATCCCACAGGTGAGGTGCCTCTTCCCTGGCCCTGACTGTCACCTGCCTTACCTCTGCAGGTGGAGACACAGAGAGCAGGGATTGTGACTCTGGAGGGTGGGACAATATGGGAAGAGACAATCCATCAACTAACCTATCCCCATGTCATTTAGGCCCTTAAAGGTGAGATTCAGCACTTTGAATTGCTGGTTGAACTCACTTAAACTGTGCAGATAATTCCTCAATGCACACTAGCACAATGTTCACCAATGCTACAGATACCTGGCATACTAACACTGCATGGGTGGGTATTTGGATTAGTGTTGACTGGTGGTGGGATGCCACACTCAAGAGCCTGCAAGTGATCAGCTCAGCACTGGGAAAGTTAAGGGGAAGAAACAGCATCACTGACACTGTAACATCATTTCTGGGCAACCTCCCCCCCACACACACACAATGACACACTAAGAATTTCAGCTATCTCTATGGTCTTTGCCATAGATATCTGTGGAATTCTTAGAGCATCACAGGGGGGTGGGGCTTGATGTCACTTCCAGGTTTTCACCCAGAAATGATGTTATAGTGGTTAAGAGCGGTGGTTTGGAGCTGTGGACTCTAATCTGGAGAACTGGGTTTGATTCCCTACTCCTTCACATGAGTGGCGGACACTAATCTGGTGAACTGTGTTGGTTTCCCCACACTCCTACACATGAAGCCATCTTGGGTGACCTTGAGCTAGTTACAGTTCTCTCTGAACTCTCTCAGCCCCACCTACATCACAGGGTGTCTGTTGTGGGGAGGAGAAGGGAAGGTGATTGTAAACCGGTTTGATTCTTCCTTAAGTGGTAGAAAAATCAGTATATAAAAACCAACTCTTCTTCTTCTAGTGTTGGCAGTACTGTTTCCCTGGTCTCTGCCCCTAGAAATGAGGCAACCCTAATCTGGATTATTTTAAAAATTGACAACTGTCAAATATAAAATCTCATAAACTGCTGTCTATTAAATATTGAAAGATATCATTGCATGTTGGGTATCAAATGCAGTAAAAAATTAGAGACCTTTTCTAGAAGGGTATTTTGATATCTATTGTACCACACGCGCACACACACATGCACAAATCAAGATTAAACTAATCAAGCAACAATAAACTGAAGACCCCGGCGATCAGACATAGTTATATTGTCCCCATTAAGCGTCCAAAATGTCTAACTTTTGAGATGAGGATTTAAGAAGCAGGAAGAATATATTATATAGTTCAGTTAGTCCTTATGCAAAATATACTAAAGTGCTATAGAAGCAAGGATGATTAGAGATGCAAAATTATTGTGCTTTTACACGAAGGCTGGAATTTTGGAAGAGATTATGTAAATAAAGAGTATCTGCTGACAAGCTCACTTGCTACATAAAGATGTCTGGAAACGATAGGCACAGGGAAAACGGAGAAAACAATTTGATAGCAAAACTCACTTTTGGGGCTTTGCACAAAAGTCTGTCTTCAAAGGTCATGGTGGACCAAGAAATGGGGAGAAGCATACGCTCTAGCTTTCTGTTATAAGGGGGATTTGAGAAAATCCTCCAGTTTCCCCAAAGAACTGATCACAGCTGCCTATGTGTGTGTGAAGTGCCGTCAAGTCGCAGCCGACTTATGGCGACCCCTTTTGGGGTTTTCATGGCAAGAGACTAACAGGTGGTTTGCCAGTGCCTTCCTCTACACAGCTACCCTGGTATTCCTTGGTGGTCTCCCATCCAAATACTAACCAGGGCCAACCCTGCTTAGCTTCTGAGATCTGACGAGATCAGGCTAGCCTGGGCCATCCAGGTCAGGGCCAGCTGCCTATGAAGGACCTCAATATGTCATAGTCCAATATGAGGAAAGAAGCTTCATGTCATTGTAGCCCAAACTCAGAGCACAACTGAGAAGTTTATTATAGTCAAGAGAAAAACTTGTGTCCCAACCAAAGATCACCCATGTTATCTGTTAAGATTTCTAGTTAAAATCAATCTAATCACTTGAAATTATTAAACATGAAAGAATCACAATGATACAAAAATACGTATGCGTGTAAATGAAATCAGAAACGGACAGACATATCTATCATCCCTTATTTTATCTATTTTAAGATTAAAAGATAAAATACAGTTTCTGAGATTTTCACCACAGCACTTTAAAAAAAGAGTAATCTCATGCAACACACATCTGAGAGTTTGGGGTGTGAGGAGTCTTATGGGTATGGCTCCCTTATATAGGCCCAATTACATGAAACTCACATCATTCTATCAAAATCCTTTAATTCGCTTCTTTCATTCTATGATACAAGCAGTTCTGAGTTCAGGGCTAACTTTTCCATAGAACTACATGTTGCAAACCTGTGATTTGTACATTCTTCACATTGCAAGATTTATTTCTGGGCATTCCTCCAGTGATTCAGAATTATCTTTGTCAAAGATGCAGCAATGTGAACTATGCTAACTGAGCAAATATGTGTTTTGTCAAACTGTCAAGCCTGCTTTTGTTCAGTCATCTATACCGTTAACAATCAGAATCTGTGACAGCAAGACTAATTCACACAATATTCACCGATATTTGGGATGAACCATTCTGGCTATTTTCACTTCACCAGGAGTTCATATGTTGTCAGTTTTGCATTTTTTATAAAACATTTTAAAAGATAAAATAATGTTTATTTGTAGGATTAAATAGTGTTTATCTGTTTATCTTCAGGTTTCTTAAAAAGGCCTGTAAAGAATTATTAAAATGGAACCATTTAACAGGATATTGATATTATGTTTATACTTTGATTTTTTCCCTTTGTATTCATAGCATTTATGAAAAAAATAGAGTGTTTGTGTATTAGAGTCCGCTGAAGAAAATTTTAAATTCAAAATGTGTTTGGTCTTTTATGATTCTTCGTGTGAGTGTTTTCTCACTTATAATAACTTGTGTATCTGTTTATTAAAAAACATTTGTTTTATTTAGATTGCATATATTTCAGAAATAGACTAGATCCATTCTTCAACTTTTGTGGTTTACAGTGCATTCCTGAAGTGGGGAGAGGTGAATGGTCTTAGGAGGCAGCATGACCCCTACACCGATGTCGATGCCACTTGTGCCATGCAAACTGCCATGGACGCCGGTGTAGGGGCACTTATACCCCCCCTGGATTGCAGCTGCAGAGTGGCCCCTGTACGTCAGTGCAGCCTCTCGCCGGCATTCTCCCAGAGCAAATCCCCACACCAGCATCCTGGGAGGCGTTCCCAACACGTTCTAGGGGCGAAGCTGCCATTAGGCAGTTTCCTAATCCCTTTTGGTCTGGGAACTACACCATGCTGGCTCTCTTCACAATTTTAACAGGAAGAAAACAGTGCAAGAAAACAGGAAGTTCTGAACAAAATCCTGGAGTGAGATTATTTGTGGAATGGATCTACTGCAAAGTGCAACCTGGGAAATCTAGCACCGCCTTCTGATTGGCCCTAAGGTTCTGGAGCACGATGGCATATGCCTTTTGGTAGATGCCTGGAATGAATGGTTTTCACCATTCCTCCCTACTCTGAAGTCATGTATTTCCTCTTCCTGTCTCTTATTTTCCAGCTGGAAAGACTCTCAGCTCCTTTCGATTCTGCCTAATGAACAGTTCTGTGTAACTAGATACTGTACATATTCTGAATGCTGGTAGATAGGGTTGCCAGGTCCCTCTTCATCAGGGGTGGGAGATTTTTGGGGCGAAGCCTGAGGAGGGCGGGGTTTGGGAAGGAGAGGGACTTCAATGCCATAGAGTCCAATGGCCAAAGTGGCCATTTTCTCCAGGTGAACTAATCTCTATTGGCTGGAGATCAGTTGTAATAGCAGGAGATCTCCAGCTAGTACCTGGAGGTTGGCAACCCTACTGGTAGAAGTAACTCCAATAAAAGCTATTACCATTACTACCCTTTAGATGGTATTCTCTGCAATACAGGGAAAGGAAACACACTTTTCAAATATTCTTCAGCAGGTAATATGCTTGTTAGTGATGGAAGGGCATATAAAAATCCTTTTCAAAGATTTGCACTTCGCTGGCAATGCTTAAGGTGCGGTGAAGGTCATCTCTGACAGGGCTTTAGTCATCCCCCTTTACACTTTGAATGCTCATTACGAGACTTTCACCCATCACTTGAAACTACTGAGCTCTTCATAAATGCCAAGGGGAGTTCTCCCCCTTTGGAGCAATGAAAGGAGAACAGAGTGTTCTCCATGAGTGCCGCATTCAACATCACATCAGGCATTGAAATGGGACATTTTCCCTTGCTAGGCTAGAATCCCTTCTCCGTATCCCAGTCATGGAGCATTACTCGTCCCGCCTTTCTCTTCTCTTCTGCAGTGGATCGCAATGGAAACACGTCAGAATGGACCACCATTTGGCTGGTCTCATCGATAACTTAGATGTGGTTAAGCAAAGATTAATCATGTTTTTTAAAAAATATTTTTTTATTGATTTTTAGGATACAGAATTGAAAGAGGGCATACGAGGGGAAAGGGAAAACAAGAAGGGATAGTTTTAAATTTTATGCATACCTTGTAACCCATCTCCATAATCATGCTAAATAAAACTTATAGTTTAAATCAAATATTTTATTTTTATAAACCATTATTCCTCTGGAATTCATCCAACTATTGCTGCATTATATCTATTACTATATTTCTATGCTTAGCTATAATTTAGATACAGTACTATTCATGATAATTTTATGAACAAATCTAGAATAAGAACATTGTCATCCATACTTGTTATAAAACGCTTGCCATTTCTGTTGGTGCTCTTCATTCTGTTTTCCCAAAGATGAATCATGTTAAGGAAAAAGACGCAATGGGATGCACGCTGAGCAGGGATGAGCAAACGTTCTCCATGTTGCTTCTTTTTAAGTTTGTTTTTTTTTTTTTTTTTGCTTTGAGAAAAGATCTGGAGGGAAGGTAAATTGTTTTGGCAGATTCCGCTGCTTTCATTTTAATTCTGTGTTTGAAAATTATATGTGTGTGTTTTTTTTTAATTCTGTGTGCTTTTAAACCTGTAATTTGAACATTTTTTTTAAAGTGTGTTTTTTAACCAGGTGCTGGAAATAATACTCGGAAAGGGGGCCACCACGATTGCTGCACCAAAATTGAAACTTCCTCACTAGTCTTCAGTGCAGAAAATGTAGCATAGAAATTGGAGATGATCAAGAAGAAGAAGAGTTGGGTTTTATGTGCCGATTTTCTTTACCTTTTAAGGAGAATCAAACCGGTTTACAATCATGTGGAGGAGCGGGGAATCAAACACGGTTCTCCAGATTAGAGCCTGCCACTCATGTGGAGGAGTGGGGAATCAAACACAGTTCTCCAGATTAGAGTCCACCACTCTTAACCACGACACCACACTGGCTCTCAAGTCTCCATGACCATTCCAAACAGGAAGGCAGAGATTTGCACAGCTAGAACTGGTGAAGTCCTGGCTAGTACACTAGCCATGTAACAGCCTTGCATACTCATACTGGGGCCAACATGAACCAGGCCTACCCCAGTTTTAATTTTTGCTACATTTTTATTGTTTATATTATATTATTGTTCCCTAATTATATATGTATGTATTTAACTTTGATTTGTTTGGAGACTTGATGGTCTATGACTGCAAATAAAGTCTACTACTGTAATGGAAACTGTGGAAGACAATTGTACTCACAAGGAGGTAGGTGGTGCTCAATGCAGCCCTTCCCCATATGAGAGCAATCTCAGGGTATCAGGGAGTTAATTGTCACTAGGGCTGTTGATTTGGTTCAGCCTGAGCCGAAAAACTGCTGAATTCCTCCCGATTCGGCAGTTTTTCGGTTCGGATGAACCGAACCCAAAAAAGGGGGGAACTGGGGAACCGAATTGGCCGAGTTCGGGGTGTTCCTGAATGAATTCGGCCAATTCAGGCCCTTTAAACAGATCTGCACCTTCCAGCTGGGAGGCGCAGATCTGTTTAAAGGGCCCCCCGCACGCCTTCAGGGAATCCCCCTGAAGGCGCGCGGGGGGCCGAATTTTCCCCCGAACTCCGGATCCCCCTGAATTTCTGGGGATCCGAAGCGGGGGAGTTCGGACTTTGGCACGGCCTGAATAAAAACGGGCCAAATTTTGCCGAAGCCGAACTATACCGATTTTTTTTTCAACAGCCCTAATTGTCACACCACACTGTAAATAATGAGCACCTGGTGGTGGGGAAATAAATCTGGCTTCGCTCACTACTAAAGAGAGGAGAGGAGGGCTCCAGATAAGAAGCCAGAGACAGAGAGAAGGAGCGTTTGCAGAACAAGGACGGGCTGCCAGACAGGACGGAGCTGTTTGCTTGCCTCCCAGGAGACGACTTCCCATCTTCTTAAGGTTATTAGCCTGGATACAGAGTTATTTTTGTTTAATAAAGCTGCATACCTTTTTCTCCCCAATACCTGCCTGTTGGAATCCGTTTTTTCTGAACCATGGGTAATACAACTACTAGATACTAGAACCAGGCCTATCAATCACCACATCCTCGATGCATGTCCAGAATGCCATGGTTCAACTATTAACTGGGGCTTGACAGAGCATGCATATTATTCCCATTCTGCAGACGCTCCATTGGCTCCATTGACAAATAAGAGGGGCCAAAGCCATGAAGGGTTTTGTATATGATAACCAAGACTAATGGATGGGCAGCTCCATTGGCTGCCCATCCATTAGTCTTGGTTATCATATACAAAACCCTTCATGGCTTTGGCCCCTCTTATTTGTGAGACTGCCTCTCCCAATTTTCCACCACAATTTTGCTCAAATCAGCAGGGGCTTCTGCAGGTGCCAACCTGCAAGTGGGCAAAACCAACAAACTCCTGTAAAAGTGCTTTCTCCGTTGTTGCTCCTGCCTTGTGAAACAGTTTGCCCAAGAAGGTCAGAAAAGCTCCCATTCTCCTGCCTTTCCGCAAACTATGTAAAACTAAACAATTCAATAGGGCTTTTCTGTGCAGGTAATAGGGTTGTACTGTACAAAATGGATTTACAAACTTGCTTGGGTAAACGATTAGGGACTGTGGTCTATACTGCTGCAAATAGCTTACTGTAAGTAGGATCTTTTTTATGTAATTTCTGTAATTCTTAATATGTCATGTGAATACTTATGCTATACTTCAGTTCTTTCGGGTGGTTCCAGACTTCAGAAATCCTAATGCATTGGGAGCCAGCATGGTGTAGTGGTTCCAGGCTTCTGAAATCCTAATGCATTGGGAGCCAGTGTGGTGTAGTGGTTAAGAGTGGTGGTTTGGAGCGGTGCAGTCTGATCTGGAGAACCGGGTTTGATTCCCCACTCCTCCACATGAGCGGCGGACTCTAATCTGGTGAACTGGATTTGTTTCCCCACTCCTACACACTGAAGCCAGCTGGGTGACCTTGGGCTAGTCACAGTTCTCTTCGAGCTCTCTCAGCTTCACCTACCTCACAGGGTTTCTGTTGTAGGGAGGGGAAGGGAAGGTGATTGTAAGTCGGTTTGAGTCTCCCTTAAGTGGTAGAGAAAGGCAGCATATAAAAACCAACTCTTCTTCTTCTTCCTGAATGTCCCATTTTTGTTGATTGGACTGACTCACTATGATCCAGTTATTGAACGTCCCATTTTATTGATTGTGCTGTCTCACTATGTGTAATCTGCCTTTAGTCCCTGTGAGAAATGCATAAATAATGCAAATAAACAAATAAATGTCATAAGCAAGCACCACCACAACACTGAGGCCAATGGGTGATACAGAAGGCATGTGACTATTTCTACTTTTGCTGAAATCTATGTGAACCAACAGCAAGCCACTCTAAACAGCAGCATATGTGGAATAATAGTTTGCATTAAATTACATTCAAATCTACACTTTCTCCACCAGATGGCATTTTGTTTGCTTAGATACAGACTGTTCTCAACAACTTATTGCATACAGTTTGCTAAGGCAACTTGACTGTTTTACTAGAACACGCAACACGACCCCCAGAAATGGGATCACGTCTGATATTTCACAGCCACCCTTATTTCCATCATCCTATGCAAAGGATGTGTTATGCAAATTTGGTTTCTGAGGTTTTCTGGGGCATAGGGACTAACTGGGCACTAAACTGAGAATCCTGTGTCAAGAGCTCCCAGTATTATTATTTTTCTAATGCTCTTTCCTGGTGCGCAAAGGCCCAATTCAGATTGGGACTATGGCACCAGGGGAGAAGGGTTTTAAGCCTCCCTCCCTTAGCACAATTTCCCCAATCTATAATGACTCCAGATGTTCCTTAATAAGAAAATGGGGAAGGGAGTAAAGTTTCCTGATAGAGAGACCACAAACCCTAACAATTACACCCAGCAATTATGCTCCTTACCCTGAACAAGAGTGAAGGGCAGTTTAGTGAACATCCTGTTTGAAAGGAAGGAAGTATGAGGTACCCAATGTAACTGATCAGTACCTAGGGTTGGAAATCAGTGTCCCTGATCATGGGGATGGTGCCAATGTGTAAGCCAGTGGTTGCCAACTCCAGGACTGTATTACATGGCAACCACATGGACGTGAGTTCCTGCCACTCTAGAAGGGAGTCAAGCCCAGACGTTATGGACAGAGGCCCCTGCACTAGCAAGAAGGAAGAACCAGAGGGAATCCATTTTCTCTTTCTCTGTGCCCAGATCATGTCTCCAGCAGCTGTCATTTCGCAAGAGACGACCTGACACATATGCAGTCATTCCCCCCCCCCCCATATGCATGACTAGCGATCCAGCGGAAGCCCCCGAGGCATCAGCACCAAAGAAATCACACCTCAGGCAACCAGGAAGTGATTCACCCGGGACGCAGCTGTTCGCGCCTTTGAGTCAACTCAATAAACCCATCAACGATCTTCTCCCGGGAATCCCGGAATTGCTCAAAGCCCATAGGTTCTAGTTAGCCAGTCTAAATCACCCTTCGCCATACCCTAGTAGCCAATCATTAACGCTATTGTCTGCCTTTTGTTTGACATGGGAACCACAATGGGGTAAGCCCATCATCCCCCAGCCCCAAAAGATTATAACTGGGGTTGATCTCAAGCCATAAGCACCCTTTCCTTTCCCCCCTCATACTTGCTGTCACTCTGTCAGAGTGGGCAGCGATGCTCGAACATGCAGGGGACCCCCCTGCCCCCTTTTTATTCCTCTCTGCTGCACAGAACCATGGATGCCCCCCTATAGGATCAGGTGCAGTATTGACCCTCTTCAAAGGGAAATCTGCCACATGGGCAAACGTCTCTACCACCTCTTTATTCTCTAGGCTCTGTGTGTGTGTTTTGTAAAAATCTGTTTTATTTGTGTGTGAACATATAATTAAGTAAACACCTTTTAATTTTAACTCCATTGCTTCTGCCTTATTCTTTGAACCACGGAATGGACTCTGGTAGACACAGGCTTAGATCCTGCAGTTATGCCCATTGCCAGTTATTGATTTGCTAATTCCCCCATATAAATATTCATAACCGAGCATTTTGGCTAACAAATGTGCATACGCTTCCTCACAAAATGCTGTGCTCATGAGCTGCCATCCTTGTGGAGGTGGAGGGCAGGGCCAGCATGCTTGTGTACATGCTCACCCTCTCTGCACATTGACTGAATGTGGGGAGGGATCATGTATAGAGGGTTACAGAATCATGGAACCTTTACATATGACCCCTATTGACAGAAACACACACCCTGGAAGTTTGAAAAGCCCCAAACCACATAGCCAAATTTTGAAAGAGTTAACCGCAATCTGAACGATGTTGCTTCAGTATTTCAGCAGGAAATAGCGTTGCCTGCTCCGGGTTGGGAAATACCTAGAGATTTTTTGTGGTGGAGCCTGAGGAGGGTGGAATTTGGGGAGGGGAGGGACTTCAATGCCATAGAGTCCAATGGCCAAAGCTGCCATTTTCTCCAGGGGAACTGATCGGCTGGAGATCAGTTGTAATAGAAGATCTCCAACTAGTACCTGGAGGTTGGCAACTTGGCAGGAAAGGGTTTGGCTTTCCACATGCAGGTTATTTTGCAATGCCTAAACTTGCCTCTAGCACTCCCCATCCCTGTCTGCATGATATGGCTGTTTTCCCCCCACACACACACACACAGCCTGAACGGGGCAAGATTAATCTCCTTGGACATATCACTGAATTGGAACGTGCGAGCCGCCGCATATCACCTGTTTCCTGTTGTACAACAATGACATTTATGCTTCCTGCCATATTTGCTCCTGCCTGATAAGCTGAAATTGCATCCACTTATCAGGAAGAGAAAATGTTATGAAACATACTTCAACCTTCAGTATCTGCTCAGACACTGTAGCAGGCAAGCCTGGCCTCAGAGACCTGGGAGGTCATATCTGTTTACTGCAAGAGTATCCTTTTCAGACACACACACACAGGTGAGCTGTCACTGATGACCGCACAGTTAAGGAACAAACCCTTGAACCCCTTAAAAAACCAAAGCACTGCAGTGAGAAATGGTCCACTTAGTGAGGCCCAAGGATCAAGGCTCCACGTCCATTACCACAATAAGGTGTTTATGATTCAAGTTCATAGAGTGGTCCATGTTACAAATTGCTTCTGGGCCCAGAGGAATGCTGCTTGGAGCCTGGCCCTTTATTAGGGTTGCCAACCTCCAGGTACTAGCTGGAGATCTCCTACTATTACAACTGATCTCCAGCAGAGTTCAGGTTACCTGGAGAAAATGGCCGCTTTGGCAATTGGACTTTATGGCATTGAAGTCCCTTCCCTCTCCAAAGCCCACCCTTCTCAGGCTCCACCCCCCAAAATCTCCAGGTATTTCCCAAACTGGAGCTGGCAACTCTACCCATTATAGTGTCAGGAAATCTGATCTGTGCAACTGAAATCTACATTCTTGAATCCTGTGCCAGATGAATCTGAATTCTGCAAGGTAAATTCATTCAACAAGCTGGTGGCAGATAGTTATGGATAGGGTTGCCACCTCCAGGTTGGGAAATAACTGGTGATTTGGGGGGGATGGAGCATAAGGTGGGATTTCAATGGGGGTACAATGCCATTACAATCCACCACCCAAAGTGGTCATTTTCTCCAGGTGAATTGATCTCTGTCGCCTGGAGATTAGTTGTAATCCCAGGAGGTCTCCAGCCACCACCTGGAGGTTGTCAGCCCTAGTTATGGAATGTTCTTGCAATACAGAAGAGGGCAAAGATCTATTTCCCGCTGTTCCTGGGGGCAAAGACTAGCGATCTAATGGGACCAATTTACTGAACGATCTATTCTATGCTTACTTTGTAAGCATTTCTATTGGATCCAAGTTTTGAGATAATTTGGAATCTTTGCAGGAGGGCATGCCCAAAAGTGGGGGAAGGCAAAGCTGGGGAAATAATTTGCCAGATTGCCCACTGTTCTTTATCTCAGAGAAACTTGACTCCACAGTATATAACCATTTGTTTCTTGCCTGTGACTAGTTTTTAATTTTAAATTGTTGCTCCTGGCTTTTTAAATTGATCTGTTTTAACTGTTATTTGCTAAAGATTGCTATAATATTTTATTGCTGGTATATTTCTTTATGATGTGGTTGAGATTTTATTATGAAATTGCTGTGCTTTCCATTTTATTTGGAAGCCACCTTATAAACATTCTGCACTGTATACAGGATAGGAATATTACAATAGGCAGTGAGGTAGAAGAAGAAGAGTTGGGTTTTATATGCCAACTTTCTCTACCACTTAAGGGAGACTCAAACCAGCTTACAATCTCCTTCCCTTCCTCTCCCCCCCAACAGACTCCTTGTGAGGTAGGTGGGGCTGAGAGAGTTCAGAGAACTGTGACTAGCCCAAGGTCACCCAGTTAGCCTCATGTGTAGGAATGGTGAAACCAACCTGGTTCACCAGATTAGAGTCCGCTGCTCATGTGGAGGAGTGGGGAATCAAACCCAGTTATCCAGATGAGTCCACTGCTCTTAACCACTTCTAAGCTAGCCTGATCTCATCAGATTTCAGGAGCTAAGCAGAGTTTGCCCTGGTTGATACTTGGACAGGAGACCACCAAGGAAGCCCAAGGCTACTTCGCAGAGGCAAGCAATGGAAAACCATCACTGTTGGTCTCTTGTAAGTCTCGTGCAACTTCATGGCACTTTGTGGCACTTTACACACTGAGCAGGCAATGTGAAATACTTTTTCTTGAGACCCTGGACAGCCTGTGTTAGTCAGAGTAAACAACACTGACCTTGGTGAGACTAAGGCATCTTCATGTGATATGCTTCATGGATTCCTTAATTCTACTCAATTAAAGGGAAGTATTGAATAGGAGTGGGATGATGATGATGAGAGAGAGAGAGAAGAAAAGGAAGAAGAAGAAGAAGAAGAAGAAGAAGAAGAAGAAGAAGAAGAAGAAGAAGAAGAAGAAGAAGAAGAAGAAGAAGAAGAAGAAGAAGAAGAGTTAGTTTTTATATGCTGGCTTTCTCTACCACGGGAGGGGCTGTGGCTCAGTGGTAGAGCATTTGCTTGGCAGACGGTCCCAGGTTCAATCCCGGGCATCTCCAGTTCAAGGGACTACGCAGGTAGGCGATGTGAAAGACTTCCACCTGAGACCCTGGAGAGCCGCTGCCGGTCTGAGTAGACAATATTGACTTTGATGGATCAAGGGTCTGATTCAGTATAAGGCAGTTTCATGTGTGTTCATGTACCACTTAAGGAAGAATCAAACTGGCTTACAATCACTTTCCTTTCCCCTCCCCACAACAGACACCTTGTGAGGTAGGTGGGGCTGAGAGAGCTGTGACTAGCCCAAGGGTCACCCAGCTGACCTTATGTGTAGTAGCAGGGAAATCGACACGGTTCACCAGATTAGCATCCACCACTCATGTAGAGGAGTGGGGAATCAAACCTGGTTCTCCAGATTAGATGCCACCGCTCCAAACCACCACACTTAACCATGACACCACACTGGATATATATATATATATCCTGCCCTAGAAAGGTTTTTTCCTTTTTGTAATGCCTGCTGGTAAAATTAGATTGCATGATGCAAATTTAAGATAATTAAATATTGTTATTTTAATGCATATGGTACATGAGTATATTAACTGTTCTACATAGATCTTTCCCCCTTTAAAATTGGATTCTGAGGCTTTCATTCCTTTTTTATTATGGTCTGTGGGCAGTACAAATACACTTCAGGCATCATCCATCCAAAGTGAAACATTTAATTCTCATGGATTAAGGAATGCAGAAACGGTTGTGAAAAGGGACCTTGTGGGATCACACAAGAACACACAAGCCACAGTAAATCTCTTAGTTAGGATTCTTGAGATGGGATTTTTACACACACACCCCATACACCCACAAAAAGCCTTATGATATCTAAACTCATTTGCCAATGATATCCAGAGATTAAAGGAAGAGGCAATTAAATGCACACACACAAGCCCAGAAATGCTAAGTACGGAGAACAAGAAGAATCTTCCACTCATTTATCATTCATGACAACATACTGAGCAAAGCTGTGAGTGTCACATTGCCAATTCATTTTACAATGATGTACTGCAAAAATGCAAAGTACACCTCAGGATAATATAATACAATATGCAAAGAACAAGGAAATGATGTACATGCATTTAGCATGGCATGTGTCTTAAGCTGTTGGGTACTTACCAGGAAGGCACAGTTCACCTTATGCTAAAGCAATGAGCCTGCTTCTGGGCTGCATCGCTAGAGGTTATGCAACCCAGTTTCTCCCACCAACCTCAGTTTAGGGAAGGAAGTGTGGAACCAGGCTTCAGGCCTGGCTATGGGGCCAAGATTGCTCTGATCGACTTAGCTGACATTCTTCATTTACATCTAGATAAAGGCATGCCAGCGGTTTCCCCACTCCTACACATGAAGCCAACTGGGTGACCTTGGGCTAGTCACAGCTCTCTCAGCCCCACCTACCTCACAGGGTGTCTGTTATGGGGAGGGGAAGGAAAGGCGATTGTAAATCAGCTTGCTTCTTCCTTAAGTGGTAGAGAAAGTCGGCATATAAAAACCAGCTCTTCTTCTGCTTCTTCTATCTGAGGCCCTGGAGAGCCACTGCCAGTCAGAGTAGACAATACTCGATACATCAGTGGTCTGATACACCAGTGGTACACTCAGTAAAAGGCAGCTTCATTTGTACTGGGAAGTAGCCCCCAAAAGTTTGAATCTATTTACCACTGTGTAGTTTCTTCCAACCAAAGAGGAAGAAAATGAAGGCATGAACCATCAAAGCCATTCTTTTACATTAATTTGCATTCAGAGTGACAGTTTGTGTGCCAAGTTTCAGCATGATGCAAATTAAGAGGACTGAGTTATGAACTTCTGTCCAAGTAGGTTTACAATGGAAGTAGCAATGAATCTTTAATTATAGGATCGTAAAGACGATACTGTAAACACAAGATGTTGCAAAGGCAAGTAATGGATGTGCCTGGTATAGTGCCTGGTATAGTCTATAACTTATGGTTTGCTGTGATTTTACCATCCCTCTTGGAGGGCGGCCTTCTTCATTTATTTGCTGTATCATTTTTATGGTTGTCTGTTCTTTTACCATTGCAAAAACAACAACAACAACATGGGAATGTACACATTCTTCCCATGTTTAAAGAAAGCCAGCAACAATTGTTTTCAAACTTTCTACTTAAGAATAGTGGGTTGGATGCAGTGGATCTGTGCTACTAGAAGAGGTTGTCTCCTCTAGTGTGAAGACTCTTTCCCGGATGTAGAAAATCTCTTCACACAGCAGAAAGCTCCTTTGGACAGAGGAAAGAGCCTCCATAGCAGAACAAATTCATGTAGGATTTCCATTTGCTTGGGAGCAGAAGGCAAGCACCTGCTCCCAGATTCTAGGCCCCACTGGGGGCAGGGAGCAGTGTCATACAATGTCACTTCTGGTTTGTACCCAGAAGTGATGTCATGATGCTTTAGGGATTTGCTAATCTCTATGGTAAAAACCTTAGAGACGAGCCAATTCCTAGGATGTCATGATGTCACTTCCATGTACAAACCAGAAATGATGTCACAACATCACATGATATCACTTGCTGCCCCCAAAAATGCTTCTCCTTGTTACCAGTGCTCAGTTGGCAACCTTAAATACAAGTAATGCAGCTAGGGTTCCAGCTCTGGGTTGGGAAATACTTGGAGATTTGGGGAGCAGAGGTTGTGGAGGGTGGAATTGGAGAAGTGAGGGACCTCAACAGGGTATAATCCCATACAGTCTACAATCTAAGGCAGCCATTTTCTCCAGAGGAACCAATCTCTGTAGTCCAAAGATCAGCTGTAATTCTGGGAGATCTGGCAACCCCAGATCCAGCCCAGTGTTTGTAGAGAGCTACAAATAACATAAATAAATAACACATCCACACTTGCAACATCCCTTTGTCTTCTCTATATAAAAGATTAATTTCTTTGTTTTGTGACAGTCATCAGCCTGACCAGGGACTTTTCCACACTTCTTATAGTCGTCATTTTTGTGGTCATACTGCATTGGGTTGTTTTTTCCCCCTTTTCTACATGTGTTTTGCTCCTTCTGGTGGTTGCTTCAATATTTCATGGCTGCCTCTCCGGTTTATTTCCATGCACATTTAAAGTGCTCAGGAATAAACCGGTGATACAGCGATGAAATATCGAAGCAACTTCTAGAGGGAACAAAACACATCATAAAAGAAAAAAAACTGATGCAATATAGGCACACAAGCGACAAAATAACATGTGCAGAGAACCCAAAGAAAGGCCTTCAAATTATGTAAGCTCCTTCTTGGCAAATATGGAATCCATCATAAACTTATCCCTTATTAAATACCCCCTCTTCTGATTGCAAGAGTTGGACCAGGGTTAAAATGCCATGGCTATTTCCTTTTTTAATGAGTGTGATCCATTTTAATTTGCTGTCTTTCATTTGTAAAGCACCCCCTCTCTCTCCCTCTCTCTCCCTCTCTCTGTGTTTCAAAATGCATTTTCATTTTTCCCCTTTAAGTAGTAGAAGAAGAAGAGTTTGTTTTTATACCCTGCTTTTCCCTACTTTAAGAAGTCTCAAAGCAGCTTACAACCACCTACCCTTCCTCTCCCCAGAACAGGCACCTTGTGAGTAGGTGAGGCTGAAAGAGTTGTGAGATAACTGTGACTGGCCCTAGGTCACCCCACAGGCTTCATGGGGAGGAGCGGGGAATTAAACTCAGTTCTTTAGATTACAGTCCGCCCCTCTTAACCAATACAACCCACTGGCTCTCAATTTTAAAAAAAAACAAACCGTTTTTCAGATAGATACATTCAGACAGACCCAACAGATTCATTATTTGTTTTACTGGGGGGAAAAGCCATCTGTGATCAAATTTCAAAAAACACTGAAGCTTCTGTTACCTATTTAAAAAATGCTAAAATGAGCTCAAACTAAGGCAAGCATTTTATAGTGTAATCCAAAGAAGATCAGAATCCTACCACAGTGTGGCTTGCTCCCAGTTTGGAACACTGGTCTTACCCAGCAGGGACCTTCTGGGGAGGAGGAGGAGGAGGAGAAGAAGAAGTGGTTTTTAGTTCCCAATTTTCTCTACTTTTAAGGAGTCTCAAACTAGATTACAATCGCCTTCCCTTCCCCTCCCCACAACAGACACTCTGTGAGGTCGGTGGGGCTGAGAGAGTTTGGAGAGAACTATGACTAGCCCAAGATCACCCAACTAGCTTCATGTGGAGGAGTGGGGAAACCAACCCAGTTCACCAGTTTAGAGTCCGCCACTCATGTGGAGGAGTGGGGAAACCAACCCGCTTCTCCAAACTAGAGTCCACCACTCTTAACCACTACACCACGCTGGCTCTCGCTGTGGGTTAGTCGCTTTCATGGGCTTATTGAGAAGGCTGGGCTAGGGTGATGGTCAAAAAACCCCAATCAGAAGGTCAGTAGCACTCTATGATTGCAGACTGGACTGAGAAATCGTCTTCCTGTCATCTCAGCCTATTATTACGGACGTGGAGTTCCTGCTGCTGGGATCTCATCTGCAAGTCATTTCGATGCATTTTTTACATTTAAGCTAATCACATCCCCAAGAAGCCAATCTCTTCCCCTCGTACTATTACAGAGCATTATTGGAAGCCAAATTATTATCCACCGCTGTACCGTCCATCATTTCCCAGAGACCATAAACACATAAGACATAATCTCTATGAAGAGTTAAAAGGGCACTGGGAAAACTCTCTGAATGAACTGCAGCTTTAACAGTCCCCGTAAAATAACATCTGCTCCTTGTTTTCATTCTAAATGGGCTTTTTTACATCACTGCAGGGGACACTCGTGGCCATAGCCAGGGTAATTTATCTAAATCTTTAATATGCTTTTTTTGTACTTGGGAACCAAAAATACATATATTTGCTTTCCAAAGAGCACAAGAGCAAACAGAAAGGAGATAATTTTTTTAATACTCTAGGCTTATCATCAGGTATCGAGACAATTGATTGTGAATGTGAGACATATCTATCACTGGCACTGCTGAATAATGTGTCAGTCTGCCAAACAAACACACATCTCTCGATTTCCACTGCCTAAAAGTAGGCAGCTAATATCAGAACACACTGATATATAAATTAGGTAGCTCTGAGGGGCATGTAAAAATGTCATTAGCTATGATCCAGCCCTCCCATGAGCTGTCCGAGCAGTGTGAGTATTGATAATCCTAGTTGTTAACCATATTGTTATGCTCCGTGGGTTATATAGTAGATGCTGAATGCAAGAAGGGAGGGGCTGTGGCTCAGTCGCAGAGCCTCTGCTTGGCATGCAGAAGGTCCCAGGTTCAATCCCCGGCATCTACAATTAAAAGGACTAGGCAAGTAGGTGATGTGAAAGACCTCTGCCTGATACCCTGGAGACTGAAGCTTTCACCAAAATTAAAAAGTGCATTAAAGAGCTTAATTATAACAGCACTACTTTTTGTGCTCGCCCCATTTGTTCATCTCAGTTTTTCAGAATACCACCACCATGCGGCTTGCCCACTTATACTTACTATCTGACAACTCCTCGTCTTTTTAGAGCCTTCTGTTTAGCTAGACTGCTAACCACTCTATGGTTATGCAGGACAGGATTTTGAATATACCATACCCAGACAGGACCTGTCCTTGCTCTTTTGGCTCTATTGATTCATTAGTTCATGCCCTCTTGGAATGCCGCTTTTATGAGGAATAGGGCTGTTGGGGGAAAAAAATCGGTATAATTCAAATTCAGGTTTAAATGGCTTCTTTTGGGGGGAAATCCTGAATCCTGAATTCCCCTATAGGTAGGAATTCGGCTTTAAATTCAGGAATCCAGAAAAATTTAAAGCCGTTAAACCACTTTCACGACTTTTCACAGCTCCTGGTAGAGGAGGTCCCAAATTTTCAGGGTAGCTTGAAGGGGCTCTCCTTGCAAGAACCCCCATGTTTGGTGAAGATTGGGTCAGGGTCCGGAGTTATGGGGTCGGGAAGGGGTCGCCCCCTCCCCCCATAGGAATGCATTAGAAGCCAGTTCCTATTCATTCCAATGGGGGAATGGGGGTGACCCCTTTCAGACCCCATAACTTTGACATCCCTCATCCAATCTTAACCAAACCCGGGGGTTCTTGCAAGGATAGTCCCTTCAAGCTACCCTGAAAATTTGGGATCTCTACCTGCAAAAATATTTCCCCAGGAGCTGTGCAAAAAAACTTTCTATGCTTCCCTATTGTGGGAACCAACTCGTTAAACACTTCCTCTTTTTTTCAATGAAGTAGGAAATGTTTAAAGAGCTGGTTCCCACAATAGGGAAGCATAGGAAAAAGTTCTGCACAGCTCCTGGGGGGCATTTTTGCAGGTAGCGGTCCCAAATTTTCAGGTTAGCTTGAAGGGACTCTCTTTGCAAGAACCGCCAAGTTTGGTGAAGATTGGGTCAGGGGGTCTGGAGTTATGGGGTCGGGAAGGGGGCACCCCTTCTCCATTAAAACCAATCAAAACGCAGCCTTGCTTGGAGCCAGCCAAGCCAACCACAGCAGAAGCCCCCCCACCCCCGCAATCAGTAGCCTGATTTCACACCAGAGATTCACTGCCACGAGGCAGGTGAACTGGATCCCCCCCACAGGCAGAAATCACACAGGTAAGACAAGGCAGCATTTTAGGAACCCAAATTAACCATTGGCAAAGCACACTCAATCAAGTCAGCTGTGTGAGTTTGTTTGTGATCCAAACTCAGCCTTGCTTGGAGCCAGCCAAGCCAACCACAGCAGAAGCCCACCCACCGCCCGCAATCAGTAGCCTGATTTAACACCAGAGATTCACTGCCACGAGGCAGGTGAACTGGACCCCCCCTCACAGGCAGAAATCACACAGGTAAGGCAAAGGCAAGAGTTCAATAGGAAGCAAGCAAAGTTAACCAAAGTTCATCAATCTGTTAACTCAAGTCTCAAGTTCTCAGAGCACCCCCAGAGCCAAGGAACACTCCCCACAAAACCCATATCTAGCCACATGATGCCAGGTAGCTGGAGGTCTGGGGGCACTGCTGCCAGCCCAGATGTGGTGCCAACCAAGCCAATCTGATGCACAATGCCAAACCCAACAACAACTAGCACGCAATAAAGATACACAAAGCCACCAGCAGCCAAGTAAAATGGCTCCCCACACACACACATAGACAGAAAGAAACCAAACACTTTTAAAGAGGAATATAAAAGGAATTAAACAGGAATTTAAGCAGTTATGAGCAATAACAACTACAAAGTGTTGAAACCAATGTGAATTCAATCCCAGAAACCCCTCCCCTTGCTTGCATGCAGCCAAGTTTGGGGGGGGGGGAGGAAAGCCCCAAATGAAATAAAATGATAGGGTCTCAAACTGTTAGATGTCTTCTCATCTTCATGTAGCAGGCAGGAAACAATCCAAATGGAAGCAGGCTCCAATCAGCCAGGTCAGCTCAGGATGAGGCAGCAGGAGCAAAAGCCAAGGTTTTTGCACCAGAACAAACTCTCTCTGTGTGTGTGAGCAACAGCCAGACTAGGTAGTATAGCCTTTGGCCAAAACACAGAAAAGAATCCAACTTCTGTGACTGGCCAAAGAACACTCTCCTCTCAGGGCTAGCCACTATCTGGGAGTTAAATTCCCCCCTCCCTCCCCCTTGTTCAGCTGTCCAGGCAAGGTAGGTTGCACCAAAGAGAGCTTTCTCCTTGCAAAAACACAGGAAATAGCTTTCTCCATTAAAGATACATTGTATCTCTATTGAGGAACCGGGCGAATCCCCCCCACCCGTTTAAAGCCCGGCTTCTCCATTGTGATGCTTAGATCGCTCTAAAGAATCTGCCTACAGCCATTCATTGCTTTTAAATGGAGGAAGATGGGGCGACCCCTTCCAGACCCCATAACTCTGGATCCCCTGACCTAATCTTTACCAAACTTGGGGGTTCTTGCAAGAAGAGTCCCTTCTAGCTACCCTGGAAATGTGGGACCTCTACCTGCAAAACTGTCCCTGCAGGAGCCGCAGAAAGACGTTGCTAAAAAAGCCGGATATTCAGGAATTGCAAATTTAGCTTTGCCATCCTCCCAAATTTTGCTGATTTGGTAAACCCAAACCAGAAATTTACTGAATTTGCATTTATTTGGTATTTTTCCACTTCGGTTTTTACTGAATCAACAGCCCTACTTGGGGAACCAAACTTCAGGGGCAGGGCACACTCTCGGTATGAACAGAGCCCCATGTTCGATCCTCACGTGTTCTGGTTAAAAGGTAGCTTGGCCTGGAAAGACCACTTGGCTTGAGACCTTGGCTGGCAACTACCCCCTGGAGGCGATGCTGCCGGAGAGGGGAGAGGGTCCCTTGGACCAGCTCAACATGAGGAAGCCTGTTATGCTCATGACCACCAAGTTCACTTTGGCCAACATTTGGAGCCAAGTGAATGCATCCTGATCTCTTTAATGCTCACAAATGGATGTTGTTGTTGTGCAGCAACCAGAAAGTTCTTCATGGCAAGGAGGAAATCACCAATTGTCCCCCCAAACTGCTTCTGGCCTTATTCCATAAACACGCTGTGTTTCCTGGGAGGGCTCCGGGAGGGCTATATAGAGAGGGCTGCTGGGACCACCGAAAGCAGGGCAGACCGGAGGAGCACCAATACTGCTCTGCTTTCCCTAAGCAAGGCCAAGGGCGACCCTCCCATTCTGATCCATCATGAGGCTGACGGCCATCTTGCTCTTCCCAATGTTGCTGATTGCAGCTGTGATACCTTATCCGGTTGGTGGAAGGGAAGGGGCTCTTCAGAATGCTCCATGCTTGATACAGCCGTTGGGCTGGCCCTAGATTTCCTGCAAGAAGCATATAAGGAGGAGGACATGAAGTATGAATTATGGAAAGGGAGTCTGTCTTAGGGGGGGTGGTCTTTCCAGGCAGAAATTTTGAAAGCCTCTGCTGTGGATGGAAAGCCTAAATTCTTGTCTGCTTCCTACCGACAGCACTTTCAGATAAGAGATGACAACTTGGAAAAACCTTGGGACTACTTCATCAGATACTGACAAATGTTTTGCTGCCACAAAAGCCAATCTGCCAGAAGTATAAATAAACAAGGAGGATTCAGTGGCCCTCTGTGTTTTTCTGAGTTTTCAAACGCCCCCAGGGGCTAACTGGGTAGGGGGTACCGTGTCCTTCAAGCTCTTTGCCTTCCCGAAAAGCATCACCTCTGTCTGGTCAAGATTTAGTTTCAGTGCCTTCCCTCTCAGCCATTTCACTCATTGAACTTGGGGATAAGAAGGTAGAGAACTGTGTGTTGTCAGCATGTTGATGACGGCCAGTCTCAAAAAGATGAGAGATCAGCTGGAAGCCAGCTTCTATTTTCATCCCTCACAGTGGCTCCCCTCTTTCCCCTCCCCTGGCATCTAAAGACACCAAATCTTTGAGGGAGGGCAACAAAAGGTCAAAAGATGGTGGGCCATCTTCAAGAGAAAGCCATGCGATGCCCAAACTGGGGACCTGGTGAGCACAGCTACCTGAATACCCAATTTGCTTTGCTCGGTTTCCTTCATTGCAAGGAGGAAATCACCAATTGTCCCCCCAAACTGCTTCTGGCCTTATTCCATAAACATGCTGTGTTTCCTGGGAGGGCTCTGGGAGGGCTATATAGAGAGGGCTGCTGGGGCCAACGAAAGCAGGGCATACCAGAGGAGCACCAATCCTGCTCCACTTTCCTTAAGCAAAGCCAAGGGTGTCCCTCCCATTCTGATCCATCATGAGGCTGACGGTCGTCTTGCTCTGAGGAACTTCGATCACATTATATCTCTCCCCTTTTAACATATCAATCTAATGCCTCTATCTCTGACATAATGCCTTTTTAATTAAGTGACAGAGATCCCAAGGCTACATTGTCAGTGGCAAGATTTATTTCAGTCCTTATATCCCTCAAACATTAGATTTATGCTGCTCAAGATCAATGGATCAAGGAGCTTCTAAGGGATGAAGGAAAGGATACCCTGGAGAGCCGCTGCCGATCTTAGTAGACAATACTGATTTTGATGGACCCAGGGGTCTGGCTCAGTATAAGGCAGTTTCATGTGTTCATGTGACATGCCCACAATGGGAGCAGATGGGGATAGGCACAGTCCTACAGCATGTGATCCCATGTTGCTATGTAGGCTCAGAACTCTGGTGACCATTTCTGGGTTGGACAATCATTCCATGCTCAGTTTGCACAAGACTAATACAAGTGACACCTGTCATATTCTGTATGTGGTATATGTGTATGTGGGTGCAGTGGTGTGATAACCGTGGAATCAGCAAAGTTCACACTTTTGAGCTGGGTTCCCAGATCATAACAATATCACAGGCGTGCCATTCAATGGATAGATGGTGTGCCTATTTCTCCATTATCGGTGATTCCATGCATCACATGCACAATGGAGGCTGGACCAAGGATGATGAGAGAAATTCATTTAATTCCTCTTTACCCAATTTCCCCTTGAAACCCAACCATCTATTTATTTTCCTCTTTTTAGGAATTTGGAGTCAGCTTCTAACGAATTCTGTTTTTATCCAAGAGAAATTCAAAGAGAGGATGGTCAGGAAGAGAGGTTCTGTGTTCCCAAAGCTTCCTATACTCCTATTAGAGCACTATCCTGTGGTGTGTAATATAAAACAACTGCTGAAGCTAAAAAGGGATACATTTTGATTGCTCTCCCAAGAGAAGTCAGAGAGAAATTCCTCTTTCGAATGAGAATAAGAAGATTCAAAGTGTGTGCATAAAGTGCAATCAAGTCACAGCTGATTTATGGCAACCCAGTAGGGTTTTCAAGGTAAGAGACATTCAGAGGTGGTTTGCCATTGCCTGCCTCTGCACTGCGACCCTGGAATTCCTTTGGTCTCCCATCTAAATATAACCAGAGCCAACCCTACTTAGCTTCCAAGATCTGGTGAGCTTGGGCTAGCCTGGGCCATCCAGATCAGGACAGAGGAATCAATATAATCAATATTATAATCAATATAAATGTGAATTTCAGAAGAAGAAATTATCTTCCCCATAACAACACTAGCTGGATCAAGGCTGGAAGTATATAGTCATTGGCGACATGATTTGCTGGCAGACCTATTGTGGCAGACCATGTGGGGTAGTGGTATACTATGGCATCCTGGAGGCACTGCAATGAAAGACAAGTGATTAATTTTAGATATTTATGCTTGCTTTTCTCCCCACTGGGGATCCAAACTGCCTAAGGAGCTGCCTAAACGCCTTAATGTGTCCCCAAAAGTTCTTAATGCTGCACAAGATTTGTAGATTGCCATTGGAGGCTGGCAATCACAGATTAAGAATCGCAGGTGTCGATGGTGATGACTTTAAAGCCATATGTTTTTCAGCTGGCCTTTCCAAAGGGCAATGGGCATTCAAAGCTTTGGCAGCCAATCTCTATGGTGAGAGTTGTGGACTCATATTTAGGTCATAGTGATGATGTGAGGTGCCAGCCTGTGACCAGAGGGCCCTTGTTCCCTGGCAAGGCCTAATCCTTGGATGGTAATTCTTGGGAATGTGTCTGCCACCTACTTTAAAGGTCTGGGCTGAGGTTCTCTTTCCCTTTTTGTTTCAGGTATTAAAGCCTGAGAATAGCCAGCAGCACTTCTAGCTAGGGTTGCCAGGTCCAGGTTGGGAAATACCTGGAGTTTTGGGGGTGGAGTCTGAGGAGGACAGGGTTTGGAGATGAGAGGGACTCCAATGCCATAGAGTCCAATTGCCAAAGTGGCCATTTTCTCCAAGGGAGCTGATGTCTATCGCCTGGAGATCAGTTGTAATAGCGAGAGATCTCCAGCCACCACCTGGATATTGGCAACCCTTTCTGTAGCAAAGGAGGGGGGAGGTGCTTTGAGTACCTTGGGCCAGTCACAGTTCTCTCAGAACTCCCTCAGCAGCATTTACCTCACAAGGTACCTCTTGAGGGGAGAGGAAAGGATTATGATTTGAGACCCCTTACGGTAGAGAAAAGCAGGGTATAAAAACCAACTCTTCTTCTATTCGTCATCTACATATCTGCCAGCCTAAATTCTGGGCTGAGCTTCTGTTTTCCCTTTTTTGGGTGTGGCCTTGGGACACAAGTTTTTTGTGTGAAGAGCTCTTGTACCTTGATTCTTTGTACATAGCTTGTGGCTTTGAGTGCCCCAACTTAGTAGATGCTGGGACAGACCCAGGATGTAGTTTATTGGATTTTGTTTTTCTGTTCATTTTATTTATGTTGTATTTATGTAAGCCACTTTTGGGCCACACTGGGCAGAAAAAGTAGAGTAAAAATACATAAATACAAAAATAATCCTAAAATTCATTTTCATAATAATTAACATGACCTAGTATTAATAATCATACCTGAGCAAAATATTGGATGATATAATTGCAATTCATTTACATTACAGAACTGAAAAACATCTGAAAAGTGAATAATTTTCTACTGTAATACTAAATAATGACCTTCCACTGCTTGCATGATTTAATTACCAGGAGAATTCAATTTTTTGTGATCAGAAGTTTTAACATCAGAAATATCAGTTTAAGCCAACATATTTATGAAACCAGGAAAGGTCACAAGAACACTTTCATCCAGGGACAGAAAACCATCCGGAAATTTTCTTTGAAATTAATTGTGCATCTTTATTCGTGGCTTCAGGCATGCCGCCCTCAAAGAGCAACAACAAAAATAAAAAAACGAGCTTGTAGACACCAAGATACATTATTGGGAAGACAATGTTATTGCCGCTGACTTGCCAAACTAACCAATCAAGCAATTCACCCAGATAAAAGGTCTGAGGTGTTGCCAAATTTCAAATGACATCAACAGAATATTTAATTGGGCTTGAAAGCTAAAGAAAAGCCCGCGCGGAACCTTTTTCACTTATGCCTATGTTTTGAATGCAGCTGGAGATGTTAGCTTAACATAACTCAACAGAGAAAACTTGGGGTCAATGTGCAGATTAATCTTTGCATTAGACAAAGAGTGTAGTTTGTAAGGTATGAAAAGAAGTGCAGTGACTTTTTTTGCGTGACTCTATGCATTGGGGAGCTGCTCATAAGGGAGGGACTGGAGGTACACAGTTCCCTGGGTCTGGCAGCAAGAGCAAACTTGTTATGAAAGCTAACAACTCCATCTTTATTCAAAACAGACACACCAATGCAGATCTCAAGTATTTCTTCTCTGTGTCTTGTACTAAATTGTAATATGCACCCCTTCTTCCTAATCCAATTCTATCCTGTTCATACAATATCATGAATCGTAAAAGGGGGGAAAAGTACTTTCAGTTTTATTTCTTGTATGCCATCACTAGTCTATATTGTGATAAAAGCTTTGCAACTAGAGTTGCTATATACCCACTGCTTGCAGGTTTTTACCATAGAGACTGGGGGAAATCCTAGAGGATCATGTGATGCAGTGATGTCTCTTTTGGATTCCTAGCCAAAAGTGAAATTCCTGTGTCACACGACACTGTTTTGCTTAAATGCTCCTACTGGTGTCAGAGCCAGGGTTGGCAAACCTTAGGGTTGCCAGGTCCCTCTTCACCACCGGCAGGAGGTTTTTAGGGCAGAGCCTGGGGGGGGGGGTTGAGGAGGGAAGGGAAGGGAAAGGACTTCAATGTCATAGGGTCCAATTGCCAAAGCAGCTATTTTCTCCAGGTAAACTGATAGGGTTGTCAACTTCCAGGTACTAGCTGGATAGGGTTGCCAAGTGCCAGGTGGTGGTGGGAAAAACCCTGCCAATCCACCTGGCTGCCCACAGACCAGCTGAGGGTCAGCGGGCAACTCGTGCACGCACGCCTGCCCGCCGTGCCATGTCATTTCTGGTTTACACCCAGAAGCGCTGCATCGCAATGGGCCTTTTACCACTCAAACTCCCAGTTTGAGTGGTAAAGGCTCCTTGAGATGCGGCACTTCCAGGTATGAACCAGAAGTGACGTGATCGCATCAGCGCAGCCATGCACACGTGCAATCTTTCCCTCACCTCCGCCCCAAAAAACTCCCTCTGGAGGAGAAGGGGGACCTGGTAACATTATAACTGGAGATCTCCTGCTATTACAACTGATCTCCAGCTGATAGAGATCAGTTCACCTGGAGAAAATAGCCGCTTTGGCCATTGAACTCTATGGCATTGAAGTCTCCCTCCCCAAACCCCGCCCTCCTCAGGCTCCACCCCAAAAACGTCCTGCCGGTGGCAAAGAGGGACCTGGAAGCCCTACCTGGGAACCTCATATCCTTATGTCCACCCCCCTCCTACCTTTTGTTTCCTAGTTCTTGAGTGTATCGGGTTTTGTGTGTTTTGCTTTGTGTGTGTTTATTGTTGTTTTTACAATAAAAACAAATTGATTTTAAAACAAATCTCCCCTTTATTAAGGGTTTTTCACAGGGATTTGGTCTTTGTATACAAAGGGTAACAGATCCTGGCTACCCCTACCTATTGCATAATATAGTCTCCCCAGCTAATTTTCCAACCAAAAAGGGGGAGACAATCTAATTTGGGTAACAAGGCAATGGCAATGGTTCCTTTGTCAAATCGCTTTTCCATCAGGATTTTTCTCCTGAAGTTCAATTCAACTCTACGCTCCCATAACCAAGAGATCTAGTCTTGGCTTCTGGAGTATTTGAGAATAAGTCCTTGTCTTGTCCCGTGTGACAGCCTTTAGGTATTGGAAGAATGTCCTCATGTCCTCCAACCCCAGTAGGCTTCCCAGGCCCCACAGCTCCACTGGCGGAAGCTTTGCGTGGCTGTGGCGGACATGCGTCGTGCGGGCGCGCCTGGCACAGCATGCACACACCTCACACAATGCAGACGCTGTAGCAATCCTGACCGAAGCTCTATGGTTTCCATAGAGTTTCAGCCAAGGTTGCCAGAGCATCTGCATTGCTTCTGGGTAAACCCGGAAGTGACGCACGCAGAGCGTGCACGCGCTGGCCCTAAGCTGGCCGGCAGGCAACCCAATGGATTGGTGGGATTTTACCCGCCACCACTGGGCACCTGGCAACCCTAAACCCCAGTCTTCTCTAAGCTAAACAGGCCAAGCTCCTTTAACCTAATCTCACAGATCCCCATCTTTTGACCAGGACACCAATTACAGCTATACAGACCCAGACATTAAACACATTTTTAAAATGCTGTTTATGATCAACTCGTGTGAAATTCTTTGTCAAGCCAATATGCAGAACTGCTCGCTTAACAACTGACACAGTATCCTGCCTTATTTCTTGCCGTGGAGTGTTGTGCAGGCGGAAATTGGATATTGTACCTGTAATTATAGCTTTCCCTCGAGAACAACATAAGTAAGTGACAAAGACAATTACTTTAAAAAGCACCTACCAAACAGAATTACATGCATTTGTTCATTTACAGGTATGCAACATTTTAAACAGCTTTCTTAAGTTTCAGGGTCTGTAATCTTTCTGTTCACTACTTATGTTGCACTATGATTGTAGAAAATAGAGTTCCAAGTATCATTAATGTATCTGAATTATCAAAAACATAAATCACCATTATTCACCACCTCCAGGTACAATATTTAGTTATAGCATTTTTACAAGAAATAAGATAAGGAGTATGGGATGGGATTATGAATTAGATTTTTAAATTTGATATGTTATTTAAATGTGTTCTACTTAAAGGCATATGTGTATTTTTCTATTGTATTATTCTTATATTGCATTATATTAGAGGTAAAACTGGGAAGGTGCATGTTCAAATCCCCACTCTGCCACCAGGCACACAGAGTGACCTTGGACTGGTCACCTTTGGGTTGCCAGGTCCTCTTCACCACCGGCGGGAGGTTTTTGGGGCGGAGTCTGAGCAAGGTGGGGTTTGGGGAGGAGAGGGACTTCAATGCCATAGAGTCCAATTGCCCAAGCGGCCATTTTCTCCAGGTGAACTGATTTCTATCGGCTGGAGATCAGTTGTAATAGCAGGAGATCTCCAGCTACTACCTGGAGGTTGGCAACCCTACCTGCATCACAGAGTTGTTGTGAGGAGAAAATGAGAGGAGAGAGAATCAAATGTTTCTCAGTAAGATCCTTGGAAGAAAGGTGGGATAAAAATGCGATAGCTAGAAGTAGGGTTTTTATGGATTCATTCCCCACCCACCCCGTGGAACATCACTCTACAGCAGAATCCCTATCAGCATCTCTTAGCTGCCTGCCTCATCACAGTCTTGAATGGGAGATCCAGGTACAAGAGTCATCTTTCCCATGTGCAGCCAAACATGAATGCCAACTTGGAATGACCGCATAGTGATTTTGATCCAAGCCCTGTTGAACTGAATGGATGTGCTGTCTGGGAATGTGCATACCTATGTGGAGTCCTTAGTTGTTGTTTCGTTTGACTATGCATGATTAGAGATGGACCAGAGTTAATGGCTTTGATCCTCTGAAGGTTTGCTGAAGGTAAAGGGATTTCAGTTCTCCCAGCAAAATTTTCTTGACTAACAGCCCATTCCTGAGAATGAGGCTGAAAGTGTATAGGAGGCGGCGTGACCTGGCCGCAGGCGTAAATGCATGTAATCATGTGGTTACACGCATTCACTTTGATTCGTTGCTTCCCTTTGAGGCAATGGATAATAGCATTGTTGGTTTTCCAGTTCCATGGGAACAGGAGTAAAAACAAAAAAACAAAAAACAGAAAGATGAATGCATACCTTTTTCTACTCTGATGCAATGGCAAATTCAAGCATGAACCATCCCTTATCATTTTTTCTCACCAAGAAAACCAATTAAAATGGCTATAAAAATATAATTGCATAAAATCATATTTTATTCATATTAATTATCTGTTCCAACACCACATAATAGAACTGTATTTCCATGTTTTGCACAATTTGTTGATGCTGTTGGAAGAACACTGCCGGACCATAAACCAAGAGAAACGCATGAGATATTTAAAACAAAAATAAAAAAAACCCCAACCTTTCTCTGAGTCAAAATGTTAATTAAAATGGCTCTTATTTCAGGGAGCTTGAGTAGTTCTTTAAGGAAGAGAGGGACAAGATGCAGTAAATTCTTTAGTATTAACTCCCCCCCACCCCGTTTTATTTTCCATCAGCTTTTTTTCTCAGCTTTATAAAGCAGAGAGTAGGTAGACCTCTGTCTGTTGATTTATATAATCCTCAAAACCACAAGACACTTATTCTGGAATAGTTTCTTGGAAGTCCCATTGAAACCTGCAGTAATACTCTGAAATAAGCAGTTTGTGTACTGTAGCCCACATGCTTCTTGGCCTTGCTAGCAACTTCACCAGTCCTCTGTATAAACCAGCAGAATTTTACAACTGGGAAATGAACTTTCAGGAAGAATTCCCACCCCGTGGACCTGATGCAACTATCTGTGGCCACGACTGCTGTGTATGACTGCTTTCCCAGAAGAATGGACATAGGATGCATCAGATAGTCAGCGTGGTGTCGTGGTTAGAGTGTTCAACTAGCATCCAGGAGACCTAGGGTTGCCAACCTCCAGGTACTAGATGGAGATCTCCTGCTATTACAACTGCTCTCCAGCCAATAGAGATCAGTTCACCTGGAGAAAATGGCCGCTTTGGCAATTGGATTCTATGGCATTGAAGTCCGTTTATGAATGCTATACGCCCCTATTCTGAATATACAAAGGATTTCTCTTGACTTGCTTATTTACTTATTTTGTTCGTATCCCACTTTCCTTCCACCACGGAACTTAGGGCAGTTTACATAGAAACCCAGAAGGTCTCCCATCTAGGCATTCGCCAGACCAAGGCATGCTTATCTTTCAGTGGGGCCACTGCACCAGACTGAAACCTTTCTAACCATCTTCTGTGACCAGTATGGATGTGACTGTTTTGTGTCTTTGGGGTAGGGCTGCCAACCTTCAGGTGCTAGCTGGAGATCTCCTGCTATTACAACTGATCTCCAGCCAATAGAGATCAGTCCATCTGGAGAAAATGGCCACTTTGGCAATTGGACTCTATGGCATTGAAGTACTCCCCTCCCAAACCCCAACCCCCTCAGGCTCCACCCCAAAAATCTCTCGCTGGTGGCAAAGAGGGACCTGGCAACCCTACAGTAGACCCAGATTAAAATACCCTCCCTGCCGCAGAAGCACACTTGGTGACCTTCAGCTGATCACACTCTCAACCTAAAGTACCTCCCAGGGTTGCTGTGACAATAAAATGGAGGAGGGGAAAGGAAAATGACGTAAGTCACTTGGGGTCCCCGACGAGGAGAAAGGCAGGGTAGAAATGAATTAAAATGCATCAATAAATGAATGAAGAAAATACCTCTAGGACCAATTTGAATTGATAGGCAGATGTGAATTTGAGAACACATCAGTGCATAATTTAGAAGAAGAGTTGGTTTTTATATGTTGATTTTTCTCTACCTTTTAAGGAGAATCTAACCAGCTTACAATCACCTTCCCTTCCCCTCCCCACAACAGAAACCTTGTGAGGTAGGTGAGGCTGAGAGAGTTCGGAGAGAACTGTGACTAGCCCAAGGTCACCCAGCAGGCTTCATGTGGAGGAGTGAGGGAATCAAACCTGGTTCTCCAGACTAGATTCCACTAAGGCTATTGGGAAAAAAAATTCGGAAAAGTTTGGCTTCGGCAAAATTTGGCCCGTTTAAATTCAGGACGTGCCAAAGTCCGAACTCCCCCGCTTTGGATCCGCGAACTTCGGCCCGAGATCCGGAGTTCGGGGGAAAATTTGCCCCCCCGTGGGCCTTCACGGGGCTTCCCTGAAGGCGCGCGGGGGGCCCTTTAAACAGATCTGCACTTTCCAGCTGGAAGGCGCAGATCTGTTTAAAGGGCCCCCCGCGCGCCTTTACGGGGCTTCCCTGAAGGCGGGTGGGGGGCTCTTTAAAGAGATCTGTGCCTCCCGGCTGAGAGGCGCAGATCTGTTTAAAGGGCCCCCCGCGCCTTCATGGGGCTTCCATGGGGCTTCCACGGGGAGCGAGATCCGGAGTTCGGGGGAAAATCCCCCTCCCCGCAGGGCTTCACGGGGCTTCCCTGAAGGCGTGCGGGGGGCTCTTTAAAGAGATCTGCGCCTCCTGGCCAGGAGCCCCCTGCATGCCTTCAGGGAAGCCCTGTGAAGGCACGCGGGGAGGCGCAGATCTGTTTAAAGGGCCCAAATTTGCCGAATTTATTTGCAAACACCCCAAACTTGCCGAATTCGGCTCCCTGTTTTCCAGCCTTTTTTGAGTTCGGTTCAATCCGGACCGAAACACTGCAGAATCGGCTGTTTTTTGGTTCGGGACGAACCGAATCGACAGCCCTAGATTCCACCTCTCTTAACCACTACACCATGCTGGGAGTCCATGATCCAACAAGAGCCAATATTAGACAGCTCTGTTTGTTTTATATGTTTATATGTCCTGGCTTTCCTTTGTTGCTTGTTTTTATTGGTCAATTTATTTTATTGACTTGGCTTGTTTTATTGTTTTGTTTCTATAGGTATGATTTATTTTTTATTGGCTTGGGTTTTTGCCGTGCTTTGCTATATTGTGTTGTTTTAATGATAAGCCGCCTGGATAGGGTTGCCAACCTCCAGGTACTAGCTGGAGATCTCCTGCTATTACAACTGATCTCCAGCCGATATAGTTCCCCTGGAGAAAATGGCTGCTTTGGCAATTGGACTCTATGGCATTGAAGTCCCTCCCCTCCCCAAACCCTGCCCTCCTCTGGCTCCGCCCCAAAAGCCTCCCACCGGTAGTGAAGAAGGACCTGGCAACCCTATGCCTGAAGCAAGAGTGGAGAGCTGGCATACAAATGTTCTAAATGAATAAACAAAATACTCCCCATGGAATTCACCTTGCTTATGCCGAATGCTTGCAGCTGACTAAATGTGTTAGGGGCAGTGGTGCACTAACATTGCACAGTACGAAGCGTGTTGCGATGTACCTGTCAGGATAAAAGTCTACAAAGCAGGCCCATAATGCCTCTTATTGGACCAACATCGGCTAATGAGCACTTCTAGGCCTTTCAAGATGCAGGATAAAAAAGCCAGTCCTCTTGTAGCAAATGCAGCTGGTTCAACCACCGTTATTTTCTAACATATTTTTCTCACTCCTTCAACATGACAGGAGATAAATCTTTTAAGCGTTTACCAGAAAAGAAAAGCTTTGTTCTGGTTTTTCAGTTTGTTTGCTTAGGAAGCTGTTGGTAAATTGAAGTTTTAAAAACTGTTTTTTGACCCGATGGAAAGTTGGTGGGGACTTGATAGCCATTTACTGACTTGGTTGATTTACATTATTACTACCAGCGAGTAGGGTTGCCAACCTACAAGTACTAGCTGGATCAGTTCACCATAGGATTGCCAACTGCCGGGAGAAAAACGGCTGCTTTGGCAATTGAACTCTATGGCATTGAAGTCCCTCCCCTCCCCAAACCCCGCCCTCCTCAGGCTCTGCCCCACAAATCTCCCGCCGGTGGTGAAGAAGGACCTGGCAACCCTACCAGCAAGAGACACATGCAGTTTTTTTGTTCCCATTTGTTGTCTTTCTTAAATGCTTGATTTCATTTCATCCGTTAGTATTTCTTTTCGTTACGCAGTTTGGGTTTTGTATCCAACTGAGATGGATTTTCATGGAATGTATCCCTCAGCCTATGGTTGCCAACTCTGAGTTGGGGAAATTCCTGCAGATTTGGGGGTGGATCCTGGGGAGAGCAGAGTATGGGGAGGGGCGACCTCAGTGGGGTAGAATGCCCGAGAGTCCACTCTGTGAAACTGCCATTTTCTCCAGGGGAACTAATCTCTGCAGACCAGAGATCAATTGAAATTCCAGAACTCAGGCCCCATCTGAAAGTTGGCAATTCTGCCAGCCAAGACACACACACACACCCAAAAAATCAGGGAAAATACCCTCCTTTTACGGGCCATTTAATTTTCTTTATCAAAGGGGCACAGGGAGGTCTTTGGCAATTCAAGACTGAAGGTTGTGTGTGTGTATGTGTGCATACATAGATATACCAATGAGACTTAAAAAAAAAAGTATTAGGTTTCGATTCACATTCCTAGTACCAATGTGAGCATTGTTTGCTTATATCTAAATCAAGAATGTCATATTGCTTGCATCTAAATCAAGAATTGCTGGTATTGGCCAGGCCACCGTAGAATAACAGTAGTCTTTCAGGCATACATTTTGTGCTTAGAAGTACTCTTATGCCATCTACTGACAACTGGCCTACATTTCAGAGCAGATTCACAAGCCTTTGTATATGGGGTAGCATTTCTATGCTACAATCATGAAGAAGCCATGAGGGAGAAAATATTAATTCCCCAGTGATGGAAAGCAAACTGTATCCCATTAAATACCACGATGAATCATAGCTTTACATCCTTTTATCAGAGTCAACAATGGGGACGGTCAATTTTGAATAGGGTTGCCAGTTCCAGGTTGGGAAATCACTGGAGATTTTTGTGGCAGAGCCTGAGGAGGGCGGAGTTTGGGGAGGGGAGGGACTTCAATGCCATAGAGTCCAATTGCCAAAGTGGCCAATTTCTCCAGGTGAACTGATCTCTATTGTAAGCTCCTGACCCTTCGAACCAGAAATCACCACAGAGTCATATAGAGTCCAAGCAGATGGCTTTTACTGGTCAAAAAGGCAATACAGTGCATACAGGGGACTATGGCAGCTATGAGAGTCTCACTAGCTGAACGATAATATAAGGCAGTAAATGGCGGGAGATTATACAGCAGCAGCACACATAAACAGAGTACACTTTCCCAGGAGCAGCATTCCCAGGCCTTGGTATGTGTGGTCGACCTTGAGGCTAGACAGTACAGTACAGACACAGAAACAATACTGAAACCGAGATAGCAGCCTGACATCCTGCTCCCCTTAAGGCCCCCTCCCAGTCTGTAAGGGGGACGGTCTTTCCGGGTAGGCAGCATGAAAGGTATTGACGAGTTTGGGGGCGGAGACATCTCGTGCGCGAACCCATTCGTCGTAGGCAGGGGGGAAGTGTTTCCAACGGACTAAATACTGTAGGTTTCCATGGTGAACACGAGAGTCAAGGATTTTGGAGACCTCGAAGTGCTCCTCCCCCCCCACCATAATGGGCTGTTCGGGAGGCGGATCGGGATGCCATCGCGGAGAGGCAATATGGGGCTTCAGGAGGCTAATGTGGAAAACGGGATGTACACGCCTCAGGGTTTTGGGGAGGGCTAGTTCCACTGTGACAGGATTTATGACTCGTGTGATGGGGAATGGGCCAATGAACTTAGCATTGAGCTTAAGGCACGGACGGGTGGAACGTAGATTTTTGGTGGAAAGATAGACCAATTTACCCACTCGCAGCTCGCTCCTGGGGGAACGATGTTTATCAGCTTGTGCTTTGTATTTGCGCTTGGCTCGGTCGAGATTGTTAACGAGCCAAGGCCAGGTGGTACGGAGGGTGTGTGCCCAGGAAGCAACATCAGAATCTCCCTCCCCCTCCACCTCATTTCTGGGAGTAACAGGACCGAAATCCTGTCCATACACCGCAAAGAACGGGCTAAAACCTGTAGTTTGATGCACAGCATTATTGTAGGCATATTCAGCAAAAGGTAATAGTTCTACCCAGTTATCTTGGTGGTAGTTAACATAACAGCGTAAATAACATTCAAGTACAGCATTGACACGTTCAGTTTGTCCATCGGTTTGGGGATGGTATGCAGTAGACAACCCTTGTTCTACCCCCACCAACTTGAGAAATGCTTTCCAAAACTTGGAAACAAAGCCACTGCCGCGGTCACAGATTATTTTGCGCGGAAACGAATGTAATTTGAAGATATGTGATACGAAGAGGCGGGCCAGTTTCTGAGCAGAGGGGATCCCTGCGCATGGAACTAAATGGATTTGCTTGGAAAACAAATCAGTAACAACCCATAATACAGTTTTCCCCCCGCTGAGAGGGAGATCAGTCATAAAGTCCATAGCAATCACTTCCCAGGGTTTGCTGGGTGTTTCTAGGGGTTGCAGTAACCCCGGGGGTTTACCCTGTGATCGTTTCACTGTGGCGCAAACAGGACAGCTGCGAATAAAAGAGTCAACATCGGAACGCATTCCCCCCCACCAAAACTGTCTGCGCAACAAGTGGAGAGTTTTTAGAAATCCAAAGTGTCCAGCTGTTTTTGCTCCATGAGCTAAGTGTAAAACGTCTTTTCGGAGTGCTTTGGGTACATATAATTTTGAGTCCTTGTACCAAGAGCCCCCCTGTTCTATTACTCCAGGGGGTAGGGTGTGATTAGAGCGTTCTGAAAGGCAGTGGTCCCGAAGGGTATTTAAGAAGGATTCGGAGATGGGAACCTTGGCGGGTACCCCCCCCCCGCTACAGTGGTTTTAGGACTTGCGATGGGGGTAGTGCTTACGTGCGGTGGTGCAGAGATTGCAGGCGGCAGGGCAGCCGGTGGGGTTGGAGGGGTGGAATCGCCGGTTCGTTGTTGTTGCGGAGGCGGCTGGGTAGTCGATTGGGTTGGAGGAGTTGGAGAGCTGGGTCTGGGATGTTGTTGTTGAGATCGAGTTTGCACGGCTAGTACAGGCAGGGCTCCTCTTTGCGTAGGGGTGAACAGAGAGTCGGTTGGTCTCTCGAGTTTTACCGGGTATTGCGGCAAGCGGGAGAGGGCATCTGCGAGAACGTTTTTTTTTTCCAGGAACATGTTTTAGGACGAAACGAAACTGAGCGAAGAATTCCGCCCAACGTTGTTGTTTCGCCGACAGTTTATGGGACCCTGTGAGGGCAGCTAGATTTTTGTGATCGGTCCAAACCTCGAAGGGAATTTTGGAACCCTCCAAGAATTGTCTCCATAGAGTCAGTGCATGGTGAACGGCCGCTGCCTCTTTCTCCCAAATGGGCCAGTTCAATTGTGCGTGCGCAAATTTTCTCGAAAAGTAAGCGCAAGGGTGAAGGAGACCATCCGGACCTTTCTGGAGGAGGGCTCCTCCCATAGCTACATCGGAGGCATCGACTTGCACAATAAACATTTGGTTTGGGTCTGGGTGCTGTAGTACGGGTTCGGATGTGAAGAGACGTTTGAGTGCTACAAACGCGGCTTGACATTGATCAGTCCACAGGATTTTTGCAGAGGGCAAGGTAGACGCGCTTGCTTTTCCTTTGGTTTTTAGGAGATCAGTGATGGGTAGAGCCACTTGGGCGAAGTTAGGGATGAACCCTCGATAAAAGTTCGCAAACCCCAGAAACTGTTGTACTTGCTTGCGGTTGGTGGGGGGAGTCCAATCGAGAACGGCTTGGACTTTGACAGGGTCCATGCGAAGACCTTGGTGGGAGATAATGTATCCTAAAAATGTGAGCTGGTTTTGATGGAACTCGCATTTAGCCAGTTTTGCGAAGAGTTGGTGATTGCGCAGGCGCTGCAGAACTTCTCGGACCAGAATTACATGCTCTTCTATGGTTTTTGAATAAATAAGAATGTTGTCCAAATAAACCACTACCCCGCGATACAGTAAATCATGAAGGATTTCGTTGATAAGTTGCATGAAGACCCCCAGGGCCCCTTTTAATCCGAACGGCATTACAAGGAATTCATACATCCCAAAACAGCTAGAGAAGGCAGTGAGGTGTTCATCTCCTTCTCGGATGCGGACTCGGTAGTAAGCTTCCACCAAGTCTAACTTGGAGAATACCCGGCCCTCCTGTAATTGTCCCAAAATATCAGAAATTAATGGGATAGGATAGGCGTTGGTTTGGGTGACTGCATTGAGCTTTCTGAAGTCAATGCACAGACGAAGGTCGCCCTCCTTCTTTCGGACGAAAAACGCAGGGGCCGAGTTCGGGGCATTCGATGGACGAATGAACCCTCTGGCGAGGTTTTTGTCTAGGAAGTCTCGGAGGACAGTACGCTCGGAGGCGCTCATGGGGTAAATCTTGCTTTTGGTTAATGTGCAGTCCTTGACCACCTCAATTGCACAGTCCGAGACCCGGTGGGGGGGCAAGGCATCACATTCTTTAAGGTCGAAAACATCTGCAAAGTCCTGATAGACGTTAGGTAGGATTGGAGGTTCTGGGACCTCGGAGGTTAAAGCTGGGATGGGCGGATATAACAGCGCAAAGTTTTGCCGGTGTTGGTCGCACATGGGACTAGCGAAGGAGATAGTGTTTGTTTCCCAGTTAATACTGGGACTGTGTCCTTTAATCCAGTTAATACCCAAGACCACTTCAAAACGGATAGGGGCTATAGTGAAGTCTATTTGTTCCCAGTGGGAGCCAATTCCCATTGCCACCCCTATGGTGCGGTGATCAACTGGACCCCCCTGGAAATGGCTCCCGTCCATTTGGGCAAATTGGACAGGGGCGGGTAAAGCCTCAGACTCGGCTCTGAGTGCAGCAAAAGTGGCTTCGCTTATGAGAGTGCGACAGCAACCGGAGTCGATGAGTGCTTTGACGGGTAGTTGGGGGCCACCGTTGAGGTGTTGTAAAACTGCATCCACGTAGACGGTGGAGTCCACTTCTTTGATTTTGGTAGGAGCATTTGGTTTAACAGGAGCATCTGGAGAGGTCTGTGGAGACGCTCCATTCACCACAGACCGGAGCCGTTTTTTGACAAGTCGAGGGGAGATTCCAGGTTTAAGGCTGGAGAATTCCATGGATTTTCCTCATCCGAAGAGGGAAAGTTGTCCCCCAATGGGGCACTTGTAATCCGAGACCCGGCGGGGTCGTTTGTAGCAGGCAGGGAGGCTGGGTCTCCAGCATGGAGTGCAGAGGGTGTGGGTCTTCCCGGAGCTGCGCTGCGGGTGGCCGCAGTGCCTCTGCGTGGTGGACGACCTCTGGCTCGGGTTATCGTGCTGGGACGAAATAATCCATGGCGGTGTGGGCAAACAGCTGCAAAGTGGCCCATTTCTCCGCAATTAAGACAGGCACCTCTCTGAAATCGGGCTTCACGTTCCTGGGGTGGACGTGGAGGATTTCGTGGGACGGGCGGTGGTGCCTTGGATTGGGGCTTTTGGGTGCCTTTTTCCTTGTGCTTTTGACGGACTAGAGAAATAAAGCGTCGGCGGCTTTCCACTTCCTCGGCCAATAGAATCCAGTCTTCAAGGGTATCGGGATCACCCCGCATATATGACCAGTTCAGAACGTCAGGGTGCAAGGCTTCCCTGAAATGGTGAATTAGGGTGGTTTCGGGCCAACCTACAATTTTACTTGCTAGCCGTTGAAATTCATCGGCAAATTCTCGAACTGTAGCAGAGCCTTGTTTTAGTTGTAAGAGTTCCGTTTTGGCTCTTTCCCCCAGGAAGGGGTCCTCAAACCTCCTTCTTAGAGCAGTCATGAAGTTGTTGAGGGAACGGATAGCACGAGAGCGGGTGTCGAACTGGAGGACCATCCAGTCAGCTGCTTTACCTGTCAGCAGGGAAGCTACATAACGCACCCGGCTATCCTCCGTGGGGAAAAGCTGTCCTTGTTCTCGCATATAACTGTCCACTTGATGCAAGAAACAAGGCAGAGTCTCGAGAGATCCGTCGTACGTAGTCTTCAATTTGAGTTGCTTCCAGGGGCCGGGCGCAGGCTGTCCCGGATGCACGGGTGGTCCGGGAGAAAGAACAACGGGAGCTCCAGGAGGCAGGGGTGGAGCAGGCACATTAGCGGGTGGCTGGGGTGGCTGGATGGGCACCCCCTGACCCGGTATTGGAACGGGCTGTGCCTGGGCTATCAGGGTTTGTTGTAATTGCCTGTTATCCTGAAGCATACGTTCCATTAGCTCTTGGAGTTGATCGACACGGTCGGAGAGCTCCCGGTTCTGGGCTCGTAAGAGGTGAACCTCCTCACTTGGGCCACCAGTAAGATGAGGTTTACTGGTCCGGAAGCTCGTGGCCCATTGAGAGCTGTCTCCATATAGATCCTCGTCTTCAGACTCTCCTGAGTCTTGACGTCGGTCGGCCAGACGGCGTGCGCGTTGGGTCGCGCGCGACGGGACAAACGCCGGGGAAAATGACAGACCTGATAGCCCTTGTATAGTGTCCTTGGGACGCGTATCCATTTTTGCCCGATCCCTAACCCTTGCTGTTGCCACCTTGGCTGCTTCAGCAGCTTCTCTCTCTCTTGCGACCTTAACCGCTTCGGCGGCTTCCTTATCCGCAAGAACTTTGGCGTTCTCAAGTCTTAGGGCAGCCTCCGCCGTAATGCTCGGTAAAAGTTCTGTTTCCAGGAGTGAGAGTATGGGGTCGGGTTCCCCGCCCAGCAAGGGTTGTATTCGAACCGCCAGTGCGGGTGCATCGGCTCCAAAAGTCGAGGTCAAAGCTTGAGCCAAGGTGGTTACCGGGGTGTCCTTTGTACATTCCACAAGGAGAAGAGCGGTGCTAATAGCGACCCGCTTGGCTTCAGCCTGACAGCTGGCCGCATCCGGTATGAGGGAAAAACCCTCTGGCGGGGCTCCTGCCATGGCAGAACTAGAGGAAAGAGTCTCTCGAGAAATAAGATTATCCAAAAGTCCAGTTAGTACTTGTAAATCCTCAGTTGCCAACAGGGCATCGTCCAGCAATTGATCCAAGTCTTGAAGATCTAAACGAGTATCAGTATCCTCCGTCGTTAACATCCAGAGAATCCCTTTTATAGATTGCCACTGTTCCTGTACCAGGTCCCTCAAGCGGCAAACCTCTAGGGTAGTCCTGAAGAGTTCAGCGACTATGTCCTGTATCAGGGTGGGATCCTTCCGAGAGGAATCCAGGGTAGTAGGTCACTCGGAGAGCCTCGCAGCTCCCATCCAAGTGGCAGGCGAACCCCCCTGGGCTCCAGCCTGACAAGTAGTACAATGAAGAAGGTGAGGGATAGCTGCCATAATGTAAGCTCCTGACCCTTCGAACCAGAAATCACCACAGAGTCATATAGAGTCCAAGCAGATGGCTTTTACTGGTCAAAAAGGCAATACAGTGCATACAGGGGACTATGGCAGCTATGAGAGTCTCACTAGCTGAACGATAATATAAGGCAGTAAATGGCGGGAGATTATACAGCAGCAGCACACATAAACAGAGTACACTTTCCCAGGAGCAGCATTCCCAGGCCTTGGTATGTGTGGTCGACCTTGAGGCTAGACAGTACAGTACAGACACAGAAACAATACTGAAACCGAGATAGCAGCCTGACATCTATCAACCAGAGATCAGTTGTAAAAGCGGAAGCTCTACAGCCACCACCTGGAGGTTGACAACTAGGGTTAATATAAATCAAATAGGGAAGTATGTTATAGTGGTTGGAGGCCAAGTAGTCTTCTCCATAAGCACAGTCTCATTTGAGCTTCATCTTTCTCAAGTTGCAGAATCACTTCTCTGATAACTAAATGTGCACCCTATACCTTTTCCTGAATAACTTGGCAATGAAAGCTAGCAACTTACTTTTGAAAAATTGAAAGCTGGGACTTCCATGGAAACGTTAATGTACATTAGTGCAATAGTAATTATGATTTTTTTTAATTCAGAAAGCCCTCTAGTGACATGGCATAAATAGTTAAATTACTCACATGTCATATAACTCAGTCATAAATAATTGCCGCGTGAAAAAAAAGCTACAATTTGTTGTTCATCTAAGTAGTCCAAAGAAGAAGAGTTGGTTTTATATGCCAACTTTCTCTTTTTTTAAGGAGAATGAAACCAGCTTACAATCTCCTTCCCTTCCTCTCCCCACAGTAGACACCTTGTGAAGTAGGTGGGGCTGAGAGAGTTTGGATTCGAGAACTGTGACTAGCCCAAGGTCACCCAGCTGGCTTCATGTGTTGGGAGACGTTAATGGCTGCCAATCTGTTTTGTATCACATGTGTAGGGTTTTTTTTGGGGGGGGGGAGATACTATCCTGTTTGACTGATGTTCAAGTTGTTGGATGCCAACCAAATAGTCGGGGTGATCAACGCACATCTGATTGTCAGGTTCGAACATGTTTGACACAGAATTCATCTCATCCTGAGTTTCAATAACCAGTCTGTGAGAGACTGCAAATCCTCTTTAGTGAAGCATATTTTCTGGTGTGTTCATTCCTCTGTACTAGGGTTGCCAACTGCCAGGTAGTAGCAGGAGATCTCCTGCTAATTCAACTGATCTCCAGCCAAAAGAGATCAGTTCCCCTGGAGAAAATGACCGCTTTGGCAATTGAACTCTATGGCATTGAAGTCCCTCCCCTCCGCAAACCCCACCCTCCTCAGGCTCCGCCCCCAAAATCTCCCGCCAGTTGAGAAGAGGGACCTGGCAACCCTACTCTGTACACTGCTGCACTTTGTGATCATTTGGGCTTTTCAAACTCCTTTTGTTGACTGAATATTTTTAGAAGCTTTTGTCAATTTAGGAGACAAGCTTTTTAATAAGCATATGTAAGATTGACTTATTATCCTTGTGTAGTAGACGTCTCAGTTCAACACCCTAAAATCATACAAGGATTTGACATAATGAGTAAGTCATTAGTTTCCTGTAATAATTTTAGAAAGGATATTATCACACCTTTTCAAGATACTACCCTGAAGAATGATGGTGTAACATAAAATGCACTGGAATCTTCAACAGTTCTGTTGGGTTAATAAATCTGTGTATATTCCACAAGCTTGCTTCTGCCTAGAATAAAACCCTTGTGCATAGTGCTCCCTTAGACTGAAGGTAAGCATTATAAGCCTCTAAGCATGGTAATTTTGAGCACCCTAAGAATCCAAAAAATATTTCTTCACTCCCAGTCTGTGTGTGCTAGCCTCTCTAAGTAACACTTTTACAACTGTGGTGGCGGTGCCAAAGAAGATTAGCATTCAGATCCCATCATTCTTTGTGACCAGATGGCAAAAAATATTTTGTGTTCCAAAAACTACAGCCTCTTGGACCCCACACAGAAGAATAACTAACAGTGCTGACTTTATTATGTTCATTTTAAAAATGAGTGGTCAAAATACCAATTTAGGACAGCGGAGTCAATGGGTTTGAATGACATATTTATAGTTGGGCTCCCAGTGATTTCTACGGTGCTCCATTTCTACAGTGCTACAGTGCTCCCAGACTGTTCACTGAAGTCCCCCATCTAAACTTCTGTACTTTGTGCCTGTTCAACACAACTACTTGTACTAGTTGTGAACAGCCATCACTCGAGCAGCTCCCACTTAGCCCAGGTTCTGACCACCGCATGTTATGCAACTGTTCTGGGGTTCCACTCCATGTCCCTCAAAAATGCAGAAATGTGGAAAGTATATTGGTGAGGCAGGATCACTTGGAAGAAGCCACACTAATATCAGAAACTGGTTAGTTTGGTGTGTAGGTTTTTTTTCTGTCTTATCATGCCTCTTCCAATTTTTTTCTTCATTGCTACGATAACATGAAAATCATGGAATGGAGCCACGAGGAGGAGGAGGAAGAAGAAGAATTGGTTTTTATATGCCGACTTTCTCTACCACTTAAGGAAGGATCAAACCAACTTACAATCACCTTCCCTCCCCTTCCCACAACAGACACCCTGTGAGGTAGATGGGGCTGAGAGAGTGTGACTAGCCCAAGGTCACCCAGCTAGCTTCATGTGTAGGAGTGGGGACACAAATCCAGTTCACCAGATTAGCCTCCGCCGCTCATGTGGAGGAGTGGGGAATCAAACCTGGTTCTCCAGATCAGAGTCCACCACTCCAAATCACCACTCTTAACCACTACACCACGCTAGAAGCGGTATACTCATATTGTAATGGTAAACCCACAGTAACATGTAAAGGAGGGTTGTCAAACATAAGACCCAGGGGTTGATCTGCTCCTTGAGAGCTCTTTTCCAGCCCACAAGCCAGCCAAGGTAGCCTCCCATCCCCCAGTCCCAATCTGGGCTGCCAAGTCCACTGCGGGCTTGACAGCCAGGGCAGCTACCCCTGTGCTCCCGATCTGAGCTAGAGAGCTCTCCAGCAAATGCAGCCACCATCACCCCCAGGTGCCAATTATCAAAGACCGTTAAATAAAAGAAAAGCCTGTAAGAATGCTATTGTTTTATGCATGTTTGGATTTTAAGTAAAACATAGTACCATTAATTGGTGTTGCCTGTGTCTTCTATAAAGTTGTTATCTCTGGTACCTGGCATTAAATGTTATGGTACACATGGCCCGGCCCAGCCAAGTGACATTTATGTCATATCCAGCCCTCGTAACGAATGAGGTCGACACCCCTGATGTAAAGACCCCCTTAACGGTATGCAAAGAGGTAGGGTAAGCAAAGATCACTACATCACAATAACAGCACCAAGACTTAAATTAAATGGATTATTTGCATACAAGTTGTTTCTCAATCGTGTAAGCATGACCTGAGAACCCATTTCTTGAAACAAGACTTTTGGGGGAAGCGAGACCAAGGCTTTACAAAAACCTCAAACGCCATATTGAGAAGAGAGTCGTCCTTGCTTTCTTTGAAAAAAGAAAAGAATCCCAATGATTCCATTCTCAGCAATGAATGGCTTTTCAAATCCTGGTGGGCCGCATGAGAGAGTAAGACACTGAAGAGCGCTTCTTTTACGACGGTTTTTTGTGTCGCAGCTCAGATATCAGCGGAATGTCAAGCATTGTCGGGCGACGGCTGTTGAAGTTGTCGACTGCATTGAAAAGCAGACTCGTGCTGGAACAGAATTGACTGATGTGTGAGCCTGCCTTTGTGTCAGCCCTTGGCTTCATCGCGACGCGATCCTGCCTCTCTCTGACCGGATTGGCCACCCATTGGCTAAACAAATTAAAAAAAGTTAACACCAAGGGTAAAGTTCAGTCTTTGGGGTAAATCTCAGATGAAACAGGCTGACTCTGGCCTGCCTAAAAATGACTCCCAAACAGACTCATGCAGAAACACAACAGGCAAATTAAATTTCTGATTCGGCACCAGCTTTCTGAATATCTGAAGTGTAATATTCATCGTTCCATTTGTGAAATCTGAAGATGAAAAGAGACCATGAGGCAGCATCCCAAAGTCGTTTCCTGCTTTCCGGTAATTCAATCCATCCCGTAACCAAAGCAGGATCAGGGAGAGATTTGATTAAGTTCTCAGTCAGGGCAATTATGGCTCGATGCGTGGGTAAACTGACTACCATTTGGCCTGGAGATCTGCAGTGCATTGTGAGACCAATATAGCTTGTTAGGGATGAAGTGAAGGAAGAGACGCAGGTCGTTCTGCTGATAGAGCCACTCAGCTGTCGTTGTTTCAACCAGTTCATGCACAAAGAACCCGATAGAAACTGAGACAAAGCTCAAAGATCCAGTGTGGTGTAGTGGTTAAGAGCGGTGGTTTGGAGCAGGGGACTCTAACCTGGAGAACTGGATTTGATTCCCCACTCTTCCACATGAGTGGGGGAGGCTAATCTGGTGAACTGGATTTGTTTCCCCACTCCTCCACATGATGCCAGCTGGGTGACCTTGGGCTAGTCACAGCTCCCTTAGCACTCTCTCAGCCCCACCTACTTCACAGGGTGTCTGTTGTGGGGAGGGGAAGGGAAGGTGATTGTAAGCCGATTCGATTCTTCCTTAAGTGGTAGAGAAAGTCGGCATATAAAAGCTAACTCTTCTTCTTTATCATCATCTTTTTCCCTCTCTGTTTCCCTCCACAACTGAAAATGAAGCAGTAGCCTGGTAAAATCAGATGACACAAAAAATAACATCTGAGACTCTATGAAGCACTGTAATAAGCAGTAAATACAGGCAATATGAGAACACTGGATTACATGGTTAGAAAACAGAGAAATTAAAACAGTATAACACATCCAATAAACTGGTTTGTACAATTAGAGAACAATGAAACAAAGAGAATATAATATATCCAGTGAACAATGCAGTATGGGGGAAAGGAAGACAATCTAAACTTTCAACAGATAATTAAACCAACAACTCTCCTGCACAATTCTGTTCTACCACATCCCTACTCTCTTTATAAAAATACCCTATAGCACAGTTCCCTATAGGAAGGTATTGTGTACGCATGGTCATAAATGGCATGTAATGTATTAATAGAATAAAATGGTGCAAAATGGTGTGAAAATTACATTTCATGTAGGGCTACTAATCTCAAGGTATGGCCTGGAGTTCTGGAAATACTACTGATCCTCACACTATAGATAATAGTTCCCTTGGTGGAAAAGGCAGCTGTGGAGGGCGGATTCTTATGGCATCTCATCTCTGCTTAGTGTTGCCAACCTCCAGGTGGTGGCTGGAGATCTCCCACTATTACAACTGATCCCCAGGCAACAGAGATCAGTTCCTTTGGAGAAAATGGCTGCTTTGTCAACTGGACTCTATGGCTAGGGTTGCCAGGTCCCTCTTTGTCACTGGTGGGAGATTTTTGGGGCAGAGCCTGAGGAGGGTGGGGTTTGGGAAGGGGAGGGACTTCAATGCCACAGAATCCAATTGCCAAAGCGGTCATTTTCTCCAGGTGAACTGATCTCTATTTGCTGGGGATCAATTGTAATAGCAAGAGATCTCTAGCTAGTACATGGAGATTGGCAACCCTATCTATGGCATTGAAGTCCTTCCTCTCTCCAAACCCTCAGGCTCCACCCCCAACATTTCCAGGTATTTCCCAACCTGGAGCTCACAACCCTGTCTCCACTGAGCTTCCATCCCTTCATAAGCTTTGCCCTCCCCAGGCACCACCCCCAAAATTCCAGGAGCCTGAGCTCGTAACCCTCATTGAATTGTATTGAAGTAGCAAACAAATTGTTAGTATGAGCAACAAAAACAGGTGAAGTGTGCGCATCTCTGCTTGGAGGTGATTTCCCTACAGAAATGAGTGAAATCATGGGCAAGCTACCTTCTGACTCAAGTAAAACTTCTTATTGGACTCTGTGAAGGGGTTCCTTACTCTGGGTACATAACTTCCTAGTAGGGTTGCCAGCCTCCAAGCATTAGCTGGAGATCTCCTGCTAGTACAACTGATCTCCAGCCGACATAGATCAGTTCCCCTAGAGAAAATGGCCGCTTTGGCTATTGGATTCTATGGCATTGGAGTCCCTCCCCAAATCCCACCCTCCTCATGCTCCACCCCAAAAAGTACCTCCATATTTGGAGGCAGTAATGCTCTGAATGTCCGTGCTAGGATGCAGCATCAAGGGAAAGCCTTGCCCTCTATGCCCTCTGTGTTGGCCCTCCAGTCCAACTGGTTAGCCACTGTGTGGGAGAAGATGCCAGATTAGATGGACCAATGGCTTTGTCCAGCAGGGCTTTTTTTATGCTCTCATATGACTGAGGTACTTAATATTTTACTGCTACCTATTCCCAGGCAAGGAGGAAGAAGCGTTATCTAACTAAATAATCTGCCCACTCAGACAGTCATTGCTTGCTAGTTCATAAATCAAAGCTAATTAAGTTGAAGCCATCATTTCAGATGAGACTGAAATTTGCACGTACATATTTAATAATGAATAACTGCAGACGTTGCTTTATCAGGAAAGACCTGTGCCATTGGATTTCTACTAATCTCTTTGGAAGGTGGTAAATGGAGGTTACATTACTCGATTAAAATTAATTTTGTATAGGAAGATCCAAAGATGAAATAATGATATCCTTTGCAAAAGGCAAGGGGAACCGAAACAGGATCAGACTCCCTCTCTGTCCCCTGTCCTCCTAGAGATAAAAACTCAATTGCTTTTGCTGCGTTCTGCATTAACAACAACAGAAACTGAATCACTTTCTTTGGTTATTTGTGTGTATTTTTGGAAGAGGTGTACTTCAGTAAATAAGAAGTTTTAAAAATGCATTGATCTATTCTAGCACAGCCAAGTGCTCCATTTCATTCCTTTCACCATTTTTTTTTCATACAGCTCCAACCTTAGCGAGGTTGTAGATACGTCATAATTTAAAGAAGAAGAAGAATTGGTTTTGATATGTCAGTTTTTCTATACCTTTTTAAGGAGAATCAAACCAGTTTACAATCTCCTTCTCTTCCTCTCCCCACAACAGGCACCTTGTGAGGTAGGTGAGGCTGAGAGAGCTCTGAGAGAAGTGTGACTAGCCCAAGGTCACCCAGCAGGCTTCCTGTGGTGGAGTGGAGAATCAAACCCAGTTCTCCAGATTAGAGTTCACCACTCTTAACCACTACACCACACTGGCTCTCTGGGAATTGGGAATGGAGCCACTATTGTTTTTGGAGTAATCACAAAATACTGGGAGTGTGTGTGTGTGTGTGTGTGTGTGTGTGCTGTTAAGTAGCAAAAGTAGGGTTGCCAGGTCCCTCTTCGCCACCAGCAGGAGGTTTTGGGGGCAGAGCCTGAGGAGGATGGGGTTTGGGGAGGGGACTTCAATGCCATAGAGTCCAATTGCCAAAGCGGCCATTTCCTCCAGGTGAACTGATCTCTGTCGGCTGGAGATCAGTTGTTAAAGCAGGAGATCTCCAGCTAGTACCTGGAGGTTGGCGACCCTAAGCCACAGATTTATGGTGACCCCAGGATGTGGCAAATTAGAAGTAGAGGTGGTTTGCCATTGCCTTCCCGTGTAGAGCCTTTCACTGTGGTCTCCCATCCAAGTACTGACACTGCTTAGCTTCTGAGAGCCAACGAGACTGAGCTATACCATGCCACCTTCACTCCCCCTGGAAGATTACAAGCCTCCTATGATGTAGGAACTAAGTTCTTTTGTAATGGGAGCTCCCTGCAGACTTGAAGATGAAGAGTCCTGGGGCCTTCTGAAGCACCTCATGTAATGAGGGGGAAGAAAGCAGGACATGGCCCCTGGCTTTAGAAAAGAGACACCATGGGGAAGAAGGGGCTGAGCACCAAGTAGGGTTGCCAGGCCCCTCTTTGCCACCAGTGGGAGGTTTTTGTGGCAGAGCCTGAGGAGGGTGGGGTTTGGGGAGGGGATGCCATAGATTCCAATGGACAAAGAGGCCATTTTCTCCAGGTGAAATGATCTCTATCGGCTGGAGATCAGTTGTAATACCAGGCGATCTCCAGCTAGTACCAGGAGGTTGGCAACCCTAGCACCAAGAAACACATTGGTGGGCACAGTGGCACCCAAAGGCATCACATTGGGGACCACTGGTATAAAAGCTGATGATGGAAGTTTGCTGCTGAGAAAAAAGAGTTTGAGATCTGTAAGCTACCAGGATAGTCTGCTTGTGAACCATGGCTTGTATCCAATGCCAGTATCAGATGACTTCCCCAATGGAGGAAGGAGGCAATTTCAGCTGATTACTATTGCAGATCCCCACACACTTTCCAGCACTGGTTTGGGTGGTCCATAATCCCCAGGTCCAACATTTCAGATGGCCCAGTGAGATACAGCAGGAAGGCGAGGGAGGAAATCTATTTTGGCAAGCTCTGATCCAATTGCATTCTCATTGCTTTCAAGCTTATATGTAAGCTACCCCAAGATACAGAAGGAAGAGCAACATATATTTTTTTAAAGTATATAGAAATACAAAGTATATAAAAATTACACCGTAGAGTGCAAGACTGTATGGTCAACCTGACATGTTCCCTTACCAAATAAAGCAATTTGAACCAAGCAACTGCAATTGCATGTAACTGCACATGTGCAAAAAGGTTGGCTGTACTATTTTGAGCAATGTTTGAAACATTTTTTTTTTTTTGGAGTGTTTTAATTTGCAGCTCACAACCTGAAATTAAACTGTGGTTTAAATGGAAAGGTTTTCTCTCCAGTCTTCACGATCTGGTGCCAGCAACTAACCCTGGTGAGCTCTGGCTTAAATTCTGATAAGACCAAAGTAACAAGGGGAAAGGGTCCAGTATAACAGGCTAAACTGGCTAAAGGAAGACAGTTCAGCTACATCAGAAATGGCCGAGGAAGCAGACACGATGAGTTTACCCATCCACTGAACCGAGCAATTTTACCTGCCCTCTACACATCCTACCCATTTTAAATAACACAGAAACAAATTCTACTCACCATTTTTCTACACTTGCATTTCTACACCATTTTCCCCCATCTTTCCCCAAAAAGTGTGCTTTTGGGATAGTACCTACTATTGGACTTTTTGAAGAAAATACAACATTTACTTGAAAGAGCATGGCAATTGGTGCACTGAGACTGCATCCTATTTAGATTGTACATACTGTATATAACTTTGACTGTTCTTATATGTATCTTTCACTCTTGTATTGTTGATGTCATATGTGTAAGCACCAATAAGATTTCTTGCTACTTTTGTACTGAAGACTTCGTTGCAGATTTTCTAACCATTGATACTGGCACGGAGGTGCCTATTTTGTATTGTAACCTCCAGGTACTAGCTGGAGATCTCCTGCTAATTACAACTGATCTCCAGCTGATAGAGATCGGTTCACCTGGAGAAAATGGCCGCTTTGGCAATTGGACTCTATGGCATTGGAGTCCCTCCCCTCCCCAAACCCCGCCCTCCTCAGGCTCCACCCCAAAAACCTCCCGCCGGTGGCAAAGAGAGACCTGGCAACCCTATGAATCAGACCAAGGCCCATCAAGTCCAGCATCCTTTCACACAGTGGCCAACCAGGTGCCTCTAAGAAGCCCACAAACAAGACAACTGCAGCAGCATTGTCCTGCCTGTGTTCCACAGCACCTAATATAATAGGCATGCTTCTCTGAGACTGTAGAGAATAGGTGTGAATGCCCTATCTTGACTGATAGCTGCTCTGAAGAGATACAAAGCACAGAATATATTTTAAACACAATTTTATAGTATTGTGTTCTCTCCTGCACATTCTGGAAAAGCGAAGTACCTACTGCCAATCAACCTTTCGAAAGCGTCTTTTGGGAAACTCGAGTATGCCATGTGCTTCTGCCTGCATTCAGTTCTGCTGAATTTGAATGAATAAAACGAAACTGAGAAAGTCGACTCTAGTCTTTTCGGATTTTATTCACTGACCCAATGCATCCTTCTCCTGCCAATCAGCTTTTGTGATATTAAACATGCTGATGATGCAGAAATCCTATACAACAGTTAAGCACCCTACTCTGGAGTAAAAACAGAGTTTGTAAGTGGAGCAACCACAAGATCAGGCATAGCCTTTATAAGCCATTCAGTCAGATCCTTAACAATACTGAACTATGCAATATAAGCAACCAAAGGATCTGCTGTAATTTCATGACAGATTTTAATATGGGAGTTCACAAGAACCATATTTGTTTTCAGTTCATCTTCATTTACAGACCTTTTACTTGCATTTAGTATTTTTCATTATCCCTATCAATGCTTACGGTTTGTTTTTTTCATTATGTTCCCTCTTCCTCCTTGCTAACCTCCGCTCTTACTGCATGGCCCAGGCTGGTGCTAGAACTGGTGTCTGGACCATTGCTACTGCTACCTAACCTAGCCAAGATGGAAGGGTAGCACTGGCTGAGAATCTCCTTGCCTCTTCTGGTGTCTTGGATGCAAAAGTCACAACCAACTTTTGGTGACACCCCCCCCCCCTTACAAGGGGCACTCAGGACAAGGGAGAAGTAGAGGCGGGTTGTCATTGCCTTCCTCTGCGGAGCCGTCCTTAGTGGTCTTGGTAGTCTCCCATTCCTTGGTGGTCTCCCTGCTTGACTCCCAAGATCTGATAAGCTGGGGCTATATCATGCCGCCTTCCGTCCCTCCCTCCAGCACTGTACATCCATTCCAAAGAGGTGTCCTGAGGAGGCTTAGAGAGCTGGACTTTTTAACAGAATCACACACACCTGTATCTATAGAAAAGAGAGAGTCCAGTATCACCTTAAAGACTAACACAATTTCTGGCAGGGTATGAGCTTTCATGAGCCACAGCTCACTTTTCAGATACCAGAAGTGAGCTATGGCTCACGAATAGGGTGCCAAGTGCCTGGTGGTGGCGGATAAAATCCCGCCAATCCACTTGGCTGCCCGCCAACCACCTGAGGGCCAGTGGGCAACGTGTGCACACCGCCTGCGTGACACGCCCACGTCACTTTCGGTTTTACCCGGAAGTGACACAGAAGCTCTAGCAACCTCTGCCGAAACTCTATGAAAACCATAGAGTTTCGGCAAAGATTGATAGAGCGTATACATCACTTCCGGGTAAAACTGGAAATGACGTGGGCGGGTTGCACGTGCGCAATGTGCTGGTGGAGCAAAGAGACCTGGTAAGCCTACTCACAAAAGCTCATACCCTGCCAGAAATTTTGTTAGTCTTTAAGGTGCTACTGAACTCTTGCTCATTTCTACTGCTACAGACAAACTAGCATGACTATCCACTAGCATTGCTAACCTCCAGGTACTAGCTGGAAATCTCCTGCTATTACAACTGATCTCTAGCCGATAGATATCAGTCCACCTGGAGAAAAAGGCCACTTTGGCAATTGGACTTTATGGCATTGAAGTCCCTCCCCTCCCTAAAGCCCACCCTCCTCAGGCTCCATCCCAAAAACCTCCTGCTGGTGGCGAAGAGGGACCTGGCAATCCTACTATCCACTGTGATCTACCTGTATCTATATTTGCCTCAAGGGCCTCTATTATTTGCAAGGCATTTACATGGTGGGCATTCCACTCATTAGCTCATGAAAAAGTGAGAGGGTGTGGGGGGAAAGCAGATGCCAAACTCTAAAAAGGACACACAAAACATCATCTTAAATTGCATTCACAAGGGACTTTATTTTTTATCACACCCAGCTCAATTAGGTGTTTGCCTGATGTTATGGTTTGAGCCTGGCAGAGCGCCTAGCAATACTACCGGGGTTCCTTGGTTTCTAAAACACCTTTACATCTGTGTAAAAACAAAAACCTCAGCTGAGGGATGGACGTTCTGTGCAGTATCTGGTTTGAAGGCTGGCTACAACACCTGTTGTATTCCTCAGGCACGTGAATGCAGTATAAACAGACAAGGAAAGAATTCTTCTGAGATGCACAGAGGAACATTCACGGCAGACCGAGTTCATTACGTTCTCCCTGTGCGGCACCAGCCCATGTTTCTGCCTTCCCCTTTGGCCAATATTGTCGGCAGTCCAAGATCCGAGCACAGAACAAAGACAATTACACATAGCTCGAGAAAAGTCCCAGCCTCTCAACAAGATGTCCGGATGAGAAAATGGGCAGCCTGTTTTGAGTCTCTGGTGGAGAAATTTCCTGCCCTCTTAACAGTGTGAACAGGATCATAATGTTAGCATTCATATGAAGCTTCCAGAACCAAGTTTTTTCAGCACTCTCAACATTTCTTTAATCTATTCATTTAGTTGAAAATAATAGAGAAGAAGAAGAGTTAGTTTTTACATGCCAACTACCACTTAAGGAAGCAGTACCTTAAGGAAGAATCAAACCGGCTTACAATCACTTTCCCTTCCCCTCCCCACAACAGACACCCTGTGAGGTAGGTGGGGCTGAGAGAGTGTCACTAGCCCAAGGTCACCCAGCTGGCTTCATGTGTAGGAGTGGGAAAACAAATCCAGTTCACCAGATTAGCTTCCACCGCTCATGTGGAGGAGTGGGGCATCAAAACCGGTTCTCCAGATTAGAATCCACTGCTCCAAACCACTGCCCTTAACCACTACACCACACTGGTGTAGAGCTGACCTTCTAGGGATTCACCACATCCCGAACCCCATCAGTGACAAAGTTTGGGCTTTGCCTGCATCAGATCTCAGGTTCAGCTCTGGACATCTCCATTTAAAGGATCATAGGTAACAAGGACTGAGAAAGCTCTCTGTCTGAGACCTTAGTGAGCTACTGACAGGCAGAGCAGTTCTGACTTAACGTTAAGGAACATCATACGCAATGTGTTCCCATGGCCTTTTCTCATCAATGCAATTAAATTATAACATCTGTTACAGAACCAAGCGTTCAGACGTTGTTGTTTTTTTAAATGACTTTATGCCTTCATGGTTTCTGCAGATGGGATTGCTGTCTGGTAAAGTTATGGAAGTCAGAGAGGACAAGTTATGGGCTTCTCCATCTAATCCTTGGGACTTCTTGAAAACAATAATGCTTTGCCCAGCAAGAGATCAATCTGCATGCAGAATCAGACTTCTGTGCACACCACTGATGTAGATGAAAATGTTAGTTGAATGCATGCTCTGTTCCACATCCAGGAAGAGGAAGTTGGACATCACCCTGGATGAGGAAGCTTAGGCATAAAATATCCAGTGGAGTGGCCTACCGAGTGGGTAATTTTGCCCCCCCCCACATAGTTCCTGCTACAGACCCCCTCAGGCACCAACATCAGTAAGAAGTCCAATGACATTATCCATCTTTGCCTTCGCATCACTTTCAGCAGCCATCACCACTGGGAGTTTTGAAAGCTGGGAGCCATTGATGTCCTCTGCACTTGGGCATCAGCCCGGGTTCATCTCACACTGTCAACAGCACCTGGTAGCCCAAAGACTCATCTCTTTTCCTATTCATTTGTTTGTTTGATTGATTTTATAGTCACACCTCACCCGGGGAGTCTCGTTAAGGTTGCCAGCTCCAGGTTGGGAAATACCTGGAGATTTTGGGGTGGAAAATGAGGAAGGTGGGGTTTGGTTTGGGAAGGGACTTCAATGGGGTATAATGGTGTAGTGGTTAAGAGAGGTGAACTCTAATCTGGGGAATCAGGTTTGATTCCTCGCTCCTCAGCATGAGCGGCAGACTCCAATCTGCTGAACCGAGTTGGTTTCCCCATTCCTACACATGAAGCCGGCTGGGTGATCTTGGGCTAGTCACAGTTCTCTCAGAGCTCTCTCAGTCCCACCTATCTCACAAGGTGTCTGTTGTGGGGAGAGGAAGGGGAGAAGATTTTAAGCCGGTTTGTTTCTCCTTAAAAGGTTGATAAAATCAGCATATAAAAGCCAACTCTTCTTCTTCTTCTTGTGCCATAGAGTCCACCTTCCAAAGTGACCATTTGCTCCAGGTGAACTGTTTTCTGTTGCCTGGAGATCGGTTGTAATCCCAGGAGATCTCCAGCCACCACCTGGACATTGGCAACCCTAGATCTCGTGTTAAGTTAAAAACTAACGGAATATAATAAGACATATAAAATATGACTCAACACCATACTGCTATCCTTGTTCATTCCCTCAGATGAGTACTGTCCTTGCCCATTCCCTCAGACAAGCAAGATAACAAAGCTCATGAACCATCTTCTCCAATGTAATGAAATACCTGAAATGGTTCCATCACTATCAGAGCACGAACACTCAACAATTTTGTTTTGCCATTCTGTCTTTGAACCCCCTTCCTATAATCTCCTGCAAGTCCTTTCCCAAAAATGGTCCACCATCTTTGAAAAGCTGGATCTTGGGAAAGGAATAAATGAAGTCATTGCATTCTGAAAACTGGATTCCTTCTCATCTTCCATAGGCTTGCACTTACTCTTCTCTTCAGAGCTCTGCAGGATATTGCATCTGGATGATGAATGAATGCTAGGCACAGGGGGTGATTAGCGGGTGTTCTAGACATTTGGGGCTGGCGTTGATACGGAAGAGCTGAACGTTATTGGGCGTCCATATATAACCATAGTATACAACCAAACGTCCAGAGTGGGAAGGAGCGGCTCAGTTTTACACCATCATCAGTAACTGTTGTTTTAAAACAGGCTGTGACTTTCATTCACTCAACCTTTTATTAGGTAATTGGATTTTATGACACCACATTACTGCAATTAAATGGGACATTTCTCATCCTTTGCGATGTCCCTTTCACTGACTGTTCTGTTCTTTGCCTAACCTAAAGAACCACTCATCCTCCCTTCTGGAAACTGCGATGGTTATGACACTCTGGTTGTACTGATGTTCCCAAAACTGACTTTTCTAATTAAAACTGCTGAACATGGTGAGACTTCCTTATGAGTAAACATGCATAAGATCAGGCTAGAGAGTGATAGAATGTCTTATGTAGTTAATTACTTGAGAGCAGTTCCATGGGGGGGACCCGTTTGTTTTCTGCATGCTTAATTCCTTCATCGTGTAATGCATATGTAATTTGGATTATAGACACATGAACACATGAAGCTGACGTATACCGAATCAGACCCTTGCTCCATCAAAGTCAGTATTGTCTACTCAGACCAGCAGTGGCTCTCCAGGGTCTCAGGCTGAAGTCTTTCACATCACCTACTTGCGTAGTACCTTGAACTGGAGATGCCGGGGATTGAGCCTGGGACCTTCTGCATGCCAAGTAGATGCTCTACCATTGAGCCACAGCCTCTCCCCAATTCACTGACTACCCTTGGGATAGTCTCAGCCTCAGTGTTCCCCAGTGGGAAAATGTGATCTGTAGTCAATGGTTTGGCTCACTTTTTGAGGTAGCTGCTCTGCATGTAGGCAGCTTTTCTGATATCTGATTGTAGCTCAGGTAGCCTAGATTGTGCTGTGATTTCTGGAGGCCTGCTATCATGAATGTTTTGTTTATTTATAATGAATTTATGAAGACATGCAATAGCAGGATATTTCCTGCTGGCTCTGCTCCTGGAAGTACCGTATTTTTCGCTCCATTAGATGCACCGGACCATAAGACGCCCCCCCCCCAGCTGGCCGTTGGGGCGGGGGACGCTGGCTCGTGTCGTTCTGGCACGCCCAGCCGCTCTGTGCACCCCCGCCTCCCAGCTGGCCGTTGTGGCGGGGAACGCCGGCTCGCGTCGCTCTGACGGGCGGGGCGGACAGAGCTGGGCACGCCAGAACGACGCGAGCTGGCGTTCCCTGCCCCAAAGGCCAGCTAGGAGGCGGGCGGGCCCGCTCTGTGCACCTTCCCACCTCCCAGCTGGCCGTCGGGGCGGGGAACGCCGGCTCGCATCGTTCTGGCGTGCCCAGCAGGCTCTGTGCGCCCCGCCCGCCTTCCTTCCAAGCTAGAATGTGCGTCTTACGGACTGGGCTAGGGTCCATAAGACGCACATTCACTCCATAAGACGCACCCACATTTCCCCTCACTTTTGAGGAGGAAAAAAGTGCGTCTTATGGAGCGAAAAATACGGTACTTCATACTCAGGGACCACCTGGTCCCAGAATGTGTTATTTCAAGAGTTGAGTCCACCCTACCTATTACTGTCTTTGCAGCACTGGGCAGCTGAAGCAGGATTTGATGTTTGCCACACATTTCCATCTCTTCAGTTTATTAGGCCTTTCCCCCTTCCTGTCCATTATTGAGGCCCATGTGTCCATTGAGTAAACACTGCCAAAAAAAAAAAATCTTGGTGTGACCATAACTCTGAATGTATCAAGATTCTTTTAACCAGTGCATTCAAGTGAATGGATTTTGAACAAACACAGCAAGCTTGACACATGCATATGCATGATCCCATCTAGATTGTTTTTCTCCATTGTTTTGTCTCATGGACAGGGACAAATTATAGAGGTATAAAGTTGAAAGGAGCATTATAAGCCATCCAAATCAGAGCAGTCCTGACAGAAGGTTGTCTATTTAAAAACCTCCAGAGAGGGAGAGCCCACTCACATCAAGGTTGTTGTCAAATTGCTCTTATTATTAAGACATTGGGCTGAAACCTGCTGTTCTGTAGCATAATCCTAGGAGGCTGAGAGCCAGTGTAGTGTAGTGGTTAAGAGTGGTGGACTCTAATCTGGAGAACTGGGTTTGATTCCCCACTCTTCCACATGAAGCCAGCTGGGTGACCTTGGGCTAAATGTAGTTCTCTCAGAACTCTCTCAGACCCACCTACCTCACAAGGTGTCTGTTGTGGAGAGGAAGGGAAGGAGATTGTAAGCCAGTTTGATTCTTCTTAAAAGATAAAGTCGGCATATAAAAACCAACTCTTCTTGATATAGTGGTTAAGAGCAGTGGACTCAGATCTGGAGAACCGGGTTTGATTCCCCACTCCTTCACATGAGTGGTAGAGGCTAATCTGGTGAACTGGATTTGTTTCCCCACTCCTACACACAAAGCCAGCTGGGTTACCTTGAGCAAGTTACAGTTCTATTAAGAGCTCTGTCAGTCCCACCTACCTTGCAGGGTGTTTGGAGGGGAAGGGAAGGTGATTGTAAGCTGGTTTGAGTCTCCCTTAAGTGGTAGAGAACGTCAGCATATAAAACCAACTCTTCCTCTTCTTCTTCTTCCAGAGCAGCAGAGAACAAATCCTTGCCCACTTCTATTGGATAGTCCTTCAGGTATTTGAAGATATTCTCCCTTTGGGTATTCTGCTTCTCCAGGCTAATCACTCATTCAAGTGAATTCAACCTGTCCTTGCAGGACATTTTCCAGATCCCCTGAGCATTCATGACCCCTGACCATCCATTTCAATTTGTCAACGTTCTTCTTTAAATGTTGTAAAGCTGAAAGATATAGAAAGCTGTATAGGCTCCAATTCTGAAATTTATTATATATATATATATATTTTTCTCTAAAACCAAAATTTAGGTGGAAGTAGAATGCACAGCAGGGAGAGAACTTCTGGAACAACAGTGGGACTCATCCTTACATCTGCACTTTTAAATGTCTCCCTAAACAATTTGCTTTAAGTAAAGAAATATTAAATATATTTGTCTGCCAAGCAAGCATCAGATGCTATACAAAGATAATTGTATTCTGTTTATCTCACTGGTATTTTTTGTTTTGTTTTGTTTTAGCTTCCCCCACGCTAATACAGCAAGGGACAACACCAGCTTACAAGCCAACTAAGACACATTTTAGAAGATTAGCTTAATAATTCTAATATGTCCAATCACATTGAGGCCTGCTGGGAAACTGAAAAAAGTGAGAGAAATGGAACCAACTTTTATTAGGCTGGCAAAAAACCAATCCTTAGCATGGCCTAAATGACAGTTATGGCATCTGCAAAGGGGTTGATAACAAAATCTTGCAACAATGCTGCGCTTTGTTGTAATTCTTATTATTTATTAATTTGCATCTCATGATTTTACTTTGACTCCATCTGTTGGCAAACATGTGCATGAAGGCACAGTCCTGCACTTTAACAAATGCTCAGAAAAGACTTTTAGCAAATCTTTGGGGAACAGGAATCAAAATACACTGAGTTGAGCTGTTCTGACTAGGCATGTCTCTTCTTAAGGGCTTGGATTCAGCCAGCTTTTTCTTACAGTCTTGCCCAATTTACTTCCTTATTGCAGTTCCCATAGAATCATAGGGCGAAAACACATTGTCGCTTTAGCCTCCTTTATTCCCTGTTTCAGCCAGGATCGAATGCATGTGTTTCGCCAAACGAGCTTTCGATATTGGCTAAATCCCGGGCTGAAACAGGGAATAAAGGAGGCTAAAGCAACCATGCATTTTCACCCATAGAGTTGGAAGGGACCACCAGGGTCATCTAGTCCAACCCCTTGCACAATGCAGTAAATTCACAACTACCTCCCGCACACACACCCAGTGACCCCAACTCTATGCCCAAAAGATGGCCAAGATGCCCGCCCTCTCATGATCTGCTTAATGTCATAGACTCAGCATTGCTGACAGATGGCCATCTAGCCTCTGCATAAAAACTTCTAGAGAAGAAGAGCTCACCACCTCCCACATGGCTTTTGTTCACGCTGGTCTGGTGATCACCAGCACAGCCTTTTTGGTGTTCAAAGAGTCTTCCCTTTTTCATCAGAAGAATGGGTTGGATCAAACCCAAGTTGTTTGATCTATAGAATTTCATTACATAACAAAACCTTATTTCTGTTGTCACGCCAAAGTTGTATCATGGTAACACTCAAATTATTTCCTTCTCGAAGCAAGAGCTGTGCGACATCTGAGAAAATGTGAATCACCTTAAAACAGTTCCATAATTAACAAAATCACTGCTAACTTGTGAGAAGTCTTCGAAAGTGTGTTAGAATGCTCAATTTTTACAAAGGAGACTCATGCTCACAGTGCCTGCTTTTCTTTTGAGCAAAATGCCTCATATGATTGTTTTGATGTTTATTTGTGATTTAAAACAACCAGTATTTTGAGAGGGCTTGTGTTGGCACAATGGGTAGCAGTCAACATTATGCTTTAGCACCTGCCAGTTCAGCTCATGTCCCGTTTGTCAGTTGTGACCAGGAATCCAAATTGTTCAGTGAGATATTCGAATGTAGCCAAATAAATTCAGCTGTGTCTGTTTTCTTGCAGAATTAGGTTTTTTTTTGGGGGGGGGAGGTTTGCTGCTGCCACCTGACTCTTGCTGGTTGCTTTGGCCAGCTCCAGTTTTTAAAGAGTACATAATAAAATGGGATTTTTTTTGAGATTTTTTTTTTTTTTTTTAGTGGAGACTATTTATATCTCTGTGTGCATTCAGTGTCTGCCTATGAACCCCGGAGAGAGCTACCCTAGGGTCTATACCAAAACATAGTCTGAGTCAGCACCCATGCCATAATTAGTGACCAGAACACAAAAAGTAGACTAAGCTGTATATGTTTGCTAAGCAACCCAAGAAAACAACAGCAATAGGCTCAAGTTGTACTTTATCTTAAAGAATCACTGCGCATGTGATTCTTTCAGATAAAGCACATCACAACAGCACCATAAACAAAAAAACAAAAAAACTATAACAATAAACCTTCTAACCCCGGATGATAAGGACTGAACATGAATACTCTGGTCACCAATGTCCAAACGAAACGCCAATACAATATTTAAACAGTCCTGTTCCAAAGATGTTACTACTCAAAATAATCAAACCCGGCTGCAATCCTGCGTGGAGACGTTACGCATTAGCATATCAGTCTTTTGTAATCAAAGATGCCAGCTAGGGGCAGTTGGAATGAATGCTGAAAACGCTGTGCGTTGGGACAGCAGTCCTTAGAGGTCAAAGACACCAGCTTGGGGCAGTCAGAGTCGAGCATTGATAAAGATAAAGTACACCTTGAGCCTATTGCTGTTGTTTTCTTGGATAATTAGTGACCAAGCTGAACACAGCCCATCATTTTGGCTTGCCAAATTGCTCAGTAAACCCTCACAGGGAGCAAAAACCAGGAGATAATTAAGTCCCTGATGGGCCACCATACATGGTTGGTGGGCTACAGTCAGAATGGTGGGTCGCAAGCTGTACAGGCCAGCCCCAAAAACATCCCAGGCAAAGAAATAAAGACTGTTCACACATGAGTCATTTTTCTCTATGCACTTGATTTCCGAGTGAATTCTTTCATAGTCTTGAGGATTTTGCGGTTTCCTAGGCACTATTGGGACATGCTTCGCCAAATCAATGTTGGATGAACATCAAAGAAGCATTTTGTTAGCTCAACAGGAATTAGCTGTAATGAAATTAATAACTATGGATTTGCATGCACTAATTTGTAATAATTACCTGGCATCCATTCATATCAACGAATATGGAAATGTCGCACGTTACAAGCCAAACATTATTGCTAGGAGAGCTTTTCGTTCATGGATTTGATACCTTAGTGATAAAAGTCAACGGGAGAAACAAATTGTTGCGTTAATTTGATGCAAAATAATGTTTCTATTATGAATGATTAACCTTCAGCGCTGGCAAGTGTGCAATAGATCAGTGCTACAAGAACTTATATCCAAATGCCAGATGATTATTACAGTTATGCTTATGTCCACTTAGTATACTCATCCCTATTGGTAAAAATGAACTGTGCCATTTCATTTCACATTATTTGTCGAGAGCCTGACTGTTAGGTGGACACTGGAATTAAACCCCAAGGATGCAAGATGGGGCAAGCAGCTCTGTTTCCGAATTTATGAAACTGACACATCAGGAGACATTAATCAACTGGAAAAGTGCGAAACATAAAAAAATTATGACCATAAAGCAGTCGACAAAAAATTCAGCAGAATAGCCAAACTCTGCTATTTTAAAAAATGAAATAATTCAGCCGAGAATAATTATTTGGACTCTCCGAGCATTAAACTGACCCTAAAAGAACTGACAATTTGCAGGTTTATGCATCCCAAAGTGAGACTGGAAATACTTTGATTTGGATGGGTTGTACGGATAGCTTCCAATGTGCATCCACTATGACTAAAGGGTTTTCATGCATAAGAAGACGAAGAGTTTTTATATGCCAACTTTCTCAACGTTTTAAGGAGAATCAATCTGGCTTACAATTTCCTTCCTTTCCCCTCCCCACAACAGACACCTTGTAAGATAGGTGAGGCTGAGAGAGTTTGGAGAGAACTGTGACTAGCCCAAGGTCACCAGCTGACTTTATGCTTAGGAGTGGGGAAACCAACCCAGTTCACCAGATTAGAGTCCACCGCTCATGTGGAGGAGTGGGGAATCAAACCCAGTTCTCCAGATTAGAGTCCACCGCTCTTAACCACTACACCACGCTGGCTGTTAGGGTCACCATCATGCATTCAAATGCACATGAGATGCATATTTCCGAATAACAGAAGTGACACAGGAAGATACGAAGAGTTCTGCTGGACCAAGGTAATGGTCCATCTAACCCAGCATTCCATTTCAAGAAATAGCTAGTACTTCTGATAAACGTACAGGGAATGCAGGAAGGCGACAGTCCCCTTGTTTTGCTGACCCTGCATCGAATATACTGTGTGTTGCATCTAGTGTAGCGCCTCTGAAAATGGGGGTTCTATTTAGCAATCACTGTTGATAGCCATTCATGAACCTACGTTCCATGATTTTCTCTAAATGCTTGTTAGAGTCATTTAAGCCAGTGACTCTTACTAAATGGTGTAGCCATGAATTCCGTAAGCTAGTTGTGTGTTAGGTTCTTTCTGTGGTATGCCTTGAACCTAAAGCCAAACAATTTCTTTGCTTGATTCCTCAAAATAGAGTATTATGAGCGAAAGAAAAGAATTTATTCGACCCATGCCAATGATAATTGTTATATCCTTCTCTATCATGTCCCACTGTCGTCTTTCTTTTAAACTAAAAATCCCCAGATCCCATAGTCCATAAGAGCATAATAAAATAAAGAGAGAAATGTTAAACGGGTCTGATCAGAATCCTGTTCAAGTCTATTCAATGGGGCTTACTCCCAGGAAAGTGTTGTTAAGACTGCACTGAAAACATATAGTACAAAAAACCCACATTGTGTTGTTGAAGTTTCCAAACAGGGCAGCCCCTGAAATCAGGTAAGATGGAGACATGGTAGCATTTGTCCTTGTCTAGAATTAGCAGCTAACACATTCTTTAACATCCTTTCTTGAATCTCCAAGGGATGATCATTTTGAAACATTTACATAACTCAGAACAAACATGATTTTCATAATGGCTGCGGAATCTTCCATGATATCCCATGAGGCCTGGAAATGAATCAAGAAAGTGTGAATCATTGTTTACCTTAGAAACAGTAGCCTGGAGCCCAGATAACATATGTTAATGGACTTGTACAACTCTAAAAGAAACATAACGGTGACTTAAACAACTTCATTACTTACTAGCAATACACTATCTTGCATGTAGGGAATAAAATTTGTGCAACTATTGTATTCTGGATTTTCTTCTTGATCTTATTGGCACCCTAGAAAATTGCCACCACGGCGGGCATGCTGCATGGAGCGAAGGCCAGTATATGGCAAAAATAGATTTCTGGGCACTGGGCATAAGGGTTGCCAGGTCCTTCTTCGCAACTGGCGGGAGGTTTTTGGAGTGGAGCCTGAGGAGGGCAGGGTTTGGGGAGGGGAGGGACTTCAATGCCATGGAGTCAACTGCCGAAGCAGCCATTTTCTCCAGGTGAACTGATCTCTATTGGATGGAGATCAGTTATAATAGCAGGAAATCTCCAGCTAGTACCTGGAGGTTGGCAACCCTACTGGGCATCCATTTACTAATATTTCACTAAGAGAGCACTCTTAGGCAGGTTTTCTCACAATCCTACTCAGGTCTATTCAATGGGGCTTACTTCTGAGGAAATGTTCTTAGGATTGCACTGTTACTTACTTAAGACTATTTTTACAGCATTTTCTAACACAAGTGATCAAAGTGGATCACAAAGATAAAATAATCATCGATAACAGCCATTAAAATATCTATCAATTTATGAAACCATGCAAGAAAACCATAAAAATCAGCACCAAATATATTATACAAGCTAGCTTTTTTTTTTTAATTCCTTTGGCCTTTTTAAAGTGTTTTTGATGCTTAAGCAAAGCTCTGTTTTGTACTTCCTGGCAATCTTTTTCCAAAAATCTATATTTGGGAGATTATTCCAGTTAGTACTATATTTGTTTTATGTTTGTTTTAAATATTTATGTTTTTTGTCATTTAGTTTTCAAGTTCATATTTTTTAAACTAATTAAAACACATTCCTTTTTTTTTTAAGTCCTCTCTACTTCCCAGAGGTATGAATAGGTAGGCATAATCCGTACTGTTTTGGTTTTCTTCCAGAAAGCAAATTAGAAGAAATGTGCTAATCTAATCAAATTAGAAGAAAGATGCTAATCCATTATTGTGACGCTGGGAGGTTTCTATCACATGCTAGTCTATAGCCTAGTTAAATTTTAGGCTTACCAGTCTCTAGATGGATCCTGGAGTTCTCCTGGAATTACAACTGATCATGAGCCTATAGAGACCAATTCCTCTTAGAGATGTAACATTTCCAAAAAATTTAAAGTGACGGGACACACACACACTTTTTTTTTTCCTTTTTAAGGACTAGAATTAGCAGCTAACACATTCTTTAACATCCTTTCTTGAATCTCCAAGGGATGATCATTTCGAAACATTTACATGACACAGAACAAATATAATTTTCATAATGGCTGCAGAATCTTCCATGATAGCCTACTGCACTTTTTAAGGGGAAAAAACACAGAAATTATGGGGAAAATTGAATGCAATACATACTTACCCAACAAACCAAATTTTCTTGTATAGATTGAACAACATAAAATGCATCATTTATAACTTAGTCAGCATATAAAATTAGACTATTTGGCATATTTCTGGAATTTAAAAGTATAAATACCTTCATTTTCTAAAAGAAAAACTGCAAGTATACCCAATACTTGAGAAAAGGGTTGCTAACTCTGGGTAGGGAAATTCCTGGAGATTTGGGGGTGGAGCCTGGGGCAGGCAAGGTTTGAGGAGGGGAGGGACCTCAGCAGGGTAAAATGCCATGGTACCTTTTCCCTCCCCCTGCCCAGCCCTCAGATCTCTAGTCCCTCTGGAGGAAATGGCAGCAGTACAGAGCAGAATCTAAGGCAACCCACCTCATTAAGCTTCTTCTCTTCCCCAAACCCAGCCCTCCCCAAGCATCACTACCAAATCTCAAGCCGTTGGCAACCCAATTCAAACGTAACACAAAAACTGTGAAACCACAATGTGGCTTGAAAATAATCATACAAATCCTGGTTTTCCTCAGCGAATACTGACTTGTATCACCTTCACCCACCTCCTCCACAGAGACCTGGATGATTTTCTGCCTCGCAAAGGTGGTACTAGGAAACAAGTCAGAATTACACTAGGATATCTGTGCTAAAATAATCAATAATTTAGCACTGTCGTGGAGCAGCAGCGATACCTGTGTTCATATGTCACAAAAAACCATCGCTGAGACAAACAGTAGTTGACATACCAATAGAAAACCATTTCTTTCTCATTTTGGTTTAACATACCCTAACTAGTCATAGTAGGGTTGCCAGGTACCCCCATGGCAACTCACATCTAGGCGTCTGTTGTTGGCAACACAGCAGCATCACGTTTGGTGTGCACCAGAAGTGATGCCATCATGTCACCATGCCATGGGGATGCTCTGGGATTTGGACAAAAATTCTCTGGTAGAAGCCATGATGACATCTGTTTTATTTATTTATTCTTTATTGTGTCAATTTAGTACCCCATTTAATACCCCATTTAAAATCCATTTAATGGATAAAACCTTTTAAAACAGCATTTAAAATAGCCCTAAAAGTCTAAAATCAATCCCAGTTGCCAGCCTCCAGGTGGTGGCTCCTGGGATTACAACTGATCTCCAGCCAACAGAGATCAGTTCACCTGGAGAAAACGGCTGCCTTGGAATGTGGACTCTATGGCATGCTACCCCAAACCCTGCCCTCCTCAGGCTCTGCCCCTAAAATCTCCAGATATTTACTAACCTGGAGAGGGCAACCCTAATGATGTCACTGCCAGTGCCTTCCACATGCCATATCACTGGCGATAGAGGCACGGGCCTCAGTTCGCTGCTGGTAAGTCCCCCTACCAGCCTGCTGAATGGCACTGGGGAGAGAGCCCCCCAAACGGAGTATCCCCCACTCCTGCTGGGGGTCTGGAAACCCTAAAATCATAGTTAGTGGAGCGGCCATTTATTCAATAGTCATGTTAACTATTTAGTTCAATTAAACTATGTATGCACAGTGATGCTGAACTGTTTCCGTCTCTCTCCCTCCTAGCATTCCCATCCTCCCTCCTCTTTCCTGCTTAGCAGCAAATATCCTTATGATATTTACAAAAGAAGAAATATTTGAAAAGTCCCTCGGTTTGGTATTTCCCCTGAAAATACCACCAGCAGTCAGGTTTCCATGACATTTCTATTGACATTAATATCAGCAAAACCTCTCAAAAGTCTTTAGGGAGCAAAAGAATATATAAGCTCAAATTTCACAAGTTTAACAGGTTGGTTTAAAACAGGGGGAAAAGACATGTTTTGGAAAAGAAAAAATAAGTATATAAGATTTATTTATTTTCCTAGAGTGAGGCATAACAGTAAAGATCACAGCAAAGAGCAGGGATATCCAGTCATCTATAAAGGCAGGCTGCAAGGACATGTGGCCTTGATTCAGATCAGGGTTGCTTGGGTAAGGGAGGAGAATCTCTGTTCAGCTTTGCTGAACTGTCAAAACTGTCACCCATGGTGTTATTAGCACCTTCAAGAAGAAAAAATAGGCCCTCTTTTTTTAAATATGGACTCTAATCTGGTGAAGTGGGTTTATTCATTCATTTATATTTCTAGCCCACCCTCAATCCCTGACCAAGACCAGGCTCAGGGCAGATTACAACAAATTCACAGGAGTGGTATCCCCATTCCTACACTCGAAACCAGCTGGGTGACCTTGGGCTAGTCACCGTTCTCTCCAAATTTTCTCTGTCCCACCTACCTCACAAGGTGTCTGTTGTGGGGAGGGGAAAGGAATGGGATATTGTAAACTGGTTTAATTCTCCTTAAAATGGAGAGACAGTCGGCATATAAAAACCAACTCTTCTTCTTATCCAAGTGTGCAAATGATGAAAGGTTAAACTCCCTACCCCATACAGCCTTGAGTCAGATCAGGACTGAATTTGTCATTTGATCCATGATATTAGTCCTGTCTGTTTTGGCCCGAAGAACCGTTTCTTTTTCAAAAGAGTCGATGATGACTAGTTTATGTTTTAGACTGCCTTAATTCAGGAGTTAGCAGTAAAGTTAGAAAGATCCTGTTTGTGAAAAGATGCTTCAAATCCTCATGTATGCCTAGCCTCAGTCACTGATCAGCTCTTTGAAAGGGAGGGGGGAGCCGTTTTTTTTTTCTTGATCAGCTGTTCAGCACTATTTCAAACGTTATTCACAGGATTATAAATGCAAATCAAGCTTATACTGAGGTAAAGCAACTGTCAAAGACAGGACATTTTGGAGGACTTTCATTCATAGGGTCGCCATGAGTCGGAAGCGACTTGACAGCACTTACACACACACAAAGCAACTGTTGCATATAGCTCAGTTCTGTTTATTCTTTGTGGCAGTGGCTCTTCAAGGTTGTTCTCAACCCTGCTACTTGAGATCTTAATAGTATCTGATGTAGCACTTCCCGGTATTTATTCCAGTCAGAGTATTTGTTTGTGTGTAAAGTGCTGTCAAGTTGCAACTGACTTATGGAAATCCTGCAGGGTTTTCAAGGCAAGAGACGTTCAAATGTAGTTTGCCATTGCCTGCCTCTATGAACAACCCAACAGTTCCTTGGTGGTCTCCCATGCAAGTACTGCCAAGTCCGAGATCTGATGAGATTGGGCTTGCTTGGGCCATCCAGGTCAGGGCTTAGGGCATTTAACTAGACCTCTGTGTGAAGCTCTGGTTGGAGAACTAGGTTGTAGAATTGCACATGCAACAGTCATTTGCACACATAATTCTGTATTCAGTGAAAAGTTTGAACATAGAAGCTTGCTTCTGACCTTACCCTGATGTGTGGTTCCACCTTCAAATTTCTGCGTTTTGTAAAGTGTTTGCATATTAAAGTTCACGAGGCGGAATTAAAGAGATCAGAAAGTTACTCGTGCTTTTTCCCAAGGAAATGTTATTAATATTGCCCGAAAGAAGAAGAAACCTTTGAACATGTCACATGGTTTATGCAGGTGTGATGTTAGGCTTAAAAAAAAAAAAGACCGCTTTCTATATTGTTTTTGAGCTGAACAAGAAGCATGCTAAACCAATTTATTTAGTAAAACGTTGAACTCACCATACATAGTTCCATGTTCCACCACCAAGGGTTAACTTCGGATTTCTCTCCCCACACCCATTCTTTCTTGTCCCTCCCTCATCCAACCCCTCCCCTAGAAGTCCTTTTGGTGAGTTTCAGCTGCAAGTGTTTTAAGATCTTGGGGAATGGAGCCAGATTCCCCCCTCCCCGCGCCGCCTCATAGACATCCTCTCTTCAGCAGCGAGAGTACTTTTTAGTTAGTCAGTGCAAAACCCCTGCTTTGAGATAGTCAGAAACAAATTGCGGGGGGGGGGGGCATTCCTTCTCTGCTTTGGCTGTAAAATGGCCACTCAGTTCAAATCAAATGAAATAATCCCACTGCGAGGCTGATGACCCAAGCGCCGCCACCCTCCCGTTTTTTCCAAGTGCAGTTTTAGCAAACACTAAAATTGTAAATATAAATGAAGAGCAGCCATGGAAAAGACTGTGCTTACCCCCCATTTGGGCAATTTACCACCAAGTTGCCCAAATTTGGGGGGGGGGCAAGGGAACACAGGGTATTTTTTCCTCGGGTGCTCTTCATTTATATTTATGATTTGTGTGTGTGTGTGTTTTTCTAAAGCGTGTGGATTTTTTCTAAAAATGCAGTTGGTACAAGTCTCCAGCATCTCAGGAAACTGTCATCTGGAATGCCACAAAAATGGGAAAAGAAGAGCTGGGTGGAAGGTGAAACCTTTGTGTTGTGTTAATCAGGGCTGCAATTATTATTAAAAACATGATGTCACTATGGATTTATCTATTGTTTTGTTGAGCAATTAATATTGTTTTATGGTGATCGTCTGTATTTTGATTTGGTCAAATGACTGTAAATTAAAGATTGATTGTTTTGATTGATGCCACTGAAAGTATCGTCTCTGTGTCTATTTCTCCCCCTTCTATTGTGTGCATAAAGTGTCATCAAGTCACAGCCGACTTATGGCAACCCCCTTATGGGACTTTAAAGGCAAGAGACCAACAGAGGTGGTTTGCCATTGCCTTCCTCTGCATAGTAACCCTGGTATTCCTTGGTGGTCTCCCATCCAAATACTAACCAGGGATGACTCTGCTTAGCTTCTGAGATCCGACAAGATCAGGCTATGCCATGCTGCCTCCCTCCACCTTCTATTACATATAGCAAAAGTTACCCACATTTCTGATGACTTCACATTGTTTCCCTGGCACCAGTTCCATATCCCTTCCCAAAGTCTCACTTTACATCAAATGCTGATGTGAATCGGGCTGCCGAAGAAAGCACAAACTGATTGTGAGGGTGGGGTATCCAAGAAGAAGTCCTTATTGCAAACTATTCCTTATGCAAAACGATATGTGTTATCAACTTATGCTTATATTCTATATTCCAGACTTTAATTCTATAGTAACATTATCCATCAGATAATAGAGAACATGTGATACCCTCTCCTGAAATTCCTAGCTAAAATTTATGATAAGTAAGGGTTGAAAGGTGTTTTTGCCAAAGTCTTAGACTAGGAAGAATCCATAAATAAGGAAAGCTAATGCAGTAGAGAAGTATTAATTTTAAGCATGCTGCTGTGATTAATAGGATGGAATGCTTTTCTCTTCACATTTAGAGTTATTCTGCCCCCCAATCCCCACTCTGCAGAGCTGAAGATCTAATGCTGCAAAATCCTCCATGATAAACAATTTGCATAAGCTACTTTTCTATTCTGTAGGCCTTTATTAATTCTCCACTAAAGGTTATTAGTGTCTTTGTTTTCCTCGTTTTTCGCCATTTGCTCATTCATGTTCATTATCATTCCACATTCATTCGAAAGGCTTCACCATCATTTCCCCCACCCTCATTGCATAAAAGAGAAAGGCTGGTCTAATTATGAAGTTCAACAGAAACTCTATTTAAGCACATGTGCAATTATTTTCAGTAGGCACCAATGTCTGCTGATTAAGTTATGTAACAGATGGCACCTTTTGCTGTTTATGGCATTTAATTGCAAAGGGGTAGTTGTGTTGGTCTATCATAGTAAGGTGAAGCAATGGCCTAGTAGCACCTTGAGGGCTGACATTTATTTCAGTGTGAGCTTTCAAGGGTCGCAGCTCAGTTCTTCAGAGCTCCGCCCTTTTCTCTTTACATTGAAAATTTATACTTGAAAGACTCCTGGTGTAATTCACACCAAGTCTTGGCTCCTCCCTCCCAACCTTCTCCATAAGATTTGGCAGGATGGTTTTCCCTTCACACATCTATCTAAAGAAGTGAGCTGTGAGTGACTCATGAAACCTCATGCTGAAATAAGTGTAATATGTATGTAGGGCTGTGGAATGGTTTAGTACAGCCTGATCTGGTCAGATCTTGGAAGCTGCAGAGGAAGGCAATGGCAAACCACCACTGCTTAATCAGTTGCCTTGAAAACCCCACCAGGGGTCGCTATAAGTCGGCTGTGACATGACAGCCCTTTACAAACACAATTTGCATATAACAGATGTTGCACCCCGTGTGTTTGCTCAGATCGAGTGTTATCTAGCAATGCACAAGCAGAAAGGAAAACATACTTAGGTTCCACCTGCACATGCAGAATCGCTACAGCTGTAGCGGCACACAGCTCTTTAATTTTTAATGAAATGTACAACATACGGTTAACACGGTTTTATTTAATTTGCTTTTGTAATTATGTCAGAAGGAATAGTTCTGCTATGCAATTTTGGTGCTTCTACTAGAGGAAATCTTCTGCAGGATCGAACCTAAGGTATGTCCTTTTGACAATCACTGAAATGTTCAGTACTCTATGAGCATGTTTCATGGAAATTTAGCACAGCACGTTCCATTCATCAAAAGTTAAAAAAGAAAGGTCTGGTACATTTTATACTGATGAGATTCCATCCGTACGTTCAGCGACAATCCTAAATTATTGGAGGGTGGCATCATCTGGGGACATGCTAGCAGATGATGATCTCAACTGCAGTGGCTTTGAATGAATCAGAGAAGGAAAAGCATGAGTGAGTCATGAGTTCTCTGAAAGCATTTCCATGCCTTGTTAAAGGTTAGAACTGTGTATATTCCCCACACATGCACAAGGTGTGCATCTTCTTTCCATCCCAATGCATTCTTCCAGTGTTGAATTTCCCCACAAATTTAACAGAAAGGGAAACATTTTTTCCCCAAGCCCACTGAAATGAAGCCTGTTTACATTCTGAATAATTTGAGTCAAAGACGCAATTTGGCTCCACTAAAACTCACAACTGTCATCAAACAGCAGGGCTGTCTAACTGAAATATGGAACCGTACACCAAGACTGGCTTTTGATGAGATGGATGGTTCTCAGCTAAGCCATAAACTTCCCTTCGCTGGGTAACTCACATCGCTCACATATTTATGTCTGACTTCAAACATCTCATATATATAAAAAAAGCCTTGGCTCTCTACGCTATTCCAATATTTTTTAAAGTTCAACTTCTTCTGAAGTTTGCAGTGGACTTGGACAAAGAGATCAATAATCTTATCATAGTGATGGGGACTAAAGCTGGACTTTTGAATTAAGTTGATATTTTAAAAAAGAAAAATCCTGACAGTTCTGAAACCAGGGGTTTGATGCCTACTCGGATCACATCCAACCATCAGGTCAATAATAAATAGCTGGAAGTTTCATTGGGCAAATAAACTTTATTCTTCCAGGCACGTTTTGTTCGTTGAGGGGCAGAGTGTTTGCTCAGCAGGGTACTGTCTTCCACTTCAGGGGAAGTGTTTTCATGGTTCACGAGATACTTTCTCCCATATTTAAGCCAAAACGATACAACTGGATAAAAATAGAATCTTAGCCTCTCGCATTTTCTTGGAGTAATTTGTTTAATTCAATTGTGTCCTGGTCTACTGAGCTGCAAAATAGAAGGATTAGTGTGTTAATTAATTGCAGGGAGGCATAGCCTTAAAAATGGTGAGGCCCGTCAGCTTTTTAGACCCCAGACAATGAAGAACTATTACAATGGACATCTAGGGATCAAGGGCTCCTCATCATAGTACCACAACAGCCTCTGGCTTCTACTTGTCACCAATGTCAAAACAGATGATGATGATGATGATGATGATGATGATGATGATGATGATGATGATGATGATGATGATGGTGGTGGTGGTGGTGGTGGTGGTGGTGGTGGTGGTGATGGTGATGGTGATGTAGTAGTAGTAGTAGCTGCTGAAATGCCTTATTTAGGAAAGGAAGCATCTGAACATGCTTTTTCCATACTTCTGTAAACCATTGGCAAGAAGGGCGTCATTAACAGCTGGAAGGGACCAGTGAAGTGTCTCAGCCAAGTGGCTCCTGAGTTGATGGTACAGATTCTGAGGCTTGGCCATGTTTGCCCCTGGCCACTAGTGGCCCTATAGGTAGGGTTTGCCAGTTCCGGGTTGGGAAATACCTGGAGATTTTGGGTTGGAGCCTGAGGAGGGCAGGATTTGGGGAGTGGAGGGACCTCAGCAGGGTATAATGTTATAGAGGCCACCCTCCAAAGCAGCCATTTTCTCCAGGGGAACTGATCTCTGTCACCTGGAGATCAGTTCTAATAGCGGGAGATCTCCAGCCACCACCTGGAGGTTGGCAACCCTGCCTATAGAACAGTGGCCTACTGGAAAAAAATCCCTGTACGTTAAATGGCCAGTCTCAGTCACTGGACAGATAGGCTTGCACCTGTACGTTTGGCCACCATCGACCCCACCTTTGTTCCTCATCCCCTGTCCTCAAGGAATTGAGGAGGTGAAGAAAACAAGCCCAAAAAAATTTTGATGAAAAAGATGGTCCCAACATTTCCAATTAGGGACACAAAGGGGCTGACAAAGAAACCACTGCCTGAATGTTAGGCATGGGGATGGAGCACAGATTGCCTGGATGCAAGCTGAAAAACCCATTCTGGTTGGAGTTGTACTGTCCTTGAAGGAATAGGTCCATAGTCTGGGGATGCTCTTGGACCCAGTCCTACTGTTGGATAAGCAGGTGGCAGCTGTAGCCATAGTGTAAGGTGGCTTGAGATCTCCTACTATTACAACTGATCCCCAGGCAACAGAGATCAGTTCACCTGGAGAAAATGGCCACTTTGGAAGGTGGACTCTATGGCATTATACCCCACTGAATTCCCTCCCCTCCCCAAATCCCAACCTATTTAGGCTTCACCCCCAAAATCTCCAGGTATTTTCCAACCCAGAGCCGGCCACATTAGGTCTCACACAGTTCCATCTCTCTCAGTCAAAATATGTCCTGGTTCTATAAGGCATGCAAATGTGTACCCATCTTTGTCTCCTCCCTTTTTGCTCCTGCATCTAGTTTTCTGGTACAGGCATGCAGGAAAATGAGGTGGTAATGAAAGGCCAGAGCCCTGAAGTGGACCTCACCAGCATATTCTTTCACTGTGCCCTCTTTTTGAGGGCTTCCTACCTGTCTTTTTTAAATGCTGATAAACCTTCTGAAATACTGTTCTCCATGATTCTCCACCAGCAATCTGAGTTGGCGCACTCCGTTCTCCTTCATCAGCATTCTACCACGTCATTCCTGCCCTCTTCTGCTGCATGTGTAAAGCAGGATTCAAGCATTACAGGGAGAAAGTACCATGAGCAAATGTAGAACCTTCCCATTTTGCTTTTTGATGTCACTCTGCAAAATGCAACATTTATAAGAGTTGTTATGATGCTGATGACAGCGGCTCCGCTCAACCTCCTTTAAACCCCAGTTGTCCTCATTATGTGATAGTAAACACCCTTGGGAAAGGAAATCTGCTTGTTGGGGGGTCCATGCATAAACTTGCCAACCTCCTTGTGTTGGCTGGATAGGCTTGCCAGGCTCCGTAGCTCCACCGGCGGGAGCTTTCTGGGGCCGTGGCTGTGACCCGCGATATGTGCGCGTGCACCCTGCATGACGCGCCTATGTCACTTCCGGGTTTACTCGGAAGTGACGCGGATGCTCTAGCGATCTTGGCTAAAACTTCCATAGAGTTTTATCCAAGATTGCCAGAGCGTCCGTGTCACTTTCAGGTTAACCCGAAAGTGACGTGTGCGCCCTGACTAGCCTGATCTTTTCAGGTTTTGGAAGCCAAGCAAGGTTGGTCATGGTACTCAGAGGAGAGACCACCAAGCAAGACTGGGGTTGCTATGCAGAGGATGGCAATGGGAAACCACCTCTGCTCATCTCTTACCTTGAAAACCCCACAGTCCTGGGGTCATCAAGAGTCGCGATTTGACAGCAGGCTTATAAACACTGAAACAATTGCACCTCCATCCTGTGGTCCAGTTAAGATGGTCACTGCCACTAATCTTTTGTTTAAAACCAAAGATTATTTGGGCCATAGGGTTAGGGTTCCCAGGCTGCCACCAATCCTGCCCCAGGCCCCTCCCTAGGGTTGCCAGGTCCCTCTTTGCCACCTGTGGGAGGTTTTTGGGGCAGAGCCTGAGGAGGGCGGGGTTTGGGGAAGGGAGGGACTTTAATACCATAGAGTGCAATTGCCAAAGCAGCCATTTTCTCCAGGTGAACTGATCTCTATTGGCTGGATATCAGTTGTAATAGCAAGAGATCTCCAGCTAGTACCTGGAGGTTGGCAACCTAGCCATAGAACAAAGCACATTTTCCCATAAAGAACTGCTAACGTTTCAGAGCCATTTACTTTGTGGAAAGTTTAAGGAAAGAGGTCAACAAGACAAGGCATGAAGCCAATCTGGCAAGAAACTCCTGCTGCCTCTTATGCGAGATAAAAAGCAAATCTACAGGACCAGCAGAGGACATTCAAGATTGACGCAGCATCCCAGGTTCACCTGTGGTAGCTTTAAAGTAAAAATTCTAAATCTTTTCCTGCTTTATAGAACATTATTTGGAGCTAATTATTAGCAACACTAGACCCGCAATCTGAAAATCTACGATAACACTCTTGCCAAGGCCGGACTCAATAAAATGGTCCAAGCAACTCATATCAAAAGAAGGTTTGAATGCTGATTTTTATGGCTGCAGCCCCATGCACTGAGGCTGGCAACAGCTCAAATGGCACCCTGGATGAGAAGCATCTTTAGCACCCACCTCCACTTCCTCAGTATTTGAATACCATATTTTGATCACATTTGCAGCCTCTTCCCAATATTAGGGCAAGATTTCCATGAACTGATGGATGTGAATTTGTACTTGTTGTACACAACAAGAAATGCTGCTTTAATGTAGGTGTGTGTGTTTTTAAACCAGGGTCATGATAATTGCTTGTTTCATGGTATTAGAAAAGAACAGGACAGCATAGAACAGAACAGAAATTTGATTTATACCTAGGGTTGCCATCCTCCAACTACTAGCTGGAGATCTCCCGCTATTACAACTGATCTCCAGCCGATAGAGATCAGTTCACCTGGAGAAAATGGCCATGTTGGCAATTGGACTCTATGGCATTGAAGTCCCACCCCTCCCCAAACCCTGCCCTCCTCAGGCTCCACCCAAAAAACCTCCAGGTATTTCACAACTTGGAGCTGGCAATCCTATAACACTGATGCTGTCGATTTTCTCACCAATTAAAACCAATGTTAATTCAATGTTAACCATGCAGGTCAGTTTTAGTAGTGAAGATGAACTGCTTCTACTACTTGTTTCAGCTGCTGAATAACTGGCAGCCCCTGAGCCTAGACCCCTCAAGCCCAGCACCCCTGCTCCAAAATTCAGTCCTACTACACTTATCTATTTAAGGTTAAGTCTTTTGAACTCTGGGGCTTCTAAGTAAACAGGTCTAGGATTTGGCTATTGCTTTAGAACTGATGGTTTATGGGAGGGTCACAAGGTTTGCTAATATCCACTGGGTGGCAAGGAAGGGGTGGAAGAGTCCTTTGCCTGTGTCTCAGCATGGTAGAAGCAGAGTGTTGGAAGTGAAGGTCTTTGCGCTGTCTCTTAACCTCAGACTTCAGAGGGGGGCTAGACTAGAGAGTCAGAGAGATAGAGGGGTCAAGGCACTGGGCAGCCTTTCTCTACTGCGCTGACACTATCTTTTTGGTGTGCAGATTGCTATTCTCAGGGACACTTCCTTCCTTCCTGCTTTCCCATCTCCTCCACACGCATGCACACTTCTCCATCTTACCACCAGGAGGGAAGGACATAGGTCCTGTACCTCTCTCCATCCTAGTTAGTTAGACTAGATTAGGAAACTATATCAACCCTATCCTATTTAGACATGGACTTCCTATAATAAATTAAGCATATGAGTTTGGAATAAATAAAAAGGTTCTGTGTAACTTTGTTCTTAGCACACACAGAGACTTTGGCTTTGCTGTGCACAATAGCCTTTGAGCACTCTGCTAAATTCAGGTTTTGTACAAGATACAAAAACCAACATAGAGACAGCGTACAGGAGTGAGTTCTGGCATTGGGGCAAACTAATAGGCAGATGCAAAGTCACACATAGGGGACTTGTGGGTATGAAGTGCTATCAAGTTGCAGCCAATTTACGGCAACCCCAGCAAAGGGCTTTCAAGGCAAATGAGAAGCAGAGGTGCTTGGCCATTGCCTTCCTCTACCTTGGTAGCCTCCCTTCCAAGTACCGACCCAGCTTAGCTTCCAAGATCTAATGAGATCGGGCTATACCATGCTGTCTTTCCTCCTACATAGGGTATAGCTCAGTGGCAAAGTGCATGCCTTGCATGCAGAAATTTGGAGTTGCCTCCATGGTGTCTCCAATGAAAAGGATTTCAGGTAGTAAGGCTGAAAAAAATGTACCTGAGATAATAGAGAATTCATGACACTAGAGTAGATCGGTCTTACATAGCATTGCCAACCTCCGGGCACTAGCTGGAGATCTCCTGCTATTAGAGCTGATCTCCAGCCGATAGAGATCAGTTCGCCTGGAGAAAATGGCCGCTTTGGCAATTGGACTCTATGGCATTGAAGTCCCTCCCCAAACCCCGCCCTCCTCAGGATCCACCTCAAAAACCTCTCACCGGTAGCGAAGAGAGACCTGGCAACCCTAGTCTTACAGCATAACAGGGATTCTTATATTTATTTGTTATATTGATATTATGCCCTTTCCCATCATAGGATTCAGTAGCATACAGAGGTTTCCCATTCGGGTGCTGGCCCATTTTAGGTCAGTTTAGGTTCAGCAAGGTTGCTGCCTCATATGCCATAATACCATACTTAGGACTGCTATACCCCCATAGAACATTCTATACCCTAGTGAAAGCTTCTCCGCTGAAATCTTCTCCACCATCGCACGTGAGACTGAAACGCAGTGTAAAACTCAGTAGCATTTCCACCATGGTAAATGAGTGGTAAACATGGTAATAAGCGCTTACTCTCTTTCCCCAAGAATAATCCTTAGTGGCCTGTGGCCTGACCCAGCAAAACAATTTCCTGTCTTCTTATTCTTTGAATCAGATAGCAACAAAATAAAAGGGGTGGCCTGATTTACCGTGCCTTGTTGCTGAAGCAGTTACCTTCCGATTGATCGGCACTCATGACGGTCATCATGCATACTTGGCCCTGGCTGATATAATTTCAGATCTCCTACTTCAGCTTCTTCCTCGGGCTCCTTTTATGAGACCACTTTATGTTGGTTCTGCTGGAGTAAATTGACTATAAATCCACCCCAAGGGCTCCCTCAAGCAAAATCTATTTTTTCTTGTATGTCTCTGTTCATTATATACATAAGAGAGGTATTGGATCAGTTTGCAAGGTTACCAAGAGGAAAGGTTATGCAGACATGAGGCCCGGGGCTGCCTAAGATAACATTTTACAACTCAGTGAAGCGCTCAGAATCAAACCCTGAATCTTTTGACTTTCCAGCCCAATTGGCCAGGGCTGTTTTTCCCCCCCAGATAGGTGATCATGTAGTGTGAAATAAAGTAAGTCTTAGATTCAAAGCATTCCACTCCCAGGAAAATGTACACTGAGAAAAAAAATGAGTAAAACGTTTCCAATGGTGGCTATCCGGGCTGTGTGACCGTGGTCTTGGTATTTTCTTTCCTGACGTTTCGCCAGCAGCTGTGGCAGGCATCTTCAGAGGAGTAACACTGAAGGACAGTGTCTCTCAGTGTCAAGTGAAAGCCTTCGACAATATTTCCAATATTTCGACAATATTTCCAATGGTGGTTCAGTGGTTCACCTTATTAACACAGGGTCAAATCTCCAGGGTCCAATTGACCTCAAGCCAATCATCCTCGCTCAACCTAACCTTCTTGTAAAGACAAGATGGCAGAGGAGAGAATCACATGTGCCATTATGAGCCCTATGGATCAAGCCCGCAGTACCTTGTTCTCTTTCAATACACTCTGTGCCTGAAGACAGCCATTTAGTCTGATATTTGTTTGTTTGTTTGTTTGTTTTATTGATTTGTACCTTCCCCTCCCCCAGGTAGGGTTGCCTCTCCTCCCTCTTCGCCACTGGCGGGAGGTTTTGGGGGTGGAACCTGAGGAGGGCGGGGTTTGGAGAGGGGAGAGACTTCAGTGCCATAGAGTCCAATTGCCAAAACGGCCATTTTCTCCAGGTGAACTGATCTCTATCGGCTGGTGATCAGTTGTAATAGCAGGAGATCTTCAGCTAGTGCCTTGGGGTTGGTAACCCTAGGCTCAGGGCAGCTTCCAACAGCAACAATACAACATAACATTAACACGAGGACATTAAAAACTTTAAAACCACACTTCCTAAACTAAAATTACAAGAAAATGCCCTAGACTACGTGACCGGCTCATAAAAGTAAGGTGTCCTCATCAGAGGAGGTTGGTCCAAAGAAACAAAGATGGCAGCAGGAAGACCAACAGCAGAGTTACGCTCTAACTTAGATGTTGCTCATTTTTCTGGTTGGAAGCGGGTTTTTTTGTTTTGTTTAAAGAAAAAGAACAGAAAAGACGAACTCCTGATTAAAAGTATGTCTTTACAGTGGAGAGTTCTTAAACTACTGGGCTTTATTTTGTTTATTTTAGTTTGGTTTATGAACTACATACTTCCCCCTTGCTCACTCGATTTAAAGCCAAAGCCCCATCCAAAAGAAAAAGGTAAATGAATGCCTTAAAAAAGCAAACTGTATAATCTTTTATCCACGTTCAATTTACCTAAAAATAATGTTAGGCTTCAAATGGCAGAGAGCAGGCTGTTAACCAACTTTGTACCCTATGCTTGTGTGTGTGTGTGTGTGTGTGTGTGTGTGTGTGTTAAATATCTCCTAAGATTTACTTTGTTACATTAAAAGAGAGGGCAGATAAAATATAATAAGTAGAAAACAGTGGCATAAAGCAGCAAGATACATTGGGGAGAACTAAGGCCAGCTTTATCTTTCTTCTGCACTGCGTATATCCCATTTCCCCCCTCTGGATTGGTTTGTATATAATTTTAATGGAGTTTAGAAATAAAAAACTTTCCTTTCAATATCTGCTTAATTTTATCTCAGGGTCTGATTAGATGATACTTTAAATGTGAGTTGGTTTGTTGGGGAAATCCCAACCCAACTCGCATTTAACGAGTAACCTGAAACTCCCTTTTAAAATGGGGGGAGAGGGAATAAGTTCCCCAGCATGAATGGTGGTAGGATAGGAGGTTTTCAAGCATAGGCTAGACAGCCATCTACTTTGGATTTCCAGCACTGAGAAGAGAGCTGAAAGAAAGGGCCTATGATATAAAGCCCCTTCCGACCCTGTGATTATCAGAATGAAAGTAATATGGAAGAGCAAGTTGAGACCTATGCAAGATATGCATCAAAATATGCCCAGTGCTCAGGATGAAGTTTGCAGTGGATTGTCAGAAAGATGTTGAACGGATCACTTCATGTAACGAGGCTATGGAACAAATAAGAAACCACACAAAATGGCATTTGTTGTAACCCAAATTTAAAGGGAGCAAGTCGCAAAAGCAACAAAACTTTGGATGTGCAAATGCCAGAGACTTTTCTTATGCTTCATTTAATGTAACAGGTGGCAAATAGTTTCTGCATACTTCAAATGCCTGATGCATCCTCTTTAGACTTGGTAGCACTTTTTCTTTTTTCTTTTCTTTTTTTGCTACGGGAGTAAAATTAAACCTACAGTAAAGTGGGAACTTGGTATTCTCTAATCAAATGCTGTTAGTCATGCGCTTCACTGCATCTGCTAATTCAAATTTGCAATGCTTGTGAAGTTTGTTAAATACATCCGATTTTTCATTTTGTGCGCAGTATTTCAGTACTTTTTCCAGTGCTTCACAAAAAGAAACAGCCTTTCCTTAAAAAAAAATTTCTTGGGAAGGTGATTCTGCAATATCTTGAAGCAGTTTATTTCATTAATGAACTTTTCTTATAATCAGGAGGTTGCTTGAAGAGGTTGTTTGAGGGATTGAGCTAACCTTACCTTCCTGTAGTTTCAACTACAAATGTGTGAATCCTTCGTAGGAAATGACACTAGCGTCACTGACCTTTTCTTATTTTCCCTTAAAATCCATCGGAAGTTTGCTCAATGTATTTGAGTCTCTCATTAGACAAAATCTGGGAGATAAGAACCCCTCGAAGAAAGGTTGCTGGTTACATCTGTTTTCTTCCCTCAAAATTCTTCAGAAATTACATCTAAGAAGGAACTCCGTCATTCACTTAGAATGCTCTTAATGAAGCCCTGCAGAAGGCAATATCGTGGCTGTAACTTTAGTCTGGGGCTCTAGCATAGTGAGAGGTCACATAGTTTGCATGAAAAAGATCTGAGAGTTCAGTTTCCAGTTAAAAGGATCGAGGCTAAAAGTCTCTGCCTTCATCTCCCACTTTCAGTCTTCAGGTTGCTTATAGATGGAGAGAGCAACCTCTGGGCTTCTGCCTGTATTCTTTTCCCCCATTTATGTATCCCTGCCTCCAGCCCAAGCTCATATTCATTTTACCGGGAAGAAGAGAAAGGAAATCAGCTGGGCTTCTGACCCCCCCCCCCCTCACCCAGCCATACAATTGCTGCATCTCAGCAAGTCTGGGGGGCAGCAAAGATTCTTGGGTGGAAGATCAGAAAAACCTAATATGCTGGAAGTCAGCTCCTGATCCTTCTCCAAAACATTGGGGCTGGGGGCTGGGTACAGAGCAAAATATTCCCAGCATGAAATCAGAAGCTGACTCCCAGACGGTCTCTCATCAGCTTGGAGTGAGCTTCTGATGGCTGCAAGCAGCCTATTCCTGTGAATACATTTTCTGTTTCATCTAAAGAAATGCTGGAGGAGATAGATCTGAAAAGGACAAGTGCTTTCTAATCTGTTTACAAACTCTTAAGTGTTGCCCAAGATGTTCTTCTTGTTCTGGAATCAGGGGTGTCAGAAGTGTAAGTTCCAGTCTTGAACAGGATGAGGCCCCGTGTTATTTTGTCATGGTACAGAGAGGAGAAAGAGTGGTACAGAGATTTCTCTATCCAAGGGATGTTTGGTTAGTGAAAGGAACTAAGCACTAGGAATTTGTGCTGTTATGTGCTATCCACCTGCTATTTTAGAGAATGGTGCGGAGTTGTGTTCTGCTGCCCCAGAAGATTGGACCAGAACCAACGGGTTGAACTTAAATCAAAAGAGTTTTTGGCTAAACAGTAGGAAGAACTTTCTGACAGAGCGGTTCCTTGGGAGTTGGTGGGCTCTCCTTCTTTGGGGGGTTTTAAGCAGTGGCTAGATGGCCATCTGTCAGCAATGTGGATTCTGTGAACTTAGATAATGAGAGGGAGGGCAGGAAGGGTTGCGTCAGTGCTTGGCTTTCATGGCCCTTTCTTATATGCTCAGGGAAATGCCACTTTGGGGTCAGGAAGCAATTTTCCTCCGGGCCAGATTGGCCAGGGATCCTGGAGGGTTGTTTTTGTTTTTGATTATTTATTTTTTGGCCATCTTCTGGGCATGGAGTAGGGGTTACTGGAGGTGTGTGTGTGGGGGGGGGAAGTAGTTGTGAATTTCCTGCATTGTGCAGAGGTTGGACTAGATGACCTGGTGGTCCCTTCCAACTCCATGATTCTGTGATTCTAGCTGATGTTCCTTCCCTTGGGGAACCTCTTTTAGGTGAGTTTAGCACTGAGGAAAGAGGGTCTTCGGTGCAACCAAATGCCTCCCTACTTTTCCCATAAAAGAATATAAATTTTGCCAATTCTAGAGCGCCTCCTGACATTATGACATCACTTCTGGTTATTGCTGGAAGTGTCGTTGCATGGCAGTGTGATACCTGTGCACCTGTTCCTGTCCCCCAAACGCTCCCAGGGATTGCAGACTCCAGCTTGTCAACCCTGGGGCTAAAACTGAAGGGAGGCAAAGGGTGGTGCTTGTGGATTTCATGAATTTTATTTAATTTTATTTTTATTTAAACTATTTTTATACCTCACCTTATCTCCCCAAATTCAAGGCTGCTAACAGAACATCAAAAGCTGCAAGGAGACAGCATCCTGAGCATCCAGCAATATGGTAACACCAGGACAGTTAGGGGAGGGGGCTTTCTTCTTCCTCATAATTCAAGCTCAACATAGAACTACTTGCTGCGGTATTTGTATGCCTCATCTAAAATCAAAGAAAGCATCCTGTTATCTTCCAGGATTATTATTTTGCATATGCAAATTCATACACATTTAGTTGTTTATTTAAATTTCATATGATTAATCGGCAAAGTTTTCTTTAATTAGGCAACAGTCTTATCGTAATAAAAGGTAACATTCAAAAGCTTCATCTCAGAAAATCTCATTTCCCTTCAACAACTCTAAATGGATTTTTCTAGTTTCTTTCTTTCCTTTTCCTTTCCTTTCTTTTTTGCTGTCAAGTCACAACCAACTTATGGTGACCCATAGGGTGTTCAAGGCAAGAGACATAAAGAAGTGGTTTGCCATTGCCTGCCTCTGCTTAGCAACCCTAGACTTGGTGGTCTCCCAGGGCTGGCCCCACTTAGCTTCTGAGATCTGATGAGATGGGGCCAGCCTGGGCTATGCAGGTCAGGGAAAGTTTTCTAGTTAACACACGAAGAACTAGGTGTAGCCTGTATCCTACCAAGCCGCTCAGCAAGGTCGGAAGCCTTCATTCAGCCTACGGAGGCTTCCTCCACAATAAATGGTTCTCCCTCCAGTGGAAGATCGTTTAAGTTGGAAGGCTTGATGAGGGCTTCAAACTGGAAATCTGCACTATGTGATGTACTTTGCTGACGTCTGATTGAATCAATTTGTACTTACCCTGCATGGGAAGGAATTATGAATGTATAACAGCACTTTTTTGAAGGACTGAAGAAAGATTTCCACTTCTGTGGATCTGAAACGGCCGTATCCATTGATGATTGTGGCTTTATATGGACTTTATACACTAAGATTACAATACTAATACGTACCTGGTACTCTGTTGAGACCTTTGGAATCATTTCTGCTTTATGCAGATTGTACATATTGTATATATTTGTGCTTTGTATGTGTCGTGTATATGGTCCTTGTTTCATCTCAGTAGCTTATAAAATTTGCACTTTGTGTGTATATATCATCCTGTATTGTTTTCCTAACCTCCAGGTAGTAGCTGGAAATCTCCTGCTATTACAACTGATGATCTCCAGTTGATAGAGACCAGTTCACCTGGAGAAAATGGTAGCTTTGGCAATTGGATTCTATGGCATTGCAGTCCCTCCCCTCCCCAAACCCCACCCTCCTCAGGCTCCGCCCCAAAAATCTCCAGGTATTTCCCAACCCAGAGCTGGCAACCCTAGCACGGTAGAATACAAACCAATGCCTTGTTTGTTTTGTCTCAGACTGTGTTTCTTACTTAAGTGAATGCTTACACATGTGTTTGTATGTAAATACTTACCTTATTTAAATAGTTGTGAACACAATTGCTGTCTTTTAATTTTTTTAAATCAGGGGGCCAAAAATTCACAATGTAATTTTCCCTTTAATTCTGCCATAAAAGTTTGTTTTTGTTTTGTGTTATCTCTTTACCAAAGCATTTACAGGAAAACTTGTATAGTTGTTGCTGTTTTTCTTTTCTTTTTCCCCCCTTTCAAATAGTTACGGCTAGGAAAATTGTGTGGTGCAGTTCTTTCCTTTGTTCTCCTGCGAGCTGTATGTTCATGAGAAAGGCCAAAAAGCACTCTTTTCATCTCTTGCATATTAAGAAAAATTACATTACTTCAGTAAATTACTTTGACATGAGGCCAAAACTTATCTGCATTTTGTGTTTCAAAATGTTCTCTTCTGCTGAAACAATGTTGGTGTGAAATATGAGAGCCTTCGGCAGGGGGGAGGACTTTAAAAGATATTCCTTCTGAATGAAGCAAGTCATATGAATAAGTGAAGGAAGAAGTATTCCACATAAACGCAGGTGGCAAAAGCAGTTCTTTACAAAAGCTAGAGCCATCTGTAAATTATATAGCCAAAGTCAAGAAGGACAATTACACAAGGGCTCAGTCTAGTCCCAGTTGGCCAGAAGCAAGCACCAGGTGATGGTAGACACATGGCAGCTGCTGAAAAGAGTAACCCTACAGCTCCTCCTCCTCCTTTTCCCAGTCACTTAGGAGTGCCCTACAAGAGATGTTTCTCTAGACCCGCCATGTATTCCCTGTAGCCAGATGGCAACCGTGGGAAACCTTTTTCTCCAAGTGTTGCAGGGCCTGATTCTAAGATGGCAATGCGGCCCCCTTTGGTATACAACCTCCTGTCCCTCTCCCTTGCCTGCCACCATTCAACAGGATGTTGGAGGTAGGGTTGTCAACCTCCAGGTACAAGCTGTAGGTCTTCTGCTATTACCCCTGATCTCCAGCCGATAGAGATCAGTTCACCTGGAGAAAATGGCCACTTTGGCAATTGGACTCTATGGCATTGAAGTCACTCCCCAAACCCTGCCCTCCTCAGGCTCTGCCCCAAAAACCTCCTGCCAGTAGCACAGAGGGAACTGGTAACCCTAGTTGGAGGGGGAATATGGGTCCAAAATGGTATCCTGGAACACTAGGGTTTTTGATTCTGCTGAGCTGGGGACTACAGGGAGGGGTGAGTTTAAACTTTGCCTTTTTTTAAAAAACTGGGAAGCCTAACTAAACTGAGGATTTAATTGAGGTTTGCTGGGAGAGGGTTGTGATTGTTGTGCCAGTGGGTGATTAAGGTTGATTGCTGCCTGATAGCTTGATTGTTCCCTTGTTAAGTGGGGTTGTTGTGATTGGAGCTTGTGGGTGAGAGGTGGGGGCTGTGTGCATTTAAATTCCAAGGCTCCTGCTCGCCAGAGGCTGCATTTTGATTCAGCTGAACTGGGGACTACAGGCAGGGGTGAGTTTAAACTTTGCCTTTTTTAAAATGCTGGGAAGCCTAACTAAACTGAGGATTTAATTAAGGTTTGCTGGGAGAGGGTTGAGATTGTTGTGCCAGTGGGTGATTCAGGTTGATTGCTGCCTGATAGCTTGATTGTTCCCTTGTTAAGTGGGGTTGTTGTGACTTGCCTGCCTGGTGCGAAGGTTGTGGACATTACCCGTCATATAGGTAGTCTGGTAGGTAGTGCTGGGGAGGAGCCAGTGGTTGTGGTGCATGTTGGCGTATTGAAATGTAGTCCGGAGGTCTTGGAATCCAAATTTAGGTTGCTAGGCAGGAGACTAAAAGCCAGGACCTCCAAGGTAGCTTTCTCAGAAATGCTACCTGTTCCACGTGCAGGACCAGCTAGGCAGGCACAGTTGGTGAGTCTCAATGCGTGGATGAGACGGTGGTGCAGGGAAGAGGGCTTTAGATTTGTAAGGAACTGGGCAACATTTTGGGACAAGCTGGGCCTATACAAAAGGGATGGGCTCCACTTGAACCAGAATGGAACCAGACTGCTGGCGCGTAATATAAAAAAGGTGGCAGAGCCGCATTTAAACTGAACCTGTGGGGAAAGCCGACAGGAGCTGAGAAGCATCTGGTTCGGGCAAACTCAATGCATACGGACAAAGGGAAAATAGCTTCAGATTGCCCACATAGGGATTACTTAGACATGAAAGGGAATGGGAAAAAAATGATGGATAGCCACTTAAAGATGCCCAAAGGCACATGCCAGGCAAGTCAAAAGACAGAAACAGTGTGGAGGTGTTTCTATGCTAATGCTAGAAGCCTCCAAGCAAAAATGGGGGAATTTGAGTGCATGGTTTTAAGAGAAAATGTAGATATAGTGAGCATTACAGAAACCTGGTGGAGGGGAGAGAACCAGTGGGATACAGTCATCCCTGGTTACAAACTGTATAGAAATGACAGGGAAGGGCGTATTGGAGGGGGTCTTGCTATGTATATCAAGGAAGGCATAGTGTCTAATAAGCTAGAGACCATAAAAAGGGCAGACTCGTCCACAGAATCCTTATGGGTGACGATTCCGGGCCCCAAAGGAGATTTAGTACTGGGGACGTTCTATCGGCCCCCTGACCAAGTGGCTCAGGGTGATCTTGAGATGGAGAATGAAATTAGGGAAGCATGTAAAGGTAATGAAGTAGTAATAATGGGAGACTTCAACTTCCCTCATATTGATTGGATAAATGTATGCTCCAGTCAAGCCAAAGAGATAAAAATTTTAGACATCCTAAATGACTGTGCCCTCGAACAGTTGGTCATAGACCCAACCAGAGGGGAGGCGATCCTGGATTTAATACTCTCTGTGGTGCTGCCAGTGATTTAGTGCGGGATGTGGATGTAGTTGAGCCAGTTGGCAATAGTGATCACAATGGCATCAAATTTAATTTATATGCAAATGGGAAAGTGACTGGGAAATCTCACACAATTACCTTTGACTTCAAAAGAGGAAACTTCTCTAAAATGAGAAAACTGGTAAAGAGGAAGTTGAAAGGAACAGTTAGGAGGGTTAAATCTCTTGAAAAGGCTTGGGGGTTACTCAAGTCCACATTACTAGAGGCTCAGCTAGCTTGTATACCGCAGGTCAGGAAAGGTAGTAATAAGTCCAAGAGGTCACCACCATGGCTAACAGGTAAAGTGAAGGAAGCAATTAGAGAAAAAAGTCTTCCTTCAGAGACTGGAAGGTTTGCCCAAACGAGGCAAACAGAAGCAAACACAAACTTGCACAAACAAAATGCAAGCAGATAATTAGAGATGCAAAAAAAGATTTTGAGGGGCATATTGCTAAACACATCAAAACAAACAATAAGAAATTCTTTAAGTATATTAGGAGTAGGAAACCTGCTAGGGAAGCGGTTGGGCCATTGGATGACAATGGGAGTAAAGGAACTCTAAGGGAGGATAAAGCGATTGCTGAAAAACTAAATAAATTCTTCTCATCTGTCTTCACTGTTGAAGATACAGGGCAGATGCCTTCTCCTGAACAGAGATTTTGGAGAGGGGAAAATGAGGAACTGAGACAAATAGTGGTAACAAGGCAGGAAGTCCTAGAATGTCTAGACAAAATGCAAACTAACAAGTCACAGGGACCAGATGGTATTCATCCTAGAGTTCTTCAAGAAATCAAATGGGAAATTGCTGAACTTCTAACAAAGATATGTAATATGTCCCTTCGATCAGCCTCTGTACCAGAGGACTGGAGAATGGCCAATGTAACACCCATTTATAAAAAAGGTTCCAGGGGGGGACCCAGGAAATTACAGGCCAGTTAGCTTAACGTCTGTTCCGGGTAAATTAGTGGAAAGCATTATTAAAGATAGAATTTGTCAAGCATATAGAAGGGCAAGGTCTGCTGGGCAAAACCCAACATGGCTCCTGTAAGGGTAGGTCCTGTCTCACTAACCTATTAGAGTTTTTTGAAAGCATCAATAAGCATGTGGACAGGAATGAGCCTGTGGATAGTGTGTATTTGGATTTCCAAAAAGCGTTTGACAAAGTCCCCCACCAAAGACTGCTAAGCAAACTTCATAGTCACGGGATAAGAGGACAAGTCCTCTTATGGATTGAGAGCTGGCTGAAAAATAGGAAGCAGAGAGTAGGAATCAATGGTCAGTTCTCACAATGGTGGGATGTGAGCAGTGGGGTGCCTCAGGGATCTGTGTTGGGACCAGTGCTTTTCAGCCTGTTCATCAATGATCTGGAGTTGGGAAACAGTAAAGTAGCCAAGTTTGCAGATGACACCAAATTATTTAGGGTGGTTAAAACAACATCGGACTGTGAAGAGCTCCAGAAGGATCTCTGCATACTGGAAGAATGGGCATTAAAATGGCAAATGAGATTCAATGTGAGTAAGTGTAAAGTGATGCATATTGGGACAAAAAATCCCAACTTCACATAAACACTGATGGGATCTGTGCTGGCAGCAACAGACCAAGAAAGGGATTTTGGGGTGGTAGTGGATAGCTCAATGAAGATGTCAACCCAGTGTGCAGCTGCTGTAAAAAAGGTAAATTCCATGCTGGCCATAATTAGACGAGGACTAGAGAATAAAACTGCTGATATCATACTGCCCTTGTACAAATCTATGGTGAGACCACACTTGGAATACTGTGTACAGTTCTGGTCACCATACCTAAAAAAGGATATTACAGAGGTTGCAGAAAAGAGCAACCAAAATGATTAGGGGACTAGAGCAACTGACCTATGGGGAGCGGTTAAGACGCTTAGGGCTGTTTATCTTGGAAAGAAGGCGGCTGAGGGGAGACGTGATAGAGGTCTATAAAATTATGCATGGTTTGGAGAGAGTGGACAGGGAGAGGTTTTTCTCCCTCTCCCATAATACTAGAACAAGGGGTCATCTGCTAAAGCTTGGAGGGTGAGAGATTTTATCAAAACAGATAAAAGGAAGTATTTTTTCACACAACGCATAGTTAAACTGTGGAACTCCCTGCCCCAGGATGTGGTGATGGCTGCCAGCTTGGAGGGCTTTAAGAGGGGAGTGGACATATTCATGGAGGAGAGGGGTATTCATGGCAATTAGTTAGAATGGATACTAGTCATGCTGCATACCTATTCTCTCTAGTATCAGAGGAGCATGCCTATTATTTTGGGTGCGGTGGAACACAGGCAGGATGGTACTGCTGCACTCGTCTTGTTAGTGGCTTCCCAGAGGCACCTGGTTGGCCACTGTGAACAGACTGCTGGACTTGATGGGCTTTTGTCTGATCCAGCAGGGCCTTTCTTATGTTCTTAGGGTTGCCAACCTTCAGGTGGTTAGGAAATCAGTACAGGGGCGACAAAATTGTACAATAACAATTACTGTTAAGTGCAACCAATGTTTATCCTATGGTGTCTAAATACAACTATACATATAAACATACAGTGTTATGTACAAGCATACAAAAATAACAAGCACAACCAAACAAGTCCACATGGATGGTGACACAGACAATAACAAAATTCACAAAAATGCAAGGTCTTTAGCAAGGTGCTGCATTCTTTTATAAGTCCCATGCAGGTAAGTGTGCAATTCTAGCAGGTGGTGGCTGGAGATCTCATGATATTACAACTGATCTCCAGGCAACAGAGATCAGTTCACCTGGAGAAAATGGCTGCTTTGTCAATTGCACTCTATGGCATTCAAGGCCCTCCCCTCACCAAACCCCACCCTCCTCAGACTCCACCCCCAAAATCTCCAGGCATTTCTCAGCCCAGAACTGGCAACCCCACTCGCTTCTCCAAATTCCACCCTCTCGAGGCTCCACCCCCAAATCTCCAGGAATTTCCTAACTCAGACCTGGCAGCCCTAAATTTGATACCAAAGAATCAAATAAATCAGATAAACAACGGTTGGCTTTTTTTTTTAATCGTGGTACAGGAATTCTAAGTAATTTACTCAAAGCAAATTATTCCACAGAGGCAAAATAAAAGTTTTTTTTTAATTAGGCTGTGCAGTGCACATTAGATAGTGAAATGGAGAGAAAATGAATAATATTATGCTAACTGTTTAAGAACACTCCTATTAGAGCCATGCATCATTTCAACACTGTCTGGAGACCATAGGGTTTGGCAGTTGACAACTAATTTTTCCATCTAGCAGAGTAGAAACAAAGAAGATGAATTGCTTACTCTTTAGCATTAAGTCCTTGGAAAAATAGTGCCTCTGAACAGGGAAGTTTAAGTTAGTTACTATGGGTAAAAGCTACCAGTAGATTTCTCTGTTACATTCTTTCTAAGTAAGTGCCCACTGCCATATCTTATAGTATTGAGTTCCATCAGTTAATTATGTGATGCTTCTTAATACCTGTCCGGAACCTACTGCCAATCATTGTGTTTCCATGAATGTGACAATTCTCTGTGTCCCCTTTCCCCACTTCATTCATAATTTTATACACCCTCCTTACCTTTCCTCTTGGTTGTTGTCTTTCTAAACGGGAGAACCCAAGTTCTTTAACTTTGCTTTGAAGGAATGGTAATTCAACACTGGGTCAATTTAGTTCTTCTTTTCATGTAACAGTATGTATTCCATAGAAAAACGTAACAGGAATTTGTGAAGCGAATATATGCAAGTCCATGCAAGTTCAAGTCATTGAGCTTGTGTGTGTGTTAAGTGCCGTCAAGTCGCTTCTGACTCATGGTGACCCTATGAATCAATGTCCTCCAAAATGTCCTATCTTTGACAGCCTTGCTCAGAACTTGCAAACTGAGGGCTGTGGCTTCCTTTATTGAGTCAATCCATCTCTTGTTGGGTCTTCCTCTTTTCCTGCTGCCCTCAACTTTTCCTAGCATGACTGTCTTTTCTAGTGACTCTTGTCTTCTCATAATGTGACCAAAATACGATAGCCTCAGTTTAGCCATTTTAACTGCTAGGGTCAGTTCAGGTTTGATTTTGATCTATAACCCACTGATTTGTTTTTTTCTTTTTTTTTTCTTTTTTTTTTTTTGGCAGTCCAGGGTATCTGTAACATTCTCCTCCAACACCACATTTCAAAGGAATCTTTCTTCCTATCAGCTTTCTTCATTGTCCAGCTTTCACACCCATGCATAGTAACAGCGAATACAATGGCATGAATTAACTTAATCTTGGTGGCCAGTGACACACCCTTACACTTCAGAATTTTTTCTAGCTCCTTCATGGCTACCCTTCCCAGTCTCAATCTCCTTCTGATTTCTTGGCTGCAGTCTCCCTTTTGGTTGATGATGGAGCCAAGGAATAGAAAGTCTTCAACAATTTCCATTTTCTCATTGTCAACCTTAAAGTTGTGTAATTCTCCTGTAGTCATTACTTTTGTCTTCTTGATGTTCAGCTGTAGTCTTGCTTTGGCACTTTCTCTTTTAACTTGCAGCAGTTAAAAGAGAAAGTGCCAAAGCACTTTGAGCTTAGTGCATTTATATGAGCTGAACCCCTTTCCATAATAGGATCAGAGATGCCAACATGGGTACATATGAATCTATTGTACAGGGGCAGCTTTCAATGCAACCCCACATTTCAAAGGCAGATCTGGTGCCAAGAGTAGGCATTACTGAACCGCTGCCAAGGTCCCATGGCTTTGGGAGGATTCCCCACAACACAAAGCAATAATAAGAACCTGCCCCCTCATAGTGATACCAATGGCCCCTGTGGTTGTCCTGGCCCCCTTCATGCCTCCCTTGGCATGCAGGCCACCATCACAGATGCATCAATTCCTCCTCTTTTTCTGTCCAGAAGATCACCGGGCATCATTATTCAGGTAACCCACAAAATCTGGAAGCAGCCCAACTCAGGGGGCCAAGGATCACGCTCTTCCTCAAGGTCTGAATCCAAACACGTGAAGGGCCCAGAAGAACCTGTCAGCAGGCCCGAATGGGAAATATATCAAATCTGTCTTGCAGCAGAATTTGCATACATAATTCACTGTATCTGGTGCTGAAGGTTTATTCTGTCAAATAAGTGTACAGTAATAATTTATGCTTTCTCTCAGCAATCAGGCAAACACTTAGAAATATGTAAATTGTTGGGATTGGAAACAGCAACACTTTGGAGCAAGTGGCAAATCTTCCTTAATTCCATGGGCATCAATTATATTAACAAAACTCATTTAGAATCATTGGTATTAAAGTGGGGAAGGCTCAAGACGCTGCCTTTAATTACCCCCATAACCGTCAAGAGGAAACAACATACATCTTATGCAATGTCCATTTTTATGTAGCATACGTAAATAAATCTTTACAATAATTTATTCGGCGAGTTGCTGGGGGAACCTTATTGTTGATATGACAACCAGCGGCAGAGTAAATCAGTTCACAGCTTGCTTCCAATTTGCCTGTCCTCCCTACCTTCATTAAAAGTGTTTCCTATCTGCTAGGCGACAGTGACATCTAGAGAAAAGGGAGCTCATGCGAGGCCACAAAGGAAGGGAAGGGACACCACATTAGAATGCATAACCACTTCTGGATCTGACTAAGCCTCTTGTCCTAACGCATTTTTAATAGAGACTCCACTCTTGATTCTACCCTTTTGCAACATTCTCGCAAAGGTTGTTTATGCATTGGGAGTTTAACCTGAGGTTCGTCGCTCGCTGGACCCTCACTTTCCTGTTGGGAATCTATGCACCAGCAGTCTCCAAGCTCAAATCAGGAAGTATTTGAATCACCGCCCCTTGAAATGCTGCTCCGTAATTGGCTGTAGTGAGAGAAAAGTTCCCTCCCCTGCAAAACCAATTAGTGCATTAAAATGCATTTTAAGAACATAAAACAAAAAAGAGCACTCTGAAAAGAAGGGGAGGGAGAAATCCAAGCCTGGTTTATAAAAAGCCTTTCTTCTGCTCAGAAAGAGCTCCAAGGAAGCCAGAAGCAGGAAGTATTTGAATCCCCGCCTCTGAACATGCTGCTTTGTAATTGGCTGTGAGTGAAACCAAGCTTGCATGTCCCGCACTTTGCCTTATGCATGGAGATTTCAAGCGGGCTGAGCTCAGGGGAGAGGGAAGAATCAGGTTAACAGAGGAACGGGAAGGTCCAGGATTTGTGAGGGCTGGCAGTGAGGTCATCTCTAATGGAGGGAAAACTCATGCATAATTCCAAGGAACAACCGAGACACACAGGTGAACGTGAGTGAAAGTACCCACACATAAATGACCAAAGTGTTTCTTTGGCATGACCAGTTCCTGTATGTTCCTATGGAGGATCAATTCTTGGTGCCCTAGAGATCCAGTGTGGTTTAGTGGTTAGAGTGTCAGACCTGGGAGGCCATGAAGCTCACTGGAAGATCTTGGGCCAGTCGCCTTCACTTAGCCTAACCTCACAGGATTGTTGTGAAGACAAAGGGAAGGGAGAACCATGCCCGCTGCCCTGAGTTCCTTCAAGCAAAGCAGAATAAAAATGTGTAGGCAGTAACATATGAAGTAATCACACGAAGGGCACAATGCTGTAGTCCCCATGCTGGCACCTTCCTCTCATGGGACTGAGTGATATCACATAACTGGCTCTTTCCATGTGAGTCCTTTAGAATCACTGGGTTGGAAGACACCACCAGGGTCATCTAGTCCAACCTTCTGCACAATGCAGGAAATTCACAAGTGCCTTCCCTTCACACCCCCAGTGACCCCTACTCCATGCCCAGACGATGAGGGAAAACCCCTCCAGGATCCCTGGCCAATGTGGCCTGGAGGAAAATTGCTTCCTGACCCCAAAGTGGCAATCAGCATTACTCTGGGCATGTAAGAAAGGGCCACAAGAGCCAAACACTGACGCAACCCTTCCTGCCCTCTCATGATCAACCTAAGGTCACAGAATCAGCATTGCTAACAGATGGCCATCTAGCCTCTACTTAAAAACCTCACGACCTCCTGATGAAGCCCGTTCCACTGAGGAACCGCTCTACCTGTCAGAAAGTTCTTCCTGATGTTTAGCCGAGTGAGATGACACCACAGGGAAGTGGGATCCCCAATTCCTTGGCATTGTCTATGAAAAGGATGGGAGGGTTGGGATCTGTAACAGATAATTTTCAGCCCCTTACTTTTCCCCGTGCCCAGGATTATTTGAGAGAAGCAATGATTGTGATACATGACTGCAGCGTAGATTGGTCTGTGTTGTAGCTGGAAATGTGCTGTTAAGAGAGATGTGTTTTAAACCATATGTTAAATTTGAGGGAAGTTCTTATATATATAAATTGTCTGGGTGGCCTAAAATGGTCACAATGCAAAAAAAAAAAAAAAAAAAAGGCATATGCATGTGGGAGAGGACTACGTAGCACTCATATACGTGTTAGGTTCTCCCATGATAATTGCCACAGCTGATGAGACAAGCCAGGTGCTAAATTCAATATTATCTTGCTTTTTTGGCAGTAGGAAATAATCCAAGTAAAAATTAAAATGGGGAGAGGCTGTGACTCCGTTTGTAGAGCATCTGCTTGGCATGCAGAAGGTCATGGGAGGTGATGTGAAAGGAGGTGATGTGAAAGACCTCTTTCACATCAGGCAAGGAGGTGATGTGAAAGACCTCTGCCTGAGACCCTGGAGAGCTGCTGCCGGTCTGAGGAGACAGTACTGACTTTGATGGACCAAGGGTCTGATTCAGTATAAGGCAGCGTCATGTATGTTCATGTGTGTTCATCACCTAGCACCCCTGAAGGTGAGGCAAGGGGCAGCAATGACATCATGTGAGGTACTGACATCACTTCTGGGCAAAAACCTGGATGTGATGTCAGTGTGTCAGGCAATGCATTTGGATTTCCCCAACACTGTCTGGTAATACCAAAGATGAAGAAGAAGAGTTGATTTTTATATCCCAATTTTCTCTACCTTTAAGGAAAACTGGCTTATAATGGCCTTTCCTTCCTCTCCCCACAACAGGCAACTTGTGAGGTGGGTGCGGCTGAGAGAGTTCGGAGAGAACTGTGACTAGGCCAAGGTCACCCATGCTGGATCAGACCAATGCCTATCAAGTTCAGCAGTCTGTTCACACAGTGGCCAACCAGCGGCCTCTAAGAAGCCCCCAAACAAGACGACTGCAGCAGCATTGTCCTGCCTGTGTTCCAAAGCACCTAATATAATAGATCTGCTCCTCTGATGCTAGAGAGAATAGGTGTGTATCATGACTAATAGCCATTTTTACTAGTAGCCATGAATAGCCCTCTCCTCCATGAACATGTCCACTCCCTTCTTAAAGCCTTCCAAGTCAGCAGCCATCACCACATCCAGTGGAAGGGAGTTGCACAATTTAACTATGTGTTTTATATAAAGGTAGGAAGCTACCATCAGGCCAGTGGTCCATTTAGCCTACTATTGTCTCCTTTGGCTAGCAGTGGCTCTCCAAGGTCTCAGACATAGGATCTTTCTCTCCCCTGTGACTGAAGGTGCAAGGGATTGCAAGGGAAACCTGCTTACAAAGCATGGTCTGTTACTGACTGATTGACCTCCTCCACTATCTCCCCATGCCCCAAATAACCAGCAACGTGGTGGTGGGTGGGTGAAATTGCAGGCAACTTATGGTGACGCCGTAGATGGCCAGAGGTGGCTTGCCATTGCCTGCCTCTGTGTCCCTGGACTTACTTGGTGGTCTCCCATCCAAGTGCGAACCAGGGTCTCCCCTGCTTAGCAGTAACACACAACCCTTCAGGCAGCAAGGGCACATGCAGTAGCAATTCCAGCAGCTGGGGAAATATTTAATGAACACAGCTGAGAAAAGTTTGGAATCATCCAAAAGTCTCCCAGGGCCTAATTTATAAGACTCCCCCCACCTCTTCACCATTGCCACGTCTCACAATCCTGCTAATAGCACATTTCCAGGCAAACTTAGTTACTATAATTGCTGAGTCTACTTTATTAACAGTTCTTCAGAGGCACTAATGCTACAGTTTTCAGGATCAGCATTTTGCATCCCCTCTTTCAATAGAATTCACAAAGCAGGCATCATCTGCAAACTTCTTATTGATTACTACTGTGGACATGCCATGTGGATTATTCAGCAAGAAGATAGACCCCCATTTGCAAATTAAACAGAATGAGTCATAGAATTTCGGACTAGTTCACCTCTGTCAGTGGAAAGATCAAAGTATTTCAGTGATGACAGCCAAAGTCTAGCAGCATGATTCTCACACTGGGTATAAGAAATCCCATGTTCAAATCCTGGACAAGCTGGCCAGTGATAGTACCTTTCGAAATGTAAGAGTCTGTATTGCATTGCGAGTGCACAGCATCTGTATGCAGAAAGGTCTCTGACATTTCAAGTTAAAACGACCCCAGGTAGCAAGGACAAGAAGGATCTCCTCCGGGGACCTCAGGGAACAGCTGATATGCAGAGCAGATGTACTGAATGAGCTGAAATGATTTAGCTTGATAAAAGACTGCTTCATGTGAGGTCCTCATTAACAGCAATGTATCCTACCACTGTACATAAGAATCTGAAAACTGGGGTGAGCGGTTATTAAAGATTTCTGCAGGTGTGCTCTTCTCCTTGCTCCCTCATTCACACTCTTTGCGTGGCACTCGTATCATACAAAGCTAGCCTTTCTCCCACTGAAGGAGACACTCAGACATTGAATCATAGAGTTGGAAGGGACCACCAGGGCCATCAAGTCCAACCCCCTGCACAATGCAGGAAATTCACAACTACCTCCCCCCACACACACCCCTAGTGACCAAGGGTGGCCAAGTTGCCCTCCCTCTCATTATCTGCCTAAGGTCACAGAATCAGCATTGCTGACAGATGGCCATCTAACCTCTTCTTAAAAACCTCCATGGAAGGAGAGCTTACCACCTCCCGAGGAAGCCTGTTCCACTGAGGAACCGCTCTGTTAGAAAAGTCTTCCTAATGTCTGGACGGAAACTCTTTTGATTTAACTTCAACCCGTTGGTTCTGGTCCGACCTTCTTGGGCAACAGAAAACAACTTGGCACCCTCCTCTATATGACAGCCCTTCAAGTACTTGAACATGGTTGTCATATCCCCTCTCAGTCTTCTCCTCTTCAGGCTAAACATACCCAGCTCCTTCAACCTTTCGTCATAGGACTCGGTCTCCAGACCCCTCACCATCTTTGTTGCCCTCCTCTGGACACGTTCCAGCTTGTCTACATCTTTCTTAAATTGTGGTGCCCAAAACTGAACACAGTACTCTAGTTGAGGTCTAACCAGAGCGGAGTAAAGCAATACCATCACTTCGCGTGATCTGGACACTATACTTCTGTTGATGCAGCCCAAGTCTGCATTTGCCTTTTTAGTTACCGCATTACACTGCTGACTCATGTTCAGTGTTCGGTCTACTAAGACCCCAAGATCCTTTTCACACACACTACTGCTCAAACATGTCTCCCCCATCCTGTAATTATGCATTTGATTTTTCCTACCTAAATGCAGAACTTTACATTTGCCTTTGTTGAAGTGCATTTTATTAGTTCTAGCCTATTTCTCCAGCCTGTCAAGATCATCCTGCATCTTGGCTCTGTCTTCTACCGTATTTGCTACCCCTCCCAATTTAGTATCATCTGCAAATTTAATAAGCATCCCCTCTATTCCTTCATCCAAATCATTTATAAAGATGTTGAACAACACAGGGCCCAACACAGATCCCTGAGGAACTCCACTAGTCACTTCTCTCCAAGTGGATGAGGAACCATTAACTAGCACTCTTTGGCCTTTGGGTACGATCTGTCAACCAGTTGCAGATCCACCTAACAATAATAGGATCTAACCCACATTTTCCCAATTAGTCAACTAGAATACTATGTGGAACCTTATCAAAAGCCTTACTGAAATCTAGATAAACTATGTCTACAGAATTCCCCTGATCCAGCAAGGTAGTAACTTTCTCAAAAAAGGAGATAAGATTAGTCTGACATGACTTATTCTTGAGAAACCCATGCTGGCTCTTAGTGATCAGATCCATCCTTTCTAAATGCTCAAGGACTGACTGTTTGATGATTTGTTTGAACACAAGTTCCCAGGAGGTCTTCTGTCCCAGCACTGGTCAGACTCACACTTGCATAGCTTCCACAAGCCTTTGCCATCATACCCTGGGCCCCACGTGCTTGGCTCTCCATAGTCTAGGCATTCTGATCGGCTGCTGCAGAGGAAAGGGGCAAACATATTGCAACTTAAGGCAACAGATCTCTTGCAGCCCCGTAATAGTGTGATCATACAATCATAGAATAGAATCATGGAGTTGGAAGGGGCCATACAGGCCATCTAGTCCATCTAGTCTGCTTAATGCCAGATCAGCCGAGAGCATCCCTGACAAGTGTTTCTCTGGTCTCTGCTTAAAGACTGCCAGTGAGGGGAAACTCACCACCTCCCTAGATAGCTGGTTCCACTGTTGAACAACTCTTACTGTAATGTGGTTGTTGTTGTTTTTTTGCTAATATGCAGCTGGTACTATTCCGCCCACAATTTAAACCCATTATTGCAAGTCCTATCCTCTGCTGTCAACAGGAACAGTTCCCTGCCCTCCTCTAACAGAGCATTCCTAAGGAGAGTTATTGCAATCTAAGCCCATTCATTTCAATGGACTTAGACTGGAGTAACTCTCCTTAGGAATGCACTGTAAGTGACAGCCCTTCAAAAACTTAGAGAGAGCAATCATGTTCCCACTCAACCTCCTCTTCTCCCCACTAAATATTCCCAAGTCCCTCAGCCTTTCCTTCATAGGGCTTGGTCTCCAGGCCCCTGATCATCCTTATGACTCATCGCTCTCCTCTGCACCCACTCCATTCTGTCCACATCTTTTTTGAAGTGAGGCCTCTGGTTAACATCTGCCCACTTTTCCTGTGTGTGATCCAGCTCCGTGATGACTGTGACTCACATGTCAAGAAAGTAACCAAACCCGTTACCCTTTTCAGGACTTTCTTAAATGCCTACTTTTGATTTCTTCCATGCCGTTTCAGCTAGTCACCCTTCCGCCACCCCCGCCCAGGCCTAACACGTTTACATACTTACATGTTAATGGGAAAATTAAACAGCATGACATCAAAGACTTCACATCTGTGAAAAGGAATATGTCTTCAAAAGACTTCAAGGAGGAAAAAAAATCTTCAGTGAAGTGAAGGCAATTCTTGTCCTGCGGGATTCAGTCACTCCTCTCAAAAACTTATTTGTAAGCTTCTCAGAATAGTTTGTGGCTGCAAATCCGTCTTCTACATTGGTCTTAAGAAGCATGAGTGACCAATCAACAACAAGCACTTAACTATGCCAAAGGGAACCCTGTATTAAATCTGAAGTAGGTCTTTGTTTATTTAAAACATTTAAATAATACCTTTTCACCAAATAAGGTCCCGAAGGTGGGAGCACAGTCACATCTTCAAAACACTTCACACGTATCATATGGTTTCAAGAATTACAACATCCTGTAAGTTAGGTCAGTATTATTATTCCCACAGTGCCGATGTAAGACTGAAATTGAGAGGACGGTGGCTTGCATAAGACCACCTAGAGAGTGAATGGCAGAGCTGAGGTTTGAACATGGGACTTCCTGAATTATTGCTTACTTTCTTTCATTGAATTCAAGGCACTACATGTGGAATTCCCAGAAGGTCTTCCACACAGCGACCATCCAACCCCAATACCTGTTTAGCTCCACCTAAGTTGCTATGTCATATTTGTTTACAAAATTTAAATCCGGACGTTCTGCCCTCATAATAAAAAACACATCTTAAAACCCATGAAAACACACCACTAAATAATTAAAGCCAATGCTAACACAAACATACAATAAAATAAAATAAAAACAACAATTAAAACACAGGACGGCAGGGAGCACTGAGGGAACACCTGACAGAACAAAACACTCTTTATCTGCTGGCTGAAGACGGCAACAGAAGGACAGACAAGTCTCCCTGGGGAGAGAGTTCCACAGTTTTGGTGCCATGACCGAGAAGGCCCTCTCCCAGTTGCCATCCACCTAATCTCAAAAAGTGGTGGACCTGAAGCAAAGATGACTGTAGTAGTTAGGTTAGATCATAAGACAATTAGGTTAGATCATAAGGCAATCCTTCAAGTATGCTGGTTCCAAGCTATATAGGACTTTAAATGGCCAGTCCACCTCTACTCAAGAACCCACATTACTATGGTAGCCAACCTCCAGGTACTAGCTGGAGATCTCCTGCTATTACTACTGATCTCCAGCAGATATAGATCAGTTCACCTGGAGGAAATGGCTGCTTTGGCAATTGGACTCTATGGCATTGAAGTCTCTCCCCTCCCCAAACCCCGCCCTCCTCAGACCCCATCCCAAAAATCTCCCGCCGGTGGCGAAGAGGGACCTGGCAACCCTACACATTAGTGATGTGTGGATGGAGGCTCAGTGACTTGCCTAAGTCCGCCTGGTAAGTTTATGGCTGAGATGGGATTCAAACCATGATATTCCCAGCTCACAATACCATGCTTCCCAAACCTTCCAGTAATAAAATGTTGGTCGACTGTTCTCTCTGTGCCCAGATTTCTATTTCTGTCATTTAAAGTAATACCGTTTTTTCACTTTTTTTAAAAAATGGTTGGGTTTTCTGTTTACAAGATACTACTGTATGCTCCAGATCTGATAAAAAATATTGGTTGCTGTAACCCACTTTAGGTACTGTACCCTGTCTTCTGCTTTAATTCTCTTCAGGATTTGGAGGCTGGTGCACATTCAAGTTATTTTTCTTTCCAATCATCTTTGGTATCTTGCAGAAGCACTTTTCATGCTCTCTTAGTAACGCCGCATGCTCATGATATAAAACAAGAGAGCTGGCACCTGTTTCCAGGCCTCCCACTAAGTACACTATCTGTTTTTCACAAATTGATCTCACCTGGGGTTCAGCTTATGGCAGAATCATGTTTCCTGCTGCACAACACAGCAAGCAATAAGTCAAGCACGTCACTGCCCACGCTCACACATATTCCGAGTTACGTAGGAAGAACGATTTGCATTCCCCTCCATTTTTTGTATGATACTCAAGAGAGTAGCCCCTCAACAATGCAAAAATAAGAACAGTTAAGCAAGAAAATGATATGTGTGTAATGACGTCAAGTCACAACTGACTTATGGCAACCCAGTAGGGTTTTCAAGACAAGAGACTAATAGAGGTGGTTTGCCATTGTCTTCTTCTGCATAGCAGTCCTTGTATCCTTGGTGGGATCCTATCCAAGTACTAACCAGGGCTAACTCTGCTTAGTTTCTGAGATCTGGCAAGTTCAGGCTAGCCTGGACTATCCAGCAGATCAGGGGAGGAAGACAATACCAAACACTAAATGAATCAGATTATTGACTATAGCAGAGGTTTCGACTTTCTGCCTTCAGCGACCTTTTTCCACATTGAACTATCTACTGACAAACCCTTGCATGTCTGCCATAGCAACCCTGCACAATAACGACGACGACGAAGAAGTTGGTTTTTATGTGCTGATTTTCTCTACCTTTTAAGGAGAATCAAATGGGCTTACAATCTCCTTCCTTTTCTCCACAACAGACAACTTGTGAGGTAGGTGGGGCTGAGAGAGCTCTAAGAGAACTGTGACTAGCCTAAAGTCACCCATGTGTATAGGAGTGGAGAAACCAACTCATTTCACCAGATTAGCCTCCGCCACTCATGTGGAGGAGTGGGGAATCAAACCCGGTTCTCCAGATTAGAGTTCACCGCTCCAAACCACTGCTCTTAACCACTACACCATGCTGGCTCTCTCTTGTAGAAGATTCTGCACAACATAGTTTCAGGTTACACAAAGTACTTATCATACCAATTGGGCCTGACAGTTACTCCATGTGAATAGAAAGCATGTCATCGAAAAATACCCAATAACCTTCAAGCAGCACTTTGTAGAACAAACTTGGATGCCCAGACCTTAACACAACACACTCTCAGATGGACCTCAAAAACGGGAGGTTTGTAATTTATTGAAAAATTGTAAACATCCTTATGTTAACCAGAGTCCTGATTATGTCAGACTGTCTTCAGTGGCGACTTTTAGTGGCAGCAGATGCTATTATCAATTAACTCACATTCTCAAATGTATTAACTTTTTCTTTTTTTTAAGTTTAGATTATGGAGGCATGCTTAGCATAGTACTTTATCTGATTTACTCAGTGGGACTTACTCTGGTTTATTCATTTATTTGCATAACTTTCTTTGTGGGCTTGTCTGTCTTAATTACTCCGTTTCTGTGTTTATTTCTGTCTGTCTTATACGAGGCTTATCTTTCTCTCTTTCTTCTCCTTTATCATTTAGTACTTTATTTTACAAATATATAAAATATACACAAGAATACATTAAAAAGATGAAATATGCAAGAGTAGACAATACCATCACCTTATTCCATTATATAGTAGAACCAAAAAATGATAATTAGTTAATAATACCTATCACACATACAAGCTATCTTGAGCATAAAGTAGAATCTCTTGGCAAGATTTATGAGATCTGTATGTCTGGTTCCCATAATTAATGAAAAGATACCATTGTTCTGCAAATGTTTCTGGCCTAAAATCTTTCTTTCCTCTTAAATACAACCGCTTTTATTTTATTCATTAAAGTCAGATACCAATTTCTAAAGCCATTCATTCATATCTGATAAAATGTTCTTTTCCCAAGACTGAGCAATGAAGATTCTCACTGTTGCAAACATATTTAGCAACCATGGTCTGAGTTTCTAAAGGGTTGCTACAGAAAAGAGCCCTAGAAGTGCCATACTTGGATTTTTTTTTAAATCTGCCTAACCTCAATCTTACCTATATGCTCAAATATATTATCCCAATGTACTTGAACCTCTGGGCATTTCCACCAAATATGCAGGAAGGTGCTAGTTGCCTTATCATATCTCCAACATCTATTTAGCACCTTTTTTTGGTGGCATATCTTCACTGTTTTCAGTGGGGCATTTCTCCCATATTTATATTTATTTTTAAAGGGTCTTGAACACATTGAACACATGAAGCTGCCTTATACTGAATCAGACCCTTGGTCCGTCAGAGTCAGTACTGTCTACTCAGACCAGCGGCGACTCTCCAGGGTCTCAGGCAGAGGTCTTTCACATCACCTACTTGCCTAGTCCCTTTTTAACTGGAGAAGCTGGGGATTGAACCTGGGACCAGCAGATGCTCTACCACTGAGCCACGCCCCCTCATTTGTCTCCACAGCAGCCAGGAAGCCTCTGAGGAGGAGGCATGCCTCCACCCCTCTCGGCTGCCACGGATCTACCCCCCTTCAGGACTGTGGTCTTAATCTCAATCACTTTTGGGTAAACTGGGATGCAAAATCAGGTTCCCCAAACCTATCTACACTTTGCAGATGGGTGAATTCAAGATGTCATTGCCACTTGTTTAAACTATCCTGCAAGTTCATGGCAGATATGAATCCAAACCTCTCAGGTGTTAAACTTCTATTCAGTGGGAGGGAAATTCTACAACTTTGACCCAACAAGCAACACACATCTTACCATCCTCATCCTATAGCCTGCCAAGGGCTTCACAATAACCCCATCACAACATTCAAGGGTCTGCCACCTGGACAGGCAGGTAAAATGGAGTTTGTTATGTTGGTAGATTACCAGGCATGATTGGTGTTCATCCTGGTAATGCAGGCCTGCACTGGATTCCATTTGACATCAGAACATAAGAAAAGCCATGCTGGATCAGACCAAGGCCCATCAAGTCCAGCAGTCTGTTCACACAGTGGTCAACCAGGTGCCTCTAGAAAGCCCCCAAACAAGACAACTGCAGCAGCACCATCCTGCCTGTGTTCCAAAGCACCTAATATATTCAGCATGCTCCTCTGATCCTGGAGAGAATAGGTATGCATCATGACTACTATCCATTTTAACTAGTATCCATGAATACCCCTCTCCTCCATGAACATGTCCACTCCCCTCTTAAAGCCTTCCATGTTGGTAGCCATCACCACATCCTGGGGCAGGGAGCTCCACAATTTAACTTTGCATTGCGTGAAGAAATACTTCCTTTTATCTGTTTTGAGTCTCTCACCCTCCAGCTTCAGCAGATTGACCCTGCGTTCAAGTTTTATGAGGGAGAAAAGCTTCTCCCTGTCCACTCTCTCCAAACCATGTCTCCCCTTAGCCGCCTTCTTTCCAAGCTAAACAGCCCTAAGTGTTTTAACCGATCCTCACAGGGCAGTTGCTCTAGTCCCCTTACCATTTTCGTTGCAAATATAATCTGGAATATTTCAAGGCTTCTCTATGACATGCAATGTATGCTACTTTGGGGCAGAAATTAGCCCATCCCACCCAACTCAAACATCTCAACGAAAGCAACAGACCTTAAAAAGTGTCCCACAGAATGACTGTGACAATTTTCCTCATTGGTATTTCAGTTTCACTACTCACTTGATACATTCCTGTATAATAATACTCCATAAGCATCTTTGATCAAAAGCATCCAATTTTCTTCCACTTCTAACTCCAGCAAGTTCCAGGTTTCTTAACTACACACTAGATGAGAGATTTTATAATGAGTATTATATACTTGATCTTCTCAGAGAGGCTCAAACGTGATTTTCTCTACCATGTGTCAAGGCTTCTGAAGGATCTAAGAAATATTTCCTGTCCCGATAGCAACCACATTAGTAAATTAATTATCTCAAATAGCTATAGAGGAGACATAAGTGTCATTATAAAGTGGGGAAATAGCTATGAGGAAACATTCCAATATTACTGGAATTTTGACTATTAATCATGTTCATAAAAGATATATATTTATTTTACCCAGTATAGATTCAGGTTAATAGCTTTCATTTTAGCTCAGATGTAATGCTTCAGTGAATAGCCTTTGATTTATAGGTTGAAGGAATAAATTAATGGGGTATCCAAAATCTTGTATAGCAGTCTTTTCAGCTCCTCCTGAAAGAAAATGGCCATGTCGTACAAGAGGAAAATGTTGATACCACTATAGCAAAAAGGAAAGTACTGGGTCCCACTGATTTCAATGGCCTTGGCCCTATCCGCCCCCACCCCCAGTTGTCATACGCCAGCATGTATGAGCTTCATACATAGCAACAATCTCGAGTTTTGTTAATGCAGAAAAAAAATATTCATCACTTGATGGATTTCAAGCAAAACATACACTCCAAAATGAAACTTTATTGTACTGTGGACATGAATAGACAGCTCTGTCCCCCAACCAATACCACCACAAACTGCTGTACTCTTTGTAGCCCCCAAAACACTGGGTTTTACCTGGACATACCCTGAAATGCACTCTGCCCCAACCCTTGACAGACAAGATTCTATGATTCTATGACCTTAAGCAGATGATGAGAGGGAGGGCATCTTGGCCATCTTCTTGGCATGGAGTAGGGGTCACTGGGAGTATGTGGAGAGGTAGTTGTGAATTTCCTGCATTGTGCAGGGGGTTGGACTAGATGACCCTAGTAGTCATCTGATAACCCAATGCTATGATTCTAAGACCTGACCCACAAGTTTTCCCAGCCCCACCCTAGGTACCAGTTGCCACATACCAAGAGTTAAAGGAAAAGAGCAGTAATGGCTCTAAAAAATGTACACAAACAAGTATTCAATGAAAAAGTGAATTTAGTGCCAAAGTGAAAACTACAAAAAAAAATTTATTATTGTAATTTACTAACTATGGCTCAACCCCTCCCTACCTTTAGCTATTCTTCTTCTGATAGAGACCGCATTCTCAAATTACTCCCTAAGAGCAAGAACAAACCTCCTCCGGTCTCCAAAACCAAAGACTTCACGGTCGTCACTAATTTGTTTAAAAAAAGCCTCCGTTGTGAGGCACATGCCATTAACCTGTCTCAATACTTGCAATTGGACATTATACCTCGAGGCTTGCGAATTCAAAAGGCTCCGGCTTTACACCAGTCTGACAAACAGTTTGGAGACAAATGGGTAGCCATCCTGAATAAGTGCTCTATCGACTTGATGACTTTGATTATTGAACACTCCTTAATGGTTAGGGATGCTGTGCAAGAACAGGCACTACAGGCTCAGGAGGAATTTAAAGCTACAGTGTCTGAGGACACTTTCAACACTCAAATTGAAGCTCTTCAAAAAGAATTAGCTGCCTATTCCTCCAACATTGAGGATTACAAAAACAAAAAGATCTCACGAGACCAGGAGGATTATGCTCAGGATCGGGTTTACTATTGGTTGGGCCAAGGCACACGCCGGCCCCGCAGGTTTCAAGGCAGACCTCCTCCCAATGCCCAATCAGATTCCTCTGCAGAACGCAATTCTTCCAGCACCTCCAGCCTTGGGTCATACGGCTCCTCGTATTCTTTGAGATCGGGACGCTTGGATTTTCGTCGGGACCCCAAACCACGGGGACGTCAGAAACCAAAAACTTGATTTTCAATTTATCCTCCAGAATCTTAACAACCGATGAGCAAAAGGTATTAGAACTCGGCATCAGCTTTGTTCCCACCCCCCGGTATTCCCGTTTCCAAAGTCAAGTTGATTTATTTAAGTTTTTCAGAATTCTAAAATTGAAGGAACAATTCCGAGATAATAAACCTTATTTCAAACCTTCGGTTTCATTTAAGCCTAAATCCACATATGTACCTAAAAATTGTAGCCATTTTCTTGCCACTTTTCAGTCTCTGGTACTTCGTGACTTACAGAAATTGGAGCATCGCAAAGCCAATCATACACAGCACCCCAATGTCTCCCTGGTTCACATGAACATTTTACGTGACTTATCACAGGACACTTCATTAATTTTTCGACCTGCGGACAAGGGCGGGAGCCTGGTCATACAGGATCGCTCTAAGTATGAACAAGAAAATTGGAGGCAACTCAACAATACTATCTATTACAAGAAACTCTCCACCGATCCCACTAAAAGAGTACATAACATCATTAAGACCACTATTTATGAAGCTTCCTCTCTCAATTACATTAATAAGAACACCGCTGATTTTCTACTAGTGGAATTTCCACGTGTACCGATTTTTTAGTCTCCCCAAAGTGCACAAATGTTTAGTCTCTCCTCCTGGGAGGCCCATCATTAGTTTAGTTGGTTTTTTATTGGAACCTATTTCTAAATACCTTGATTCTTTTCTACAAATCTTTGCCCAGGACACTCCCTCTTATCTTTCCGACACCAGGCACCTCATTCGCGATGTTGAAGATCTACTTATTCCTTCAGAAGCTGTTTGGCAACTTTCGACGTCTCTGCTTTGTATACAAACATACCTCTGGACGAGGTTCAGCACATCATTGAAGACCTATTACTTTCTCGTCCTGATCAAACACCTCCTACTCACTTCCTCATGAGCTTACTCGATATTTTATTTGAAAATAACTTTTTCCGTTATCAGGACACTTTCTTTCTACAAATCAGAGGCGTTTCGATGGGTGCAGCCTGCGCCCCATCTATTGCCAATATTTTCATGATTCATTTTGAAAAAACTTGTCTTTTTTCTACCACTTTTTTCACGAGTCAGGTGTTCTGGTTCAGACGGTACATAGATGACATTTGCACTATTCTTAACTCCACAGAAGGTTTTTCCCTTTTTTCCACGTGGCTGAACTCTCTACACCCTTCATTAACTTTCTCAGGATCTCATCACAACCATGAAATTTCCTTTCTTGATGTCTCCATTTTCCGACGGTCTGATAACAGGTTGGCTGTTAAGCCCTTCACTAAACCCACAGATTCCGGTTCTAATCTTCCATCCTTTGCACCTCCGTTCCAACTTACCTTTTAGCCAGTTTTTGCGCATCAAAAGAAATTCTACCAGAGAAGAAGACTTTCTTAGAGCTGCCAATTCGTTGGCGGCCAACTTTCGCAGAAGAGGATATCCATCTGACATTATCCAAAATTCTTTTGACAGAAGTAGTTCCAGATCCAGATCTGAACTGCTTCTTCAGTCTTCATCGTCATCCACTCAAGGCTCCTCTGCATCCAGAGTGGTAGCCTCTCTACAGTATTCACACTTATCCTTTGATATTAAACGAATTTTGATGCGCCATTGGCACTTGTTACAGGACATTCCTGGATGCAAAGAACCCCCCATTTTGGGCATGAGAAAAACCCGTTCCATACGGGATATGTTAATCAAAACTGACTTTCCATCATCCACTTCTACATTGTCTCCAGGACACCATAAGTGCGGCCACTGTTCTATGTGCCCCTATAGTTTACCTATTAAAGATGTCCATTCCACCTGTTCCAAATTTTCTTACACTCTCAAACAATTCAGTAATTGCGGCACGGCCATGTCTGTTTACGCGGTCCTCTGTCCGTGCCGTTTGATGTATATTGGCTGTTCATCCCGTCCTGTTCGCCTTAGGATCGGCGAGCATCGAACGCGCATTCGGGCGTGCAATTTAGAGGCTCCGCTTGTCCAACACTTTATTAATTCGCATCATCTGGATACTGACATTCTATTTTTTGTCCTATGGCATTTCAAACCCAAACCGTTTCACATTCAGGATGCCAAAAAAATCTTATTACAACAAGAGTCCCGCCTGATTTACGCTTTTCGGACTCTCACCCCCCATGGCCTAAACAACGAGTTCAACTTGTCCTGTTTTGTTTAAATTGACACTACCTCTTTAAATGTGCACCCTCTACTGTCAGACTGCTACAAAAGTGCTTCATTTCCTGTTTGCAGCACCGCTCACATGAGGACATATGCGCTTTTGAATTCCACATAGACGCATTCCCTAGGTATAGTTGCTGAATTCGCTATTTCCTTTTATATAATATATTTTTATATAATATATTGCTATTACATGGGTTTTTAGCATGCTACATATGTTATTTATTTCACAGATGACGGTCATCCGAACCTACTGTATCATTCTGTAGCCTACGGGCTGGTAAATGTTAGCAACGTTGGAGCTGAAGAAAGCCTTTGAAACGTGATACCACGACTAGCCACACGTTCTCCCCTTTATGTTGGTTCTTTTCCTCGACTGCATTTTTTGGACTCTTCTACTCATAATTCCTTTGGACTTTTGATATTGGACTTTATGTTTTGGACTGGAAACCTTTGTACCCATTGTGGATTGAATTCATTTTGGAGCACTATCATGTGCTATATGTTTGCCTGTTTCACTGCATGATGTAATGCTTTTCATTTCATTTATTTCTGAATATTGGCTTTATGCCATAAATGTTGTCTTACATTTAGAAGTGTTTTTATGATTTTTTATTGATAGTGTACTTCCTGTTTACGTTTTCATTTTGCTTGGTTTATTTCTGGTTTTTACTCTTACCCCGTGTGGTGTTATATTTCTAGAGCCCTCGTGCCGCCATTTCCCACAAGTACGTTAGTATTGGCACAGGTGTTTTTTATTATTGTAACCTCCAGGTACTAGCTGGAGACCTGCTGTTACAACTGATCTCCAGTCGATAGAGATCAGTTCACCTGGAGAAAATGGCCACTTTGGCAACTGGACTCTATAGCACTGAAGTCCCTCCCCTCACCACGCCCTCCTCAGGCTTCACCCCCAAAACCTCACGCTGGTAGTGAAGAGGGACCTGGCAACCCTACTACACATTCTTGCAGGAAATTTGGAGGGCTTATACAGCTTCAATAAAGAGGAGCGCTCACCGTAGGTTCAGGCAGGGAAATGTGGCAATAATGCTAGGAAACGTTGAAGGCAGCAGGAAAAGAGGAAGACCCAACAGGAGATGGATTGGCTCAGTCACGGAAGGCATGGCTCTCAGTTTGCAAGAACTGAGCAGGGCTGTTAACGATAGGATGTTTTAGAGGACAGTGATCCATAGGGCTGCCATGAGTCGGAAGCGACTTGACGGCACTTCACACACACACATAAAATGCTACCTGTTTAAAAGTAATATGGAGTAAAATCAACACGGGAAATTGTAATTTGAATGCATTCATCAGGAGGAAAATTTGCATGCAAAATATGCTGAAGGAACGTTACTTTGACTTGCAAAGCAGACCTCCCCCACCCCCATCTCTTGCAGCAGATGAAATATAAGCTGGTGATGCTTAAGTCTATTAAGAATTTTTTTTTAATTTGCACTGTAGAATGGAGATGTATATACCAAAGAAGGGCGGCTTTTGAAGTACTGGCACTTACGAACATCTGTTAAGTTGACAAAGGTATTTCACAGTGCTGGACCAACACAGAAAATCTACAATCATGACAGTTGTAAATTGTGTTTTAATTATGAGAATACACCTTTTTTACACAAACATTTTCAGACAATGGCCTTCATTTTTTTAAAAAAAGAAATGTATATATACTACTTTATCTTGGGGTGGTGAAATAATACCCCCGCCCCACACACACACACAACATAAACTTGGAAATATCCTTGGAGTAAATTTGCTACCCTGGTTGTACACCTGAGCCATGGACATAATTCTGATACATCTGCATGGCATTTTCAAAATTTTCTTTCCCACCATGTGGAAGAGTTGCCAGTTCTGGGTAGGGAAATTCCTGGAAATTTGGGGAGGGGGGTGGCACCTAGGAAGGGTGGGGTTTGGGGAGGGACTTCACCAGGGAATAATTTCATAGAGATCAACTCCCAAAGCAGCCATTTTCTCCAGGGGAACTGATCTCTGTCTGCTGGAGACCAGTTGTAATTCTAAGAGATCTCCAGCCACCACCTGAAGAAGAGTTGGTTTTTATACCCCGATTTTCTCTGCCTTTTTAAGTAGACTCAAACCGACTTACAATCGCCTTCCCTTCTTCTCCCCACAACAGGCACCTTGTGAGGTAGGTGGGGCTGAGAGTTTGGAGAGAACTGTGACTGGCCCAAGGTCACCCAGCTGGCTTCATGTGGAGGAGTGGGGAAACCAACCCGGTTCTCCAGATCAGAGTCCACCACTCTTAACCACTACACCACGCTGGCTCTTAACCACTACACCATGCTGGAAGTTGGCAGCCCTACCGTGAGGGCTGGGAACTTGATTTTGTTTTTAAGGAAGTTAAGATTGTTAGGGGGAAAGACCATTTCAGAGACCAGATACTCCTTTCTGCCACCAATCCGGAACAGAATTCTTCAACTGTTTGCTTCCTAGAACAGTTGCAAGTCTCACTGCCGGCAGCTGCATTGTGCATCTTTCAGACAGGTAAGTGGCTAATTATACACAGACTCTATATTTCAGTGGTAACCCTTGTCCATATGCCTCAGTGAATAAAACAATTGTGTAGCTAGAAGGCAAGGGAAGGCGCTCTTTACTAATTAGCATACTTAATCTCCACACGCAGATAATGGTTTTCTGCCACGTCCCATCAGGACGGAAAGTGGGTTTTGCCATTGCAAAGTGGCAAACAAATGATGTTCTGTCAGCTTCCAAATGCTAAACAGAAAGCAACTCGGGAGGGGGGGGAGTCACACACATATAAAATGAGAGCTAACCAAGCATGGTGTGGAATTGTCTAATCTCTGCCTTGGCAACATCAAGCCAACCTGAGAAGCTAATTGGTAGTGGATGTTAAGTATGCTGTGCAAATTTGCTGTTCACAGATGTGGCCTGAGTATTGAACAGTCACTATATATACTTCTGGTTAGAAAAGAGCAAGGGAGCCTGACAGCATTTCTTCCAAAGTAGAGACTGGCCATGAAGAGGAGAAGGAAGAGGAGGAGGAGGAGGAGGGTTACCAGGTCCCTCTTCACCACCGGTGGGAGATTTTTGGGGTGGAGCCTGAGGAGGGTGGAGTTTGGGGAGGGACTTCAATGCCATAGAGTCCAATTGCCAAAGTGGTCAGGCAAACTGATCTCTATCGGCTGGAGATCACTTGAAATAGCAGATCTCCAGCTACTACCTGGAGGTTGACAACCCTACTAGTAGCCAGTGATGGGCCTATCCTCCATGAATCTGTCTGGCCTCCTTTTAAATCCATCCATCAGATGGTTATCAGAACATCTCCTTAAAACAATGCCCCATGAGCAATCATGAAAAGAAAGGACTAATGTTGTTTTCCTCAGTTCCTTTCTTCCCAATTCAGATTGGGATGGTGGGGCAATCTATGCAGATTAGCAAGAAATTGATAGAGGATACCCACTTTCCCCCTTCATTTTATTGTGTGAAGGAGGAAGGTCTCCATGCTGAAGTGCAACATCGGAGCTTTATGACCCTCCTTAACCAATAAAGCTCCTTGTACATCGCCATCTAATGGTCCTGGTGTTTATATACAGTTAACACTATGCTGTCAAGCACCCAAATAAGCTACAGTACATGGGTGGCTTGCTGTGTTTAGCCTGGTTGATCACAGGGCCTGGATGGAAAGGAAAGGCCTTTAAAAAAAGGCAATTAGGAGTTATGAACAACTTATATTCACAAGGCCTCAGGAAACTTTGTTAAGAATGTGGTAAATAAATGCAATAAGTAAATAAAAGGTATCTGAGGAAATCTTTGTATAAACAACTGTCGTTAAAGTTGGGAAAAAAATACACCCAGAAGTGAAGGAAGCAATCTGAGAAAGGTTAATGACTGCAAGAAAAGGGAACCATTACTACTTTATCCATTTCACAACTTATATAGAAGTTTCCTTTGTGCTCACTAAACATGCAGCCGATGTCCTAATTGTAATCATGAAAAGTCTCTTTTTTATTGCAAGAGGCTCAAAGATGGTAAACACTTATCAACATGAGCCGCACGTCAGACCTCGTCTGTCAGCAGAGATTAATATTTTAATGACACATATAAATGAAGCTGGGCATTGCTGACAGGAAAATGAGAACAATTACAACAACAAAGGAGAGTTAAACTTGGTAGCAAACTCGAGATGATCTGGGAAACTACACAAATGTGAAGATTAGGTTGGTATTCATATCCATAGAACATGAAAGGGATCTGTGATCCCTTCCCTGTTCTCATTACAGAACTATCCTGATTCAGTGAACTTTCGCTGTTTTTCTCAACAGCATTAACTTGAGCCAACAAATTAACTCGACATCAATAAAACACGTTTCGGTAGCAGAGTGAGACGTGCCCCAAGTGTGGCTGACTGTGGAACCCATAAATTTGACGATACCACGGCCTAATAGTATGAATCTCTGTGAGGTTAAAGGGGATAAAACCTAGTTTTCTTCGTCAATAAAAAGTACATACAATGGCCATAAATTGCATCATGAATTATTTGCACTGATATTTGTTTTGATGGCTATGCAAGCTGCCATCTAATGCGTTATCTTTCCAAATAAATCTTTTGGTAAGTTATCACAATGTAAAAAGATTACTCTAAATGCACTCAATGCAAAAAAAATAATAATCTACAAATTGCAGTAAACAATGACCTGGAAAGGTTTCTTGGGGATATGCTCCTAACAATGTGGCATATATATTGCCAAATGATGGTAGGACAGTAGAATCAATGCTTTACAATAGAACAAAAATATAACACACATCAACAAGTTTTTAAAAAGGAGTCCAGTAGCACTTTAAAGACTAACAAAATTTCTGGCATGGTATGAGCTTTCATGAGCCACAGCTTACTTCTTCAGATACAGCTGGAATGTGATTCCATCTATCACACAAGTTTGAGACTTAAGCTCATTACAAAAAAAAACATTCATAAACAAATACTGTTAAAAAACTATTTATTTTTAATTATTATTTAATTATTGTAACTTTTAGCAATGGTAGGTGAGGTTTCTGTAAGGGTGAGCAATTCACTGAGCAATTCCTTTTAGCTTTTTATCCCAAAACACCACTATGAGCCTACAAGTTAGCATTTTAAAAAAATGAACACAAAACAGATATAAATCAAAATAACAACTACTATAAAAACGGCCTTTTTCCTCCCAGCAGCCAGCTAATTCTTTGCTCATCAGCAGCAGCCTTCAATCGCTCATGTAAACCTTGTGGAGAAGGTAACAAGCAGACTCAGCTGGACTACTCCTGGGGTTTTTGTGGCCAGCAAGATGGTCATGGATAGTCTTAGGCAGCCTATCTGTGACTCTGTCTGATGACTGCCTTGGTGTTCCTGTTCAAAGATGCCTGCAGTTATTGCCAAGTGGTCAGTCACAGAATCTTTCATGCTGATAGTTTCAGGTGGGTAGCCGTGTCGGTCTGCAGTAGAAGAGCAAGATTCCAGTCCAACAGAACCTTAGAGACCAACAAGATCCCCAGGGTATAAGCTTATATTCCAGGGTATAAGCTTTTGAGAGTCAAAGTTCCGTTCGTCAGATATCTTCCATCAGGTACTTGAAGGAGGGAGGCTTTGACTCTTGAAAGCTTACTCTGGAAATCTTGCTGGTCTTTAAAGTGCTACTGGACTCTGATCTTGCACTTTTTGTCATGTTGCTCCTACCTACTGTGGCTGCAAGGCTAGAAGGCAAGCAACCCTTTACTGCTGCCCTCACTAACTCATAATGAAATAAAAAGGCAAAATGTATTGTTGGCTTCATGGAACATGCGGTAAGAGTTGACCTGGAAACTGACAGGCGTGCTAACCCTGGTGGCGGAAAGTGCTGTCAAGTTGCAGCTGACGCATGGCAACCCCATAGCATTTTCAAGGCAAGGGACATTCAGAGGTGGTTTTCCATTGCCTGCCTCTATGTAACGACTCTGGACTTCCTTGGTGGTCTCCCATCCAAGCTCCCAGGGCTGACCCTGCTTAGCTTCCAAGTTCTGATGAGATCAGGCAGCATGGGCCATCTGGGTCAGGGTGTGCTAACCCTAAAAACGTAAAGGTAGTCCCGTGCAAGCACTGGGTCATTACTGACCCATGAGGTGATGTCACATCATGACGTTTACTAGGCAGACTTTTTTTATGGGGTGGTTTGCCATTGCCTTCTCCAGTCATCTTCCCTTTACCCCCAGCAAGCTGGGTACTCATTTTACCAACCTTGGAAGGATGGAAGGCTGAGACAACCTTCAGCCGGCTACCTGAAACCAACTTCCATTGGGATTGAACTCGGGTTGTAAGCAGAGCTTCGAGTGCAGTACTGAGGCTTACCACTCTGCACCATGGGGCTTTCTGTGCTAACCCTACGGAAAAATAAATTGTCTTTTACAAAGAAGTGTCATAAGTAGAACTGAAATAGAAAAAGCAAGCCTTTGTTTTTTGTTTTGTTTTTTTTGGTTTTAACCTGTATTTTATTTGTACCAAGTAGATTTGTTTGTCCATGGGCTCAAGTTAATCCACCAGACCAGCACTTTGACCTGACAATTTTATGGAATGGAAAGAAAATATGTTGGCAGGGTAGAGTCCTATACTTTCAACGTAGCTCCATCACCTGCTGCTTGTCCTCCCAAAGGTCTTCTTCATCATCTGTATGACTATCATATACTCTAAAAAAAACCCAAAAAAACAGTTCACTTGTTTGTCTCCAGAAACCCAATCACAAGCAAGGTTGTGATACAGATACATGATAAATTATGCAACAACAAAAAGACATAAGTAAATACTGTAGCTCTTTGTGGGCTGGGGTAATCATGGGATAGCTACCCAGAAAATTATTTTAGGTTGAAAAGTCCCAGTTCCTGTGGATTTTTTTACCAAACACTGACCAAATACACAAAAATAAACACAAACAACTTTTCTACAAATGACTAATACATAATAGGAAACAACCACATCCCTGTAATTAACTTTCTGATTCCATTCCCTAGATTTAACAGCCACTGGCTATCCATCAACCACTTCACACTTTAAAAAGGGGGAAAGAAATTTAATTTTTCCTTGACACTATAAAGAGAAAAGTTGCCACATCGCTCACGCAATTGACCGATCTATTTGACTGCAGATAACACAGTATCCTCTTCTCAGAAAGTTTCTTTAGCTGGTTTACCCAGGGAGTGATATATTCCTCATTGAATCAAATAGTACCTTTGAATTCAATCTGAGTGGATACACACCTAACTTTCCATGCAAAGCCCAATCTCCTAACTTTGTTTTAAGCGCCCCCCCACACACACACACACCAAAAGTCCTAGAGAGATAAGGGAAGCCAACAGTCATCGAGGGGAAGAACCTCCAGAGCCATACTCAAGGTATGGCCTATGCCCAGAGATCAACGCAAAAGTAGAAGAAAAGTTGGTTTTTATATGCTGATTTTCTCTGCCTTTTAAGGAGAATCAAACCGGCTTACAATCTCCTTCCCTTCCTCTCCCCACAACGGACACCTTGTGAGGTAGGTGGGACTGAGAGAGCTCGAAGAGAACTGTGACTAGCCCAAGATCTCCCAGCAGGCTTCATGTGTAGGAGTGGGGAAACCAACCCGGTTCACCAGATTAGAGTCCTCCGCTCATATGGAGGAGTGGGGAATCAAACCCGGTTCTCCAGATTAGAGTCCACCCCTCCTAACCACTACCCCACACTGGTTCTCTGTAGTAGGTAGAAAATCAAGAGGGGGAATTCCAATTCGCAAGGGACGTCTGCCTCTGGTCAGAAGGCTCAGACCTCGTTGTAAGTCTCTGCTTGGAACCAAGTCAGGAGGAGACTGGTGAATTTTCAGCCTGTCATTCATTGCCTTATTTGTAGGATTAGCAGCACTGTTAAATCACAGAAAACCAGGGCACTTAAATTAGAATTAGCCCTAGGCAACCCAAAATGCATATCATGTGAAATAACAAAAGGAGGCATTTTGAAAGCCTGGGGAAATTGTTATTGGCCTTTGTGGAGAAGAGAGAGCCCCACCCTTTGGGGGCAAAAGCCTGGGCTCTGCGAAAGCCTCTGATGCAACCCTGGTGAGAAACAGCCAGCTTTCATAAAGCAGGAGAAGAAAGGGTCCTGCACAAAGTTCTCCTGAAAAGGCAAGAGGATTTTTCTAAAAAAGAGGCTGATTTCAACGACCTAGTTTGATCCCAAAAGAAGTTGGTTTCAGGCAGCCGGCTCAAGGTTGACTCAGCCTTCCATCCTTCCGAGGTCGGTGAAATGAGTACCCAGCTTGCTGGGGGTAAAGGGAAGATGACTGGGGAAGGCACTGGCAAACCACTGCCTAGTAAACGTCGGGATGTGATGTTACCCCATGGGTCAGGAATGACCCGGTGCTTGCACAGGGGACCTTTACCTTTACAATTTAAATATATCTCAGTGAAGGGAAGATGAGGTGATAATTAGGAAAGTATATTACATTAGCAAATAATTAGGACTGATGAGCTTACATGTGAGAACCATTACTCCAGCAACCACGGAGACCTGCTGTAGCGCTTGCAGAGAAATCTCGGAACTGAAATGCCAGGCATTTGATACACAAGGAGCCTGCCTTCTGCCAAAAATGGCATGCCGGGATTCCCCACTCCTCCACATGAAGCCAGCTGGGTGACCTTGGGCTAGTCACAGAGCTCTCTCAGCCCCACCTACCTCACAGGGTGTCTGTTGTAGGGAGGGGAAGGGAAGGTGATTGTAAGCCGGTTTGATTCTTCCTTAAGTGGTAGAGAAAGTCGGCATATAAAAACCAACTTTTCTTCTTTCTAAAGTGCAAGTGGCACTTACCTTATAGTAGCTTACCTTATATTATCACTTTTACTGTACTCTTTTATTTCATGGCTATTCTGAAAGGCTGTACAGTCGTGACTTGTCTCCTTTGAATGTCTGTTGAAAGCAGATGAATCAGACAAGACGCCACTGAGTTTTTCCTGAAGATCTGAAATTTTATATACATTTTTTTAGCAACAGGCAATGGAAAAACTACGGCATCGAAAATTTTCGTACAGCAGGAGACAGAGCCAGGCGCTATTTTTCTTTGCTTTTTAAAAAAATTAAGTGGGACATCTTGTGCATTACCAATGAGAAAACACACTCCAAGTCAAAACAGTTCTAGAAACCCTCCGACGTAGCATAAGCCCTTACGATGTAACAGCTTCTATTAAGCGTCTTCCCTTGGGAGCTGGTTCAGCACTTTAGTGCTAAATTGGGAGTGCCAGGAGCAATACAGGGGGAAAAAAGATACCACATTTAGCAGGCTTGTGTGCAATGTTCCTTCATTAGGATGTCCCCGCTCCCCCAGAGCCAAGAATTCTCCCAGGCTGCATGCAGATTCTAATGGATGTGTTATTTGCCCACCCCAAACAGCTTTCCCCAATTTTCTTTTCTCCTCTGCAGAGATGCTCGGGCAGAACAATCACCTGATCGGTGGTGCCTCTCCCCTCCCTAAGGCCCAATGGAGAAATAAGAAAACTGCAGAGCCACACTACATCTGGACCAGAAGCTCTTATGCCTCCATTCTTTCTGCAACTGCACGCGAAGGCAAGAGAATTAGAGGGGTGGTATTGCCTCTATTCCAATATTCTGGACTATTTACTACTTTTAAAAAAATATGGCGCATGAAAACGCCAAGCTGAGCATGCACACACACACAAAACATAGATAAGCAAGCTCATGAAAAGACATCTTTTAGAACGGGTGCATACTGATATTGCATAAATACCTGCATTCATTTGCCATTCGCTTTCTAAATCTGCTAAAGCTTGTCGGTCGATGCTATCTTCCAAGAAAGGATCATCGCTTTCGGTGACATCAACGCCTTCGATTTCTGAAATTTCAGAAGCAGCTCGGGACAAAGGTGCCCGAGGAGAACTTTGGGGTCGTCTCTGAAAGGCTGAAGAAGGGCGAGGACCGTCCTCAGCTGCAGTTCTGCAGCAGGGTTTGTTAGCTGAAAATGGCCTCCGAGTAAGCTTTTCTGAAACATATGCACGAAAGAAGAATTTGCTTTGAACAACCCGATACAAAAACCCTGTCATCTAGAAAGCCTCCCTTTGGTTCCTTCTTTACTCTAGAAAATACATCACAGGTGCCAAAGTACTTTTGAGCACACTAACCAGTGTACTGCCATACCTAGAAGCATCTTCAAATCTTTAATAATACAATCAATGACCAGCAAATACACATACAAAGCATACTAACCTGTACCTATTTTCATATTACAGGTCTAAAAGATAAGGTTAAAAATGCAAGGCATTATAGGCTTAATGATGACCTCTTTATATAGTACATTGAACCACTTATTCTTTTCCTAGCCGGGTACGCCTGATTTTAATAGCTGCGGTGCAGAATTTAGCAGTCTGGAGAGAAACCTGAGGTTTTCCGTCTTTTAATAACAGCTTGGCCAGAGATAAATCCGATGGGCCTGGGAAATTTTTGACCAGTGGAAAAATAAATCTTATATGGACTTCCTGATAATATGGGCATCTAATCAGGACATGTTCTGTGGTTTCCACATCCCCTGACCCGCAGGGGCAGAACCTTTCCGCTGTGGGAACCTTCTTGTATCTTCCTTCCAGAACCACCGATGAAAGGACCTGGCATCTGGCAAGAGTAAAGGCTTTCCAAGCTTAATAATTTCCAGATGAATTAGATAGGCTGGAAACATCTTTAATCCGTACATGAAGCCTGTCCCCCCAAGTCATCTAGATAAAGTGATTTAGTTACATCCCTTCAAGTCCATTTAAAGGTTTACCTCTACTTGGGATTACACTGTTAATGGCTTCATCGTATGCCTTAAAAAAAGAATAAGATATACCTTTAAAATAAACCAAGGACATGGCCTCTCCTTCAGAGATTCATTGAGTGGTTGCTATCTGGGGCAGGGCCTTCTCTGCTTTGGTGCCTTTACTGCCTAACCCTTCCCAAATATATTTGCTCACCACTCACTTTTTAGATCACTTTGAGCCACTCAGTGAAAACTGATTTATTCTCTCAAAGTTTTTTTTTTTTTTTTAATGGCATTCCAAGTTGATTGGATGGGATTTATTTTCTACTGCTCTGGAGCCATTACTCCAGTTACATTCGTTATGAAATTGTACTTGGTTTTTTTAAAAAATTCTGAGCTGCCTTGGAGGACACATGCAGAAAGGCAAGGTATAAAAATTTCTTGTGTGTGTAAAGGGCCATCAAGTCGCAGCCGACTTTATGTCGACCCCTTATGGGATTTTCAAGGCAAAAGACTAACAGGGGTGGTTTGCCAGTCCCTTCTTCTGCACATCAATCCTTGTATTCCTTGGTGGTCTCCCATCCAAGTACTAATCAGGGCAGACCCTGCTTAGCTTCCAAGATCTGATGAGATCAGACTATACTATGCTGCCTTCCCTCCTGTATACCATTTCTTAGATTAATATTTTTATTGAGCACAAAAGTCTAGAAATGTGAAAAATTAGCGTTAAAAAAAATACGTGCATTATATCTAGACACTTGAAGACGAGCGATGGTAAGTGTACATTCACTGGCAAATCAGGATTTGCTGTTCAACGCATACCAGGGTTTTACTGCATCAGCCAGGATATTAATATGGTAATTGTTGTTAAGAGATATTCAATCAATTCATGAACTGCTTTAAGACATATTGTGATTAATACCCCCTTCCTTCCCTGAGGAAGACCTAAATAGCTCAGAAGCAATCTGCTTGAGCTGATCTGTGAGAAAGAAAAACTGGAACACTTACTGACTAGCTGTACTGGGCCTATGCACACTGGACTAAGCTCACAACTGGGAATATGTGTGGGCGCACACAAATGCTTCAGAGAAAGCCTTCTTCCATTACAGAAGAGAGGAAAACGATGTAGCAGGCCCCTGAACTACTCTAGGTTGCTTAAGTCCTACAAACCATCACCCACACCACCAAGATATTGTTCAGCATTGCTCATTCGCCTGGATTGAGGTTCTACAACAAAGCGCTACGGGACCTACCCAGATGTGACTGCTACAGACTGACCTCGCCACGATCAAAATACAGTTGTGTTGTTGACATTAAAAGTCTTCACACCATAATATAATGATAATTTAGTCAAAGTTATTATAGCCAGCGTGGCATAGTGGTTAAGAGTGGCAGACTCTAATCTGGAGAACCGGGTTCGATTCCCCGCTCCTCCACATGAAGCCTGCTGGGTGACCTTGGGCCAGTCACAGTTCTCTCTGAACTCTCTCAGCCCACATGGAGGCAGGCAACTGCAAACCCCCTCTGAACGTCTCTTGCCTTGAAAACCCTACAAGGCCACCATAATTCAGCGGTGACTTGACAGCACACACACACACATTATAGTTTAACTTTTGTTTTCCATGTCTTTAGTTGTTGAATTCGGAAGAGATTTAGCACAGCAAACCGATCTCTCTATGAAATTAAAAACTTAACATGCTGGGTCTAGTGTCCAATTACAATGCAAACATGCTGCTTTAGCAATGCTCTTACCACCGGGTGAGACTGAAAGGGCAGCTCTGGTACTCGGGCTCTGTCGTCCCAATCTACTCGACGGTCTGCCGAGCTCACGGTTCAGGACATCCTGCACTACGGCTTCATCTGCATGCTCACTAAAGCTGAAGTCCCTTATCCATTGGTTGGACCCTCAAGTTGGAAAGACAGATACAATTATGAGAATTAGAACTTCCAGGCAATGCATTTATGTATTCTGGGAACAAGCCCCTGACTCAGAAGGATTCCATACTGATTATGCATTTGCATTTGAAACCTACTCCATTCCGAGGCTTTAAGAGTGCTATACTGCCTACCCACAGTGCCTTTCTATATGCCATTTGGACAAAGATGGGGAATTGGCAGTATGCTTAAAGACAGCAGTTCCAGACTGCACATCTGAGTGACTCGGGAATGCCAGATCCCATCATCCACACTTTTACTGCAGAAGTTCACCAAGGAAAGACACCGCCCCCCCCCCATTACAAATATATTTTAAATGAGTACATAGCTAATTTCGTCAATGAAAAGTAAGTTAGCTTGTTCATCCAATGATTTCTGACCACTAATGGTTTATTAACCATTTCCAAAACAGCTTAATACGTATTACTAGAAAGTAGGCCTTCCTCAAAGCTTAGCTCGAGAGAAAACCATTAAATTTTCAGGTGACACACGTAACATAGCTTAAACCTGAGAATGGTGCATGCCTGTTTGCTAGCAGTTATGCCCATTTATGCTTGATTCACTCGCACACAAATTACACCCTAGACTTGGCATATGCAGATAAAGATATCGCTTTATACCTGAAGATGTAATGTAGGATACCAAGCTCTAAAAGCATGTGTGCTCAATAAGTGACACATATGGAAGTGGGGACACTTATTTTTTAATTTCATATGATTTGTATCCTGCCCTTTCCCAATGAAGTTTAGTTTTGTATTCCTACCTGAAAATGAAACACCAGTGCTTGCAGATTGTCTGCCTGTGCTTGGTGAAGGAAACAAGCCCGCCATGACTTCCTGAGAGCCTGTACTTGTTGCAAAGAATCCCTCAAGTCCTCGATATGGGGCACAAACGGGTTTCTCCTTTAGGGCCACTTCTTGCAACAACTGGGACGACAAAGGGATTGCAAAGATAAAACTATTGGCTGTTTTGAAGCCATGCTGTGTGGACTTCCACAGCATGCAGTGTTTTAAAACGATAAAGCCTGCTATGGGTCTGTGCAGATAAAAGTTTAACCGTGGTTTGCCACCTTAACCTTGGGTCAAGATCCCAAATGAACAATGAAATCAAGATGCGATTTGGTGATCTAAGCCTTGTCCCCAGAGGATGCGAACAGGGAAATCACCAGTCTGAAATGCCTGTTACCTTACAGAGAGGCAAAAAAAGTACGGCTCCGCTCAACACACACATAATACTTAACTATCATTAATGCAAATTTATGACTCAAGAACCCACTTCAAGCCTAATTTTTATATGCTGGTTTGCAGCCAGTCCACAACTAAGGTTCAACCATGGTTAAGGAAACAAACTGTAGATAAGATTAATGTCTGTGTGTGTGTTAAGTGCCGTCAAGTCGCTTCCGACTCATGGCGACCCTATGAATGAAAGTCCTCCAAAATGTCCTATCTTTGACAGCCTTGCTCAGATCTTGCAAATTGAAGGCTGCGGCTTCCTTTATTGAGTCAATCCATCTCTTGTTGGGTCTTCCTCTTTTCCTGCTGCCCTCAACTTTTCCTATCATGACACTCTTTTCCAGTGACTCTTGTTGTCTCATGACGTGACCAAAATACGACAGCCTCAGTTTAGTCATTTTAGCTTCTAGGGTCAGTTCAGGCTTGATTTGATCTATAACCCACTGATTTGTTTTTTTGGCAGTCCACGGAATCCGTAACACTCTCCTCCAACACCACATTTCAAAGGAATCTATTTTCTTCCTATCAGCTTTCTTCACTGTCCAGCTTTCACACCCATACATAGTAATAGGGAATATGATGGCATGAATTAATCTAGTCTTGGTGGCCAGAGTCACATCCTTACACTTCAAAATATTTTCTAGCTCCTTCATGGCTGCCCTTCCCAGTCTCAATCTCCTTCTAATTTCTTGGCTGCAGTCTCCCTTTTGGTTGATGGTGGAGCCAAGGAATAGAAAGTCTTGAACAATTTCAATTTCCTCATTGTCAACCTTAAAGTTGTGTAATTCTCCTGTAGATTAATGTCTGCACGGGGCCTATAAAGCATATGAGCTTGATACAAGTGTTCTTTAAAATGTCATGAGACCATAAGGAAAAAAATGTCAAAAATATCCACATGTATTACCTTGGCCCCTCTCATGCAGCACAGGTTAAGTAAATTTGGAGATATTGAAATCTGCTTAGTTACTCAGGATTGCCTTGATGCATAACAATGAAGAACATATTTTTCAAAAGGTCACAAGAACTGGAATGCCTCCACTATTCTAAGCCTAAGCAGCCTGCCTACCTTGCAATGGAAGCAAAAAAGAAAAATCACCCTTTTATGTTCTCAGTACCAATCAGACTTCAAGGAATAACTCCAAAAATTATCTTATCGCACAGAAAACCAGGTTTCCTTCAATATCGTTGGGGTCTAAGAGCATTTCCAAAGCTCCATCGTTGACTCAAGGCACTGGCCAGCCTTCTTTTTACCCCTCTCCTCTGTCAGTGATTAAATAGGAGCAGTGGCTATAAACTGGGCAAGCACGTATCAGCCCCGTGACTCAGCTTCTGCATTCAGGTTTTACAATGGGGAAAGGGGGAGTTCATATAAATACTATGCACAACTCATATATTGAACACAAATCACAAACTGTCTGTGCGGGCATCGGTATGGCAATGGTGAAGGAAGGAAGCTGGGTGTAATAAAGATGCCATTCCAATTTAGTGTTTCCTGCTTACATGCTAACTTTATGAAAGGGTTCATGAGCAAACTTGCAACAGGCCATCCATGCAACTGTTGTTGTTTTTTTTAATTTGTAACACAGTTCAGTGAAAAGCGATGGAGAACAATTCTTTCTTTTCTTACCACAGAACACTTGGTAGTTACTGGTGAAGCTCCCCTTGGCTCTAGTGGTCTCTTGCCATCTTCAAGGAATTCTGTCACAGGGGAAGGTTCATGACGAGCCAACTCAAGAGGACTAGAAATACGTGCCAGTGACATGCAGGAGCAATCCTTTTTTTCTACGCCGGGTTCTTCTTTTGTTGTTGCTCTTTCATAAGGAATGTTGGAAACTTCTTCTGTACCGGAAGGATCACAAAGAGCATCTGTTCTTTCCAACTGTGCAGGTGAGCTTGCTAAAGGAGTGAAGGAAAGGGACGGGGGAGGGGGGGAGGGAGGATTACGTCAGTGTAAATCCCTGCACACAGCCTCTCACATAATTCTCTCAAAATTGCCCCATTAAAAACACAAGCTATGTCCACCCGTATATAAAACCGGGGATCTGAATTTAGAGCATCCACCCAGACAAAAGCTGTTGCAATTAACAAAAATGGCTGGTTTCTGACTCCTCCCTTATTTTGGCTATTTCTGAATTCAAAAAAGCATTCAAAAGGTTAATCAGAAACACAAATAAGTTCAGGCTGCAGAAGAACTCCCTCGTCCAAGCGTAAAAGCTGGAGCGGTTGTTACTCCCTCCCCCCTTTCTTTCTGTCACACTTCACCCAATCATGTTTTCATTAAACAAGCAGTTACTCGATGGCAGACGCTTGGGTAATGTCCGTATCACATCCATTTTAGTGCTCATCTCGTACTTCTGATCTCTACAGTGCCGATTTCAACAGAGTGATCCACATCACTCACAGCAACAAGCTGGGGTACGTCCAGAGGTGAACTGTTTTCCAAACCAGCTTCGCCAACTTGTAGTTCTACAAAATGTTACTCAACTAGGCACACCAGAAGATGCCAAGATGATGTGACTTTGAGAGCAAACACACAAACTGCTTCTTAATGCTATATCCAAGCAATAAAGACCCTATCTCTGCTTTTGAAGTGTGAACAAGCACTAGATAACGTAACAATAGACAAAAAAAAACACAATGTTGACACAAGTCCTCCGATGTTTCAAGCCTACCTCTAGGAGTTTCTTTATGTTTATTACGAAGAAAAGTTAAATCATTTTCTTTGTCAACTGAAGAAGAAAGAGGTGACCTTATGGAAATGCCGACAGCTTGTGCCAGAAAAATGTCTGGTTCAGTTTTGTGATTTTCCGACATGGTACAACTTGATATACGAGGCAGAAAATGGAACGGGGGAAAAAATTACCAGATTGTCTCATGGGAAAAAAAAGTCTCTTCTTACAGATCTATGTGAGCTGACAATACATACGAACTACATAGTAAGACGTTTTTTATCATCTGTCATACTGATTTTATACTGCAGCCATTTCATACAAATCACTGACACACTAATGGGATAAATAGTTTTTTTAATTGAACATCGAGAAGGTTACAATAACAAACTACTTCGCATTTCTGAAAGGCAGTACTGTACAGAAACACAAATATTAGCGACATATTTAGAAAAGAGAAGAAAAATTATACAATGAAACCATGTTAACCTTTCTCCTTTTATTACTGAAATGTATTCTTTTGTGGGGAAATGCTTAGCAAATGGATTAACTTCGCAACAAAGATCTCGGCTGTCCAGTGCAATCCCCAATGGATATTCACAAAGCTGTGTCAGGGATTCTGACCAAAATAAATCTAGGCAACCGTGTGGACACATACTTCATAACCAGGTCAAAATCATTACCTGTAGTCATCAAACTCTTCAGATCCATCTTCCATAACCACAAAGTAGGCAAATTCTTTTGGCTCTTCCTTGCAAGCCTTATTAAAGCAAAATATATATATCGTTTAAAAAAAAATTCTGAATCACTCCAACCTGAAGTTTCAAGCAGATAACAATATTATCATCTGAAATCTAAAAAGGGTGTTTATTATGAACTGATACTAATATAAGGCACTATAAAACAAGGGAACTCATTTGTTACGAGAGCCAAATATAACATAAATGTCACCATCCCACATCAGGACTGGGGGGGGTGCTGCCTCGGCTGGCTGGATAAGAGCTTTCAAGGGGCCGGATTCAGACCCTGGGCCATATGTTTGACACCCCTGCTATAAAGTTTTGGTTGCCTGAGTGTCAATGCAATATTGTTCCTCCCCCATTTTCCTCTTCCCCTACAACATGGGGGAGGGAAGCCATTTGGAATCTCATTACTCGCTATGCCTTTCTTTTTATGCAACGTGAATGGAGGCAAACTCATTTTTAAGTTAGCAGAATCCATAGTTGTTGCCACTGATAACAACCAGTTTTTCCTCCAGCGTAGACAGCTGTGCATAGTATTTGTGCCAACAGAGTACATCCAGCAATTGATCACTAAAAAGAGAGGTGCCAAGATTCAGAGATCCCCTGTGTTGCCTTCCTAATTCCAGATTTGCAATAGCAGTGTTATGTTTACTGGTCGACAAAGCCAAGCTACTGAAGCTAAGCTCAAAGGCACACTCTTTCTGTATCATCACCTATCTCAAAGATGAGCTCTGGTGTTGAAAACAAGTTCCTGGAAATACTCCAGCTCATAAGAACATAAGAAAAGCCATGCTGGATAAAACCAGAAGTTCAGCCAGTCCCGCATCTTCTCCCAACACAGTGGCCAGCAGTTGCTGTAGAGGGCCAATGAACAGGGCATAGAGACCAAGGCCCTTCCCCTAATGCTGCCAATTCCAATGCTTGTAGACTGACACCCAAGAAAAATTAGGAACAAGTCAAGCATGAGGAAAAGCCCCCAGTTTAGATATCTGTATGTGAAGACATAAACCGATTCCAATACTTGTGGATCGACTCCCAAGAAAATCAGGAGTAACTCAAGCATGCAGAAAAGCCCTCAATTTAGATATTTGTATAAGAAACACATAAACCACATTGAAATATACAGGCAGCTCACACAGCTACATTCTACTGGGAGCGGCTGTGGCCCCTCAGTGGTAGAGCCTCTGCTTGGCAGGCAGAAGGTCCCAGGGTCAGTCCCCGGCATCTCTAGTTAAAGGGACTAGGCAAGTAGGTGATGTGAAAGACCTCTGCCTGAGACCCTGGAGAGCCGCTGCCGGTCTGAGTAGACAATACTGACTTTGATGGACCAAGGGTCTGATTCAGTATAAGGCAGCCTCATGTGTACTTTGTACTACATTTGCAGAATCACATTGGAGGTCAGTCCCCAGCACCTCTACTGTTTATCACATAAACCCACGCTCATATTTCTGACTACTGACAAGTGTAATACAGCAGTTCTACATCTATTGTTTTATGTGTTGCAGATTTTTAGAAGTTCATAAATGATCAGGGGTCTTCCCCCCCCTCCCGTGCCTCTTCCCACTGGAAGTTATCATCAAGACATATGCGGTTATACAATATAATCAGATGCGAGCCTGTGACCGACTGCCACGGAGATTAAGCTGTCTGAAATGGACATGGAGCGAGATCACTTTACAGATGTTTACGAGGGCTTTATCTGCCACAAATAAAACAGAACAGGACAGACTGTGCAATACGTACTTACATCTTCAAGGATCTCAATTTTCAGAGAAGACTCAAGGTTTACAGGAACTGCCTCTGGCTCTTCTTTCCTAACATCTGGCCAGTATTTTTTCATCTCTTCAGCTGGAATTTAAAAAAATCTTTTTCTTTTTTTTAAGACTTATGTACTAACACATGTTCCTGTTTCAGAGGGTAGCCACATTGGTCTGCAGCAGTATGGCTAGATTTGAGTCCCGTAGCTTGGGAGCTTTGACTCACAAAAGCTCACACCCTAAAAATCGTGTTGGCCTTGAAAGTGCTACTGGACTCAAATCTACATACTCTTATGTAACTGCGAAATACTCATGCAGATGAACAATTCCAAATTAAGAATACATTAAACATGAAATCAAAAAGGGCAAGAGTCCAGTAGCATCTTAAAGACTAACAAAAATATTTTCTGGTAGGGTAGGAGCTTTCGTGAGCCACAGCTCACTTCTTCAGATGTGAAGAAGTGAGCTGTGGCTCACGAAAGCTCATACCCTACCAGAAAATATTTTTGTTAGTCTTTAAGGTGCTACTGGACTCTTGCCCTTTTTGACTACTGCAAACAGACTAACACGGCTACTCACTGTGAATTAAACATGAAAGTACACTCCCTGGTTTCATATTCTAGGAGCGAGCAGTTGGGATACATTGTCAAGAGAAGGCAACTGACATTAAATTGAAAAATCCTAAAATAAAATAAGTGCTTGCAGCATCTCAGATCTCTGAGATGATAGCATTAGGGAACCACATGAATAAACTGAGAATACCACAGCAGCAGAACGTTCCAGAAAAAAAGGGGGAGGGGAGAATGGGGTACAACCAAGGATTATCGGAAGGGAAAAAAGAGGGCTCATTCAGATATAAGCTTCCCACATTTTATAGTTCTATGCTCCAACAAACCAACAGGCCATTCAAGATGTTCCTGTGAAAAATGCATGGGTCCTTCCCATCCCAATATTCTCCCCCAACACACAAAGACATATACCTAAACACAAAAAGACCCACTCAATCTAAGAAAACAGCAGGGTTATCCCACGGATTTCACTGGTATTTCAATCAGTCCTCATCTGCTGCACTGACTGGCAGAGAAACAGAAAGGGCTGAAGTACCCCGCACACCTGGGATTTGAGAACTAATGCCATTGAAAGAGGGCATAGGATCCCGAGTTACAGTCTTCCAGACACAGCCATCAAGAAAAATAAATTAAGGTAGTTAGCTTGTACCTATCATCGTGTTTCCTTCTTCTCAGAACATCCTCTGTCCCATTTTGTAGAAAACAAAAAATATCTACAATTTCTAATTCAAGGTTGATAAGAAGCAGTCTCCCGCTAAAGGATGGCATGTTCCACCCTTGTTTGGCTCAGTGAGAGAGCTGACCAAGTATTCCTAAAGCTAATGACCAAGTATTCCTAAAGCTAGACCAAGGTACTATTGGATCCATAACTGAAAAGAAGTCTTGTCATAAAAGCAACGACCATCTTGTGTCAAAAGCACAGGAGACAGAGAGGCATCTGCAGCCCAGAAATTTTGCTACAGCCTCTCACTTGAACAATGTTTCCTGGCCTTTCTCCATGCAAGCAGAAAGTCTCTACCCTTCTCGTCGCAGAGATGCCTTTTTCCTTATGGAGATATAAGGAAAATGGCTAGAGACTTACTTTAAAAAGAAATTAAAAAAAGAAAGAAAGCTTGGAATTCAGAGAAGCAAGTGTTGGGCTGAGCCCCAATTTTCATCCTCCCAAAAAACTGATTAACCAATTGGATTCTTATAATGTTTTGCCTATGGGAATACTAAAGTACTCCATAATGGATCAAGATGGCCAGCAAACCTGCTAAATGAGCATTTGCAACTTCTTCATCCTCTTCTTCTTCTTCTTCTCTAATGCAAGTATCATTAGCTTCATTTATTGGGGATTTGGTAGGCTTAAGTTCCTCTTCTAGAAAATCCGGCAACATATCAAGTGGATTTCTATATAGGTAAGAGAGAAACAAATACTTCAGAGCTGCAGTAATACACTGTGAATCCCAGCACATTTCAGCTGAAGTTTGGTCTTCAACCACTTTGCCTGGCTCTTCTAAGAATGGCTGCATGTTATTGCTGGGTTCCAGGCAGAGTACAGCAAATCACTACAAGTCAGTACCAAACGCAGCTCTTCTCAACACTAAAATTCATACCCGCAGTTTCTTCTATGAACACAGCAAGTAAAAAAACATTCCAACTTGCTTGCTAAGTAACGACACAAACCCTTAAAATTAAACCATTCCATTTAATATCCGTAACATATCCAACTACAAATCTATAATTTCCAATATCTTTCTACAGATTCTTTGATTAAACACTACATTACAAGAGGCAACTAGATCAGGAGCAGGGTTTGTTTTTGTGTGTGTGTGTGTGTGTAAGCAACTTAATGAATACCTTTTATACTTCTTAAGCCATAATTTTTCCATATATTTCAAGCTATCCTCTCTGAATTGAAATTCCATAGTTTTCCTCGTAACTGGAGGACTCGTCTGCGCCTCACAGGTTTCCGTGTTTTCTATAAGCATACAGAAAAATATATTAGCTACCATTCAAACGTATTCACGTAACAATCACAACTCATAATCAGTAAGAACTCTTAAGTTCTAGCAACATAAGCAGAAGGGGGAAAGCTCAGGAAAATAACTCTAAGGGTCCGATTCATTAGCCCGGTACACACCCTGGTACACATGTCCAACCCATGGAGCGTACGCATAACCCTGGTCATGCAACCACTGCAGATGCTTCACTAATCAACGACTGGCGCTTGTTAACTTACCAGTGTAGATGCATGTTCAGTAGACCCGAACCCAGCAACCAGGACAATGCTATCGCAGAACTGCCAATTTTCATTCTCCAAACCAGATTCATTAATTGGATGCATACAATTGAATGCTGACAATCCTAATTAGGTAGCTGTTAACTAGGAGCCCTGTGGCGCAGAGCGATAAGGTGCAGTACAGCAGTCAAAGCTCTCCAGTACTGATCTGATTTTGATCCTGACATCCTTTCGAGTTTGGCAAAATGAGTACCCGGTTTGCCAGGGGTAAAGTGTAGTTGACTGGGGAAGGCAATGGCATATAAAACGGTAAAGGTCCCCTGTGCAAGCACCAGGTCATTCTTGACACACGGGGTGATGTCACATCCCGACATTTACTAGGCAGACTTTGTTTACAGGGTGGTTTGCCAGTGCCTTCCCCAGTCATCTTCCCTTTACCCCCAGCAAGCTGAGTCCTCATTTTACCGACCTCGGAAGGCTGAGTCAACCTTGAGCTGGCTACCTGAAACTGACTTCTGTCGGGATCGAACTCAGGTCGTGAGCAAAGCTTTGGACTGCAGTACTGCAGCTTACCACTCTGCGCCACGGGGCTCCAATGGCATACACTCCATAAACACTATCTGCCTACATAAGAAAGGCCATGCTGGATCAGACCAAGGTCCATCAAGTCCAGCAGTCTGTTCACACAGTGGCCAACCAGGTGCTTCTACGAAGCCCACAAAAAAGACAACTGCAGCATCAGCATCCTGCCTGTGTTCCAAAGCACCTAATATAATAGACATGCTCCTCTGATACAAGAGAGAATAGGTATGCATCATGACTAGTATTAATTTCGACTAGTAGCCACGGAGAGCCTTCTCCTGCATGAACACATCCACTCCCCTCTTAAAGCCTCCCAAGTTGACAGCCATCACCACATCCTGGGGCAGGGAGTTCCATAATTTAACTATGCCTTGTGTTAAAAAATACTTCCTTTTATCTGTTTTGAATCTCTCACCCTCCAGCTTCAGCAGATGACCCCGCATTCTAGTATAAGGAGAGGGAGAAAAGCTTCTCCCTGTCCACTCTCTCCATACCAGGCATAAGTTTATAGACCTCTATCATGTCTCCCCTTAACTGCCTCCTTTCCAAGCTAAACAGCCCTAAGCGTTTTAACCATAAATGTCGTTTTGTAACATCACCCCATGGGTCAGTAATGACCTGGGGCTTGCAGTAATGACCTTTACTTCTTCTTTTTTTTACCTTACCGCTCCTAAGAGTATCCTTCATTCATCTTGGGGCGGATCCAGACTAAATTTCCCACTGCTCAATTGAACTTTCCTGCTTGTCCCCTTCTACTGCAACCCAAAAGTTCTCCACAAAATACTCCTTCTGGTGGGGGGTAGGGAACCCAGAGGAATGGCATTAAAAAAGACTACAGTGGGAAGTGAAAAATCAGAGGGAAAAGTAGATTACAGAAACATTTAGTCTGGAATCGACCCTTTGCCTGGAGCGGCTGCAACTGCCATATCCTGAACAGAAGATCTGACATTCTGCTTTTAAAATAATACAGGGAATTGTTGTATTTCGTTTCAGATGTGGAAATGATACCGCACTTTTCTTGAAAGACCAGTGCAAAATCAGAGTTGTGCTTATTTGTTCAGAGTGAAGGAAGTGCTTCTACGCCAAATGTGTTTTTTCCTCAAGCGTTATTTAGCAGCTATTGTTCTATACCTGACCCAGACTGACAGCCGCGTTCTTCCACAGGCTTCCGAGGGGAATTCCCACTTCTCCACTGATTTAGTGCTTCCTGGAAATGCTTTGCAGACTCTTCTTCATTAAAGGTACCATCAAGTAAACACCCACCAGACTGGCACTTGGACATATCTCCTGTTGGTACTGTAGAAACCACCTGGATAAAGTTCAAGAATTACCTGTGACTAACTGAACTTCATTGATTCCAATATACCCTAGGCCAAACAATTAATAGAGATGCCAGGTGACAGCTTTATTATTATAGAAAGCCCCTATGTGTTTCGCTGTAAAAGCTCTGTCAAGGAAATGAACACATGAACACATGAAACTGCCTTATACTGAATCAGACCCTTGGTCCATCAAAGTCAGTATCGTCTACTCAGACCAGCAGCGGCTCTCCAGGGTCTCAGGCAGAGGTCTTTCACATCACCTACTTGCCTGGTCCCTTTAACCGGAGATGCCGGGGACTGAACCTGGGACCTTCTGCATGCCAAGCAGATGCTCTACTGCTGAGCCACAGAAAGGCAGAGAGAAACAAAGTGCTTTTGGTGGAGAGCATAAGCTATGTAGGTTATAAATAAGCCCAACTTCTCACAAACACATCTGCAAGGGGGGCAAGAAGATCTCAGGACTCCATGTTTAGAGGCAAACCCACTAAGATTAAAACATTAATAGTATTAGCCAAAGATAATGCTATATATTATTCAACTCTCAGCTTGGAGCCAGTGGATTTTGTGAGGCATTTTAAAAGCCTCTTCTACCAAACTGCAGCAGACAATTATTTTTCCTTTCCTTTTCCCCTCAGAAATGAGGCCTGCTCTACCTATGCATTATGTAACAACGCCGTACTGAACTATATTTAGACTTGTTTTTAAGAGAAGCCTGTTATCCATTCTTCACTCCAAATTAAGGCTTTTAAAAAAAGCATAAACAGAAACATTTTGCAAAGGATTCAAAGACCTACAAATGAAAAACAACATGCCGAGAGAGTGTCTTCATTTCTCTAGAATAATACAAAACTGTGAAGTTGGCTTGTGTGAACTTGTGAGACTACTGGTCTATCTAGTACTGTGCGGTCTACCTCTGCAGGCAGCGGCTCTCCAAATGCCCAAACCAGAGGTATTCCCCAGTTCTGGAAGTGGAGACCCTTTGTTACTAGAAGGACAGAGATTAAATTTGGGACCTCCTGCTTGCAAAGTTTATGGACTATGATGGAGCTACAATTCTGATTTGTTTGTTTTTTTGTCTTAAGAAACAAAACAAACAAAAAACGTATTTGTTTAAGGGCCTCCCTGTTCTCTGCCTGAAGCTACAGCTAGCTGAGAAAATGCAATTCCCCAGCAGGACAAAAAGAGGGTAAAAGTCCACCCCCTCATTTTCAACTACTTCCCATTCTCCCAGTTACTTCCCAACTCATTTCACAAAGAGAAATACATTTTTTCTCCTCATTTACAGGGAGGTGGGAAAAGGAGGGGGCATCCCTGTGTACATTTATAAACATAACCAAGGACCATTCACAGTCCCCCACTCACCAAGCTTTTTCAACAGAGATGCTTGCAGTAAGCAATTTTCCCCCTAATAAAGTCCAGAGGGAGGGGCACGTATCACTGGTTTATAAAACATTGATTGCAAAGTTAAATTTTGCTTCGTGCAAATTTTAGTGCAAACACACGGCTATCTGCACATGGAAAGCTAGCAACTCAGGGAAAAGGGTTTCAGACTACACTTCTCTATAGCAATGGTACAGAACAATAGAAAGCTGTATGCTGGAGTACTTCAGCTCATTGATGTGATGGATGAAGTCCAAGGATAGAAATACTAGGAACATCGCACAGCTTTGCATCCTCGTGTGTGTGTGTGTGTGTGTGTGTGTGTGTGTTAAGTGCCATCAAGTTGCTTCCGACTCATGGCAACCCTATGAATCAAAGTCCTCCAAAATATCCTTATCTTTGACAGCCTGGCTCAGGTCTTGCAAATTGAGGGCTGTGGCTTCCTTTATAGACTCAATTCTTCTCTTGTTGGGTCTTCCTCTTTTCCTGCTCCCCTCAACTTTTCCTAGCATGACTGTCTTTTCCAGTGACTCTTTGTCTTCTCATAATGTGACCAAAATACGATAGCCTCAGTTTGGCCATTTTAGCTTCTAGGGTCAGTTCAGGCTTGATTTGATCTATAACCCGGTGATTTGTTTTTGGGTTTTTTTGGCAGTCCACAGTATCCGTAACACTCTCCTCCAACACCACATTTCAAAGGAATCTACTTTCTTCCTATCAGCTTTCTCATAGGGTGGGTTCTGAAAAACCTAACTGATATGCGGAAGCCTCCTCCAAACACATGGCTACTCCTCAAGATGTGTCAAGCTAGAAAATACGCATAGGGATACACTACTGTGTATCGACACCACTTCGCATATACTTACTTTGCATATATCAGGCTTTACCTTGGTGCTTGAACAGATGTGTAACTTCTGATTTGTAACCTACACTTAGCTATTAAGATAGGTCAAAATAACTATCTAAGAGCACACTCTAGCCAAAGTTAAGTACTTAGTCGATTTCAGGAGGACAGGGAAAGCCAAGTCCACTGAAATAAATGGAGCATAACTGTGCTGGATTCGGAGTGGACTGCATCCGCAACAAATGAACTTTTGATACACTTTTGATAAGAGACAGAATGGTTCCCATAACATACTTCTTAGATTACCTCTATATCGTCTGTTGGCATTTCTGGTAAAGGTGAAGAAATGTCTAGTGGATCCTCTGAGACATTAACTTCTTTCTTCTGTTCATAATTTATCTTGCCGTTAGATTCATCAGGATAGATTTCTTTCAGGAACAGCTGAGCGGCCTGCAGTTTCCCCATGGGAACATGTGGTTTTGCCTATGAAAAAAGAGGAGTCGCATACTGACTTCAAAAGAGAACACACACTACAGAGGGTTTTTTTTTTTTTTTTGCCATCTTCTGGGCATGGAGTAGAGGAATGGGGGGGACGTACTTGTGAATTTCCTGCATTGTGCAGGGGGTTGGACTAGATGACCCTGGAGGTCCCTTCCAACTCTATGTTACTATGATTCTATCCCAATGACTTGTATTTTTGGCTGTCCAAGATATCCGTAAAACTCTCCTCCAACACCACATTTTGAAGGACTCTACTTTCTTCCTATCTATTAGCTTTCATCATTGTTCGATCCTCCTCTTTTCCCATCTCTGCTCTTTGTCTTTCTTAATACAACTTTCTTCATACACACACACACACACACACTTATTTTCACTCACTCCCCGCCAACCCTGAGCTGTTATAAATACAGCTCTTTTCTTACACTATTTGCTCAAGGCCCAGATCTCTATTCCTCAGGAGCACTACACAGTCACAGGCACTGGGGGGTTCTATTAAAAACCAGCTAAGGGTGGCGAAAATACACCTGGCACATAAGATGTATTTATGCTTAGATAATCTATAGGTGTCTTTCAGACATTAAAAGATTGTTGTTAAGAACTGTTTCTAGAAGGGTCTGTTGCCCCCTTTTTATGTCCACACATTGTTAGTTTAACAAAATCAACTTTCTTTACTTGAAAAGGTCTGTCTTAGTTCATAAAAAAATATTGAATCAAGTTTGTGTTTTGTGTATATACAGGCTTAAAAGATCCCTCAACCAAAACTGGGTCGGGTTAGGTGCTGAAAACCTGTACTTTTCCTCTATTACTCAAGGAACAGAGGTGGTGTCGCCTTACGTTGGAGGAATGTGCCACCATCTGCTAAGAGGAAGGATAAAACCCAAGGTAGTCAAAGGCTGAACAAACAGAAGGGCTTACTTACGCAAAACGCTAGTTTTGTCTACACTAATCAAACATGAGAAAATCTAGCACTCAACAGTCTCCAAGACAAAGGTATCTGCAAACAGCACCCCCCCCAGCATATTTACAATGTGATTTTTCACCAAAAAAATTCTACCTACCCAAATGGCTAATGTCTAATACAAAAATGGAGACTGCTCCATGCAGTTTACCCTTTTTCTTATTTAAAATATGCTCCTTATTGCTTATACTTTAGGCAGATGAGGCACCTGTACCCCTGGCAATGTCTCTTCCCTGCTTGGAAGGCGGTTCGCTTAACAGATGTTCCATCAGAATCAACAACCTGCGCAATATACTATGCAAATTCACCGACCTTCTGCGAGAATTAGAGAATGCTCTTACATTACAAAGAGGCAGCCTGACTACTTTGCATTGCCTGTTGTGTTTAATGTTTGACTCTCTCCGTTGCAACCGCAATGTGCATATCTGTCCTCATCTTTCACTTACAGTGCCACCCTAAGTAGAGCAACACATTTCTAAATCCAATGAGTTTGATAAACTCAGAGTTGTGTAACTCTCCTTAGGATTGAATTGTAAATATATGGAGGCATCCTTTCCTATTCCTTGATTATTAGCATTCCCAATATTTTCATCAGTGTAACTACTAGGATCAGTTCTAGGCCATTCATGTATGTATTTATTCAACATCCTTATTTAAAAAAGCAAAGTGCGGGTGGGGGGGGGATATCAGCCGGCATCAAAGGGACAGCAACTTTAAATTGAACCAGAGGAAAGACAGCTAGAAAGTATTTCTAAAAACACCAAAAAATAAATATTATAACAATTTCCTAAAGCATCCAATCAGATCATGAAAAAGATTACACAGAAAAAGAAAGGTCCAGGAAGAAAAGAGCTTTCGCTCCAGCATCAAAAGCTCCCTCAAATCAATTTTCTTCCCTGAACAAAACACAGCACACACAACTCAATCCTTCCATCCATCTCATCTCGCATTCCAACATTTTGTCGTCTCCCTATATGTCCCATACATAACAACCGGGCGTGTCGATAACTTGTCCCTTTCCTTCACGCCTCGCCCATTAATTTTTGCCTGTATACTCTCTTAAGCATACCCTAGCTCCTTTATATCATTAAAACTTCCAACATTCCTCGGTTGGAACCCTGGCAACATGCTATATTTGCAATCGGCTTAATTTTGTAGAGTGGACATAAATTAAGGTTCGGATTCTAAGCTCTGCTTCTCTTTGCGCTCATCTTCATCTATTACGGCAGTGGAACTCTGCTGCACAGCCCTTCCCTCTGGTGGTAGCTGCCTTTCTGCCCTCACAGGAAGACCCTGGCACAGCAGAGGATTGCCCCAGATGACAAAGGATGCAGCAGAAGTAGAAGGAAGAAGTGGGATCCAAGGCTGGAATCCTATAAACACTTCCTTGAGAGTCGTCCCTATTGAATAAAAGGGGGTTTACTTCTGAGTAGACCTGTTTAGGATTACTGCAAGGAACCATTGGTAAAGAAATTCTAATAGGTGTAAAGCACTTCAGGTCTCCATCAGGGAAAAAGGAGGAGTATAAATTAAGTAAGTAAATCAGTGTTTAACAGACAAGTTGGGTGACAATATTGTGGCATGCTGTTCTGATGTTCCTTCCATGTAGCCCTCACTTTCCCCCTTGAATTATCTTTTTCCCCCTTTCTTTTTTCCAAAGAAGAAACCATTATGAACACATGAAAGCACATGAACACTTGAATCTGCCTTATACTGAATCAGACCCTTGGTCCAGCAAAGTCAGTATCGTCTACTCAAACCGGCAGCAGCTCTCCAGGGTCTCAGGCAGAGGTCTTTCACATCACCTACTTGCCTAGTCCCTTTAACTGGAGATGCCGGGGATTGAACTGGGGACCTTCTGCATGCCAAGCATAGGATCTACCACTGAGCCACGGCCCCTCCCCATTGAGTCATTGAGCTGGGCTTAATCTCTAAAACAGGGTCCGAGGCACTGCTCTGCAAGGGAAGAAAACGATGAACATCCAACTGAGAGAGATGCAGTATGTACACTTTTCCAAAGCAGGATGCAGCATTCAAGGAGGAAGGAAATGATCCACATTGTTCACAAAGATTTACTCAAGCTAAAGCTTCTCATGCTGCTGCCAACAGTTTTAGAAAATGATCTTGTATGGGAAGGTGCCAAAATCATGGGTCCCTCTTAGTCTATGACTGCCCCGTTAGCAAGAAAGGCAACGATCAGGGGAGGAGGACCTACACGCTGTGGCAGTGGCATGGGAAGAATCTACAAGGAAGTTCACCCCCCCCGGAAGAAAAATTACAGAGGAATGAAAATTCAAGCCAGGGTAGGGTGGGGTGGGGGGGAATGACACACAAGAGATGGTGCAGGAAACCCGTAAGCATTAGAAAATCCGTGCTACCCGAAGCACACTGGTGGGCCTAAGCATTTGCTCTCAAAGTCACAACCCGGCGGAAATAAAGCATTCCGCCAGCAGGAACAGCCAAGCAACCATGCAACGTTAATGGTTTCGTCACAGACACGGAGACTCACAAAAACAGACATGAAGCCCTGTCATGATAGCTGGCTTCAGGCAAATGGTTCACAAACTGTTTATACAGCGAAAACCTCATGGCGTGTGAATTTTTCTGCTGCCGTGGGTGGAGGGAAATCACCCTGGGATGAGTAAGCCACCCTGGGATGAAATCTTCACTACCACGGTCCTGCAAAACACAGAGCTGCCTCAATCTATGCATGCATTGACAATTATCTGGTTTAGTTTCAGGTTCAGCCTAAAAGCAGCTACGGCATTTTAAAAAGCCCAGACAGCCTTCTGTTGTTGTTTTTTCTGTTGACTCACAAATGTTTCAGAATAAATAATTAAGGATAAATGGATAAGGTGATCATGCCATGACAAATTAAAAGAAAAAGGATTTCTACATAAGACAAGCAAAAGAACACACGGGGCTTCTTAGACAGAAAGATTTTACAATTATAAACTAGAGTCTTGCATATACAGACAAAACACACATACCTGCAAGCAAGTTGTTCTATGGCGCTTCAGTGCCCCCTTCTGATGGACTCTGGCAAAGCAGCTAGGACAATAAACTTCTCCACAATCTAAACACACCTTGAGAAAAGGGATAAAAATGAAGTCAAAATCCCCCCAAACCAAGTTTCTACTTTTCTCCTGCTCATCTCACAAAACCGTTTGAATCATAGGAGGTACAGGTGGCAGCTATAAATGGAATCTAGGCTACAACTTGTGTTCAATCACCCTTTTGTTAAGTATAGCTTCTTCTCAGACCACTATCAACACAGAAAGGGGAACACATTGTTGTCTACAGTTGCCTGGAAGAAGTTAACGGTAAAACCAACATGAATTTTAGAGGTGAGGAAGCAACAATGTAATTGACACGGAAACCAGTTTTCTGGGGGGGGGGGGGCAGGATATTAACACAAATAAACAAAGAACAATAAAGATCCATACACAGAGCTTGAAACCAGTAATCAAGTTGAATTGATTTTCCACTTGACAAGAGGGCGAACATGAAGCAAGGTAGCTTGCACTTTCTGGTGATCGTTTATGCCAAGAATGCACAGATGATGCTGAACCATTTGATAGGAAGGGTTGAAAGGCTTCCTTCTTTAAGTTCTCAATATGCAGCGACTATGTGAACTGATCCTGGGCAAGCAGGCAGAGAAGGAAGCATGCAGAGAAATACTGAATGTTCCACATGCACAGCCTGCCATGCCAAGAGGTCCTCCACTGGTATTAATCAAGCAATTCCAGTGAGATAGCCATGTTAGTCTATTATAGCAAAACAAAACAGAAGGCCTATGACACCTTAAAGACTAACAACATTTATTCCAGTATAAGCTTCTGTGAGTCAGAGCTCACTTCTTCAGGTACAAAGGGGGGAAAATATCATTTTCCTCATTTTTACAGAAAACGACAGAAGGGGATGAGAAAAGCGGGAGGAGTTGAAAAGAGAGAGGTCTAGCATGGTGTAGTGGTTAAGAGCGGCAGACTCTAATCTGGAGAACAGGGTTTGATTCCCCGCTCCTCCACATAAAGCCTGCTGGGTGACCTTGGGCTAGTCACAGTTCTCTTAGAACTCTCTCAGCCTCACCTACTTCACAAGGTGCTTGTTGTAGAGGAGGGGGGAGGGGAAGGCAATTGTAAGCTGCTTTGAGACTCCTTTTGGTAGAGAAAAGCAGGGTATAACAATCAACTCTTCAACTCTTCTTCTTCTAGTATAATAAATCAGGTGAGACTCCCTATGTGAGTACCTGGGCAGTTTAATGATAACAGGAGAGGTCAGACATTCTGGCCTCTCTCACACATATGGTGAAGGCTGAACTTACATATCTCTGCCCAGAATGAGAATAAGACTAGCCGCTCCCCCTCCACACTTACCAGCAAAGCAGTCTTTGTCTCACACTGACCACATGGCTTTCCCTTCACTTTCGGCTTTTCCATGGTTGCAGCGCTTGCAACTCTAGGTGCAACTAACTGTTTAGACGGCTCTGTGGAAGTGCAAAGATAAAAAGTTACAAACTGCGGCAAGCAGAGATTATTGCATTGGACTGAACGGCATGGGGAAGAGAAACACTGACCCCAATAAAACTTGATGCTGCTTGAACAGCTGTTAATGTGGAAACATCTGGAAACAGCAAAGCACTGAAGTGAATGCTTTTAAAAAAAATTCCAAATAGAGCATGAAATAAAAACTTAGCAGCTCATTTCTGTTCAAAGGAAAAGAGGACTCCCATTTACATTACTAAGATTTCGGTAACCTTTCTTATAGACAGACTTTTTAGCATGTTAGTCAAGTGAATGCTACTTGTTAGAATGGTGGGGGTTAGGTATGCGGAGGGGGCACTACTCTATGATACTCTCTCCAATTAATCTTTCATTTAGAGAGGTTGAATATCCCTTATCCGGACATCTGATATCGGGACTGATCTGGAAACTGGACGTTTTGAGCGGGCATGCAGGCATTACTCACAGGACCTCAGCAGTGCCATTGATGGTTCAAATGTACACAAAATTATTTAAAACATTGTTTAAAATTACATCCAGGCTATGTGTATGCCTATTATATTAGGTGCTGTGGAACACAGGCAGGACAATGCTGCTGAAGTCGCCTTGTTTGTGCGCTTCCTATAGGCTCCTGGTTGGCCACTGTGTGAACAGACTGCTGGACTTGATGGGCCTTGGTCTGATCCAGCAGGGCCTTTCTTATGTATAAAGTATATATAAAACTTATATAAAACATAAATGAATTTCGTGTTTAAACCTGGGTCCCATCCCCATGGTATCTCATTATGTTTATGCAAAAATTCCAAAACATTCCCAAATACAGAAAGATCCGAAATACAGACCTCTTCTGGTCCCAAGTAATCCGAATAAGGGATACTCAACCTGTATTGTAAAAAGGACAAGTGACAAAAGAGGGTCCTCAGCTGGAGTTGGGTCCAGGCAGGATGGTGGGGTGTATGGCTGCTGCCCTCACTCCCTTTGATGGCCACAATTCTTAGGGTAATGCTCAAGAGAAGCGTCCTTCAAAGCCCAACTTAACAAATAGCCCAAGTTCTCATACCTGGTCAACAGCTGTCAAATACTGACAATTCGTTACCTTGCGCTTGCTCTTTGAGTACTCTCAGCTTCACCTTGCCTGAAGAAATCTGTTAAAGGAAAAAGAAGACGAAGGGGTAGTGCTTTCAACAGGGTGGATTTTGCCTTTCAGATTTCTTACCAGCTATACCAAATTCTGGGCCCCTCAAGTTATTCTTCTGCAAGGTTAAAAACAAAAACAGTAGTTTAAGCTCTCCATTATACCCCCAAGGTCATGCAATTATTATTTAAAACATCTCTGACATGAGAAAAAACATCCCCCCCTCTCACACACACACTGATGGCCCTGCATACACGAGAACTTTGTAAAAACTCCTCTTTCATGGTACAAATTCAACAGAAGCTGGTGGACAGAACAATGATACAAACAGCAAACACATAAAAAAAAACAAAAAAACAAAAACAAAATTAAAGCCACATCCATGCTCACCATCAACATGCACATGTAGGCATAAGGCTAGAACAATTCTGAAGCCTTTTTAGTCAGCAAAAAGAAAAAAAATCAGCCGGAGTTGCCATCATGAAAGAACGAACAAAACAAAACTTCTTCAAAATCAAAAAGAGCCTTGCATTCTTTTGCAATACAGACTCAAAAGCAACTTTTCTGTATAGGAAGACCCATTTCTTTACCCCTGTTTTTTTTTTAAAGAGGGACAGATGAGATGGGGAAGGAATCATAGAGTTACAAGTGTCCATACAGGCCATCAAGTTCAATCCCCTGCTCTATGCAGGATCAGCCTAAAGGATCCCTGACAAGTGCTCATCAAGCTGCTGCTTGAAGACTGCCAGTGAAGGGAATCTCCCCACCTCCCTAGGCAGCCAATTCCACTGCTGAACTACTCTTTCTGGGGGGGAAAACCCTAATATCCAGCTGGTACCTTTCCACCCATAATTTAAACCCATTATTGTGAGTCCTATCCTCTGCTGCCAGCAGGAACAGCTCCCTGCCTTTGCCTGACAGCCCTTCAATTACTTCAAGAGAGCAATCATGTCCCCCCCTCAACCGCTTCTTCTCCAGACTGAACATTTCTAACTCCCTCAGCCATTCCTCCTACAGCTTGGTCTCCAGGCCCCTGATCATCCTCGTTGCTCTCCTGTGCGCCCGCTCCATTCCATCCACATCCTTTTTGAAGTGAGGCCTCCAGAACTGTGGCCTGCCCAGTGCTGTATACAGTGGGACTATGACGTCTATTCCTCTTAAAATTATTATTACAACCATATGAACACAATGGAAAATTAGCTAAGCAGGCAAATTCTGTGACCTCACCTGGAATCTCAGCACCACTCTTACCTTTGCAGTGTTCTCTTTGTTTTGTGGCAACTGGGGCTGCAGGCCCAGGCCAGCCTGGCCAGATTTCCAATGATATCCATTTGCTTGTCTAAAAAAAGTCCCAACAGCAGAATCAGTTTACTTACTTCTATGAATGCTGTTTTTCTTTCGCTCCCCTCCCCCAACGGGCAAAGCAAGCTTTTACAAAGAGGGGAGTTCAGAAACATTCGACAGAGACACTGTGTGGTGTGACAAAATGCCGTAAAACGGTAAAATGCGAGGCATGCCTTTAAGTCCCGCTGATTTCAACAGATAGGTTAAAGGTTGAAATCAAAGGGCCTTGAAAGCACTTGATTTCAGAATGGGCCCAAACTTTGAGTTGAGCTTTCCTTGTGAAAGGTGGCTTTCCTCCTTCAGCCCGATACGCTGCTCGAAAAGTTGAAGAGTTGAAGGACCACAAGAAACAGCGCTGAATGTTGGGGGGGGGGGGGGGAGCAGTGCTGTGCAAAAGTTTTAAAATGTTTTAAATAACGATAAATAAATAAAAGAAGGGCAAGCAGAAGTGCCCCTCTCCCTCTTGAAAGAGCAGATGTGTATCCAACCCTGTGGTTCATTAGATGGGCTAATGATGATGTCACTTTAAACTGATTGCCAGTTGGCTTGTGGATCCATAGGGATCAAACGGTAGGGTATAAATATCTTGAATAAAAGTAAATGAATACATCTTTCCTACACAAGAGGAAGAGGAGGAGGAGGAGGAGAAGAGGAGCTGGTTTTTATATACCGGCTTTCTTTACCACCTAAGGAAGAATCAAACCAGCTTACAATCACCTTTTTAGAACCTGTGTGTTCAAATATTACCTAGCTTGTGTAAACCAAACTTGAGTGGTGACAAGGGGAAGATTGTAGTAGAGAGAGAAAACCCTTTCTTCAGACACTAAGTGAGAGGTGGCTCCTGAGATAGGGAGACTCCTGATTCAGTGTTTCGGGGAAGAAACTTCAAATAAAAGTGAGCTCTATCCTGCAGTGTTTACTGTGTCATCCTTCCAGCATCATAGCTTTATTGAGTCATCCTTCCAGACATAGCTTTACTGCGTCATCCTTCCAACGTCAGCAAGACAAGGTTCCCTTTCTGGAACAAAAGTGAGATATCCCAAGGGTGTAGAAGGGCTTCTCTGCTATCCTCTCAGAGTTAGTCAAATGAATGCTGCAGGTTACAAGGTCCACAAAGCCTAGCATTTTCCAGCTTTAAGGGTATTGTCAACAAGGTGGGGAAAACCACATCTTATGAAACTGTAACTGCTTCCAATTCCAATACCATTGCGCTTCGCTGCAAGCAACTAGCCAAGCAGATTATTAAAATGAGAAACTGAAGAGCGGCTGCTTTAAACAAACAAATAAATAAATAAATAAAGGCTTCTCAAAGCGAGAATCCCCCATTAAATGCTTTGAGGAAAGGATGTAGAAATTAATGGCGATGATCCAAGGCAATTAGCAACACTTAACACTTAAATAGGACTATACATCTTGTTAAGTGCAACGGAACACTAATGACTGCACCCTCTCAAAGCTCTTCCGAGAGAGGAACGTTAGCGTTATTATTCACGTTAGTGAGAAAGGGAAGCAGATTCAGAGAGGTTAATAAAGAACAGAAATGAAAAGAATTACAGATATTCAGGGTTCTGCTTTGTCTGCAGAACATTCTGACTTCCTAAATTGTTTCTATCAAATACAGAACAATTACAACCTTCCTGGTTTTTGTAAATGCATGCATATGCACTTAAACTTATGTAGGGCTGAGATTCCATTAAAAGATAACTACCTTTAAAAAAAAAAAAGGAAGAACTCCACAAGTACATAAAGTGAACTTCAGTGGGTGAGAGGGTGCTTAAAAACTACTCTGATATCAAAATGCTAACAGGGTGAAAAAAGACAAAAGGTAAAGGGAAGGACGACATGCGCACCGGGAGCCGTCTGAAGTTTCTACTACAGTTGCTTGCACAGATGAACAGGCAACCTGATTTTCGGTTTCAGATCAGCTTTGCCTGTTCAGCTGTTTGAGAAGAAACTGAAGTATCTACTAACTTACAAGTGAACATGCAGTTCACTCCCGAGGAGCGCATGGAAGGATTAGCAGGAAACCAGCTTGTCATCTGCCGTAGTGATCATTATGGAAAAAACTGGAAACACAGTAAGAAAGCATCTGTTGCGGAGAGGTGCAGGAAGACTTGGCAACAAGTGTAATGTACAAACTTCTGGCCGGTATACAACTGTGGATAAGAACTAGGGCCATGAATGTATTTACAGAAAACTGACACCCATTCATCGCCTACTCAAATATGTAAACAAACCCAGAGAAATTGGTTCTTGTAGGTTATCCGGGCTGTGTGACCGTGGTCTTGGTATTTTCTTTCCTGACGTTTCACCAGCAGCTGTGGCAGGCATCTTCAGAGGAGTAACACTGAAGGACAGTGTCTCTCACTTGACACTGAGAGACACTGTCCTCACTTGACACTGAGAGACACTGTCCTTCAGTGTTACTCCTCTGAAGATGCCTGCCACAGCTGCTGGCGAAATGTCAGGAAAGAAAATACCAAGACCACGGTCACACAGCCTGGATAACCTACAAGAACCAATGAACTCTGACCGTGAAAGCCTTCGACAAAACACAGAGAAAGGCTATGATAACAAATATTGTCAGTAATGGAAAACAGGCTATTCTTTTTACAGCAGAAATATTTCGTGAATGTGTTTTACACTACACTTATTTTTCTTATGGATATACTGTTCATTTATTAAAAGAAGATGATGATGAAGAATTGGTTTTTATATACTGACTTTCTCTGCCACTTAAGGGAGAATCAAACTGACTTACAATCACCTTCCCTTCCCCTCCCCACAACACACCCTGTGAGGTAGGGAGGGCTGAGAGAGCTCTACGAGAGCTGTGACTAGCCCAAGGTCATCCAGCTGGCTTCGTGTGTAGGAGTGGGCAAACAAATCCAGTTCAACAGATTAGCCTCCACCGCTCATGTTGAAGAGGGGGAATCGAACCCGGTTCTCCAGATCAGAGCCCACCGCTCCAAACCACCACTCTTAACCACTACACCATGCCCTGCCTTCCTTGTGGTTCAAGGTGGCTGTGACATGCCGAAACATCTTTTAAAGGTTTGTAGGACTGGAGCCAAAGATAGGTGACGCAGCCAGAACTGGCCACAGCATCAATGAAGGAAGGCAGTAACACTATCAAGTCCCCTAGGAAAGTTAAACTGCCATCAAGCCCAGCGGCTCTGGGAAGAACTGGATGGCAAGAGCGACTCTGACATCTGTCGAAGAAGTTATTAACTCCTCTCTGCTCCACTCCCAAACTAGTTAGAATCATAGAGTTGGAAGGGGCCATACAGGCCATCTATTCCAACCTCCAGCTCAATATGGGATCAGCCTAAAGCATCCCTGACGAACATTCATCCAGCAGCTGCTTGGAGACTGCAAGTGAAGGGGAGCTCATCGCCTCCCTAGGCAGCCAATTCCACTGCTGAACTATTTTTACTGTAAAAAAAAAAGTTTTCCTAATAACCAGCTGGTACATTTCTGCCCGTAATTTAAACTCTGTTACTGTGAGTGCTTATTCAAGGAACGGTGTTTCTGCGAAAAGGCTCTAATCTGGAAAAGGCTCTCTGCTTCTGTCCACAAGACTAAGTGGGGTGCAGCTCATCAACATTTCTGCCAGGTGATGCGAGAAGTCTGCAAATTCTCTCCCTTGAGCTCTTTATTTTTTTTGGACTCCTCTGCCTGCTACTTACCAAGCAAAGCCAGAGTGTGTAATAGGAAAAATGTACTTAGGACAGTCTCAGACCACACACGCATAACAGTAAAGCATATAGGTTTATTGAACTTAACGAGGTTGTAAGGCAAAGAGAAAAATAATACTTAGACAGATTTAACAACATCCCACATAGAGACTGATACACAGACAGACAGACAATAACAAAGGCCTTTGGGTCACTTCCAAAGAGACAAAGATGGCATCCATCCAATGGGTCTGTGGTCTCTCAGTGGAAGGACAAGGACTGGGCATTTGGATCAGCTTTATATGGGCTGGACCGTGAGGAGAGGGTCTCAAATGACCCCTCCCTGTCACATTCTTTAGGAAATGAGTTTTCACAAATCATGACTAGATTGTTTAGAAATATCTTGTTCCATAATAATTCTTCCAGTGTCCAAGTCTGATATCTGATTGTCCTATCCATCCGTCAATGTTCCAAAACAATCTCCCCCTATGTGAGCAGACAATTTGCCGCCTGCTTGAACGGCCTTGATTTGGAGCACGTAATGTGCTTTAGTTGACTAGCTTCTGTGCCCTTTAGGGTCAAGAGCATAATTAGAGCTGATGTCAGCTAAAAGTCAGGTCTTCATATTGCTTCTAAGTTATAGGTTAATAAGCTACAGCTTAATTGGTTTTTCTTAACACAAACTAATAATATTTAATATAAATTAATAATTTTAATATAAACTAATGTTCAATAACAAAAATTCTCACGACACCAGGCTAAGAGGTAGGAGAGGGAAAGCAGCATGGTATAGCCCGATCTTGTCAGATCTCGGAAGCAAAGCAAGGTCAGCCCTGGTTAGTATTTGGATGGGAGACCACAGAGGAAGCCACTGGCAAACCACCTCTGTTAGTCTCTTGCCTTTAAAACCCCATAAGGGGTCGCCATACGTCGGCTGCAACTTGACGGCACTTTACACACACAAGAGGTAGGAGGGGGCTCTTTTGAGCCCTCTGAAACATTCTGCTGGGGATCACAAGGCATGATCTACCATAAGGAGTCTCAGAGTGGCTTGCAATCACCTTCCCTTCCTCTCCCTACAACAGGCACCTTGTGAGTTAGGTGAGGCTGAGAGAGTTCTGAGAAAAACTGTGACTGGTCCAAGGGCACCCAGCAGACTTCATGAGTGGGGAAATAAAACCCGGTTCTCCAGATTAGAGCCTGTCGCTCTTAACCACGACACGATGCTGGCTCTCAAGACCCCCATGCTTCTACTGATCCACAAAACTTGCAAAACAGAATTGTTCAGGAGGGCTTTCTTGCACAAGGAACAAAGCTGCTGGTGTAACTGTTCAGCTCAGGAGGTGACTTTTAATAAGGATGAAGTCTTCCCTACACTGACTATCTTGCTGACTTAATCAGATACATTTGCATGCTGTGCTGGTTGTCCTGTTGCCTTAAACAAGCACATTTGCATATGTTGTTCAGGTTTCTTTACCCTGTTCTACAACCCCAGCCTAACTGCATTTTTGTCTTACTAGGAATCTTTGCTATTAGATTTAAACAAGTGGGAACCCGCAAAGACTTCCAGGGGATCTCTTCTCCCTCCCTACACTATTTCCTCTTTCCCGTCCCTGGCAGCACCCAGCGCTCCCCTTTTCCTTTCTCTCCTTCCCACCCCACAGCCAATCTGCCCCTATCTTCAGCTCCCCTCCACACAGCCTCTACCTAGGAAAACTATGGCCCAGCTGTGTGGCACTGGTCACAGAGCCAAGCCCACTTTCATGGTAGGGAACCCTTAAGGACTTGAGGGGAAGCACATCTTCTCCCCCAGTATCCCCTCCCCACCTTATTTCCCCTTTCCCTCCTCTTGACAACCTCTGTATCCTCTCCCCTTTCCTTGCCTCATTCTCTCCTCAGCCATTCACAAACCTACCTTTTATCTTCCCCTCATCTTCAGCTATATTTATTATTCATTTTCATAGGAACATAAGAAAAGCCATGCTGGATCAGACCAAGGTCCATCAAGGTCCATCTTTTCACACAGTGGCCAACCAGGTACCTCTAAGAAGCCCACAAACAAGACCACTGCTGCAGCATTATCCTGTCTATGTTCCACAGTGCCTAATATAATAGGCCTGCTCCTCTGATCCTGAATAGGTATGCATCATGACTAGTATCCATTTTTACTAGTAGCCACAAATACCCCTCTCCTCCATGAACATGTCCACTCCCCTCTTAAAGCCTTCCAAGTTGGCAGCCATCTCCACATGCTAGGGCAGGGAGTTCCACAATTTAACTATGTGTTGTGTGAAGAAATACTTCCTTTTATCAGTTTTGAATCCCTCACCCTCCAGCTTCAGCAGATGACCCCGTGTTCTGGTATTATGAGAAAGAGAGAAATTTATACCTCACCTTTCTTCACAGTGGGGACCAAAGTGACTTACATAATTCTCTTCTTCTTATTTTATCCTCACTAGCCTGCTTGCAGCGGCTTTGGGCAAGCCGGCAAGAGTTGGGGGGGGTGGCCTCCCTGCCTTGCTCATTTGCCTAGAGCAGCTTCAGGCAAGCCAGCGAGAGCAAGGCTGTGTGTGGGGGAGGCCACACCCACCCAAAGCCGGTCTAGGTGAGCAGGCAAGGAAGCAAGGGAGGCCTCCCCCTTCCTCCACCAAAGTTGCACCAGGCCAGGTGGATCCCTGCGGCCGTTGCCACCACTTCAACAGGGAAGAGCTTGTCTGCACATGAGCAGACAATGCTATTTTTAAAGTCAGGGGTATTTAAACCCTCTAGTTTTTCAGATTTTTCTGCAGACCTAGGGGGTCCCCCAAGCCTGCAGAAAAACCTGTTGGGGGTGAGTGTGCCCCCTATCTGAAGATTTAGGTATCCGCAGACAAGGGGCACATATAAGCCGACCCGAGCATAAGCCGACCCCCCCAAATTTGAGGCCAGAAAAGGGAATTTCTTATTGACCCGCGTATAAGCCGAGGGTCAATAAGAAATTCCCTTTACCTGTAATGCTGCGCTCTAAAATGGCGGCCGCCATTTTAGAGCGCAGGGATGATCTCGCCCCTGCCCCAGGTCGCCCTCCCGGGCCCTCCCGACCCACCCCGACCCCAGTGCCATCCAGGGGGGAGAGGGGGAAGAGCCCCTGAACCCCCTACTCACCGGGAGAGGCAGCGAATCGTCAGCGGCGCGGCCTTCCTGCGCCTGCAGGAGGCCCCCCCAGGCCGCTGCCGGCCGAAGGAAGCCGTGCGGGCGCGGCAGCGCGGCCTCCTGCATGCCCAGAAAGGCCGCTGCCGGCCGCAGGAAGCGGTGCGGGCACGGCGGCGGCACGGCCTGGAGGGGCCTCTTGCTGGCCCAGGAAGGCCGCTGCCGGCCAGGGAAAGGTGTGCGGGCCCGGCGGCGATGGCGGCGGTGACGGCGGTAAGTTCCCCCCTCCCCCCTCTACCGTATTGACCCGTGTATAAGCCGAGGCCGGCTTTTTCAGCTCGGCTTATACGCGAGTATATATGGTAGCTATATAGATGATGATGATGATATCAAATCTTATAATCTGCTTACTGATTGACTGAAACTTTTTTTATCATTTGTGTAATCCGCCTTGGGACCCAGTGAGAAAAGTGGTAGTATAAATGAAAATAAATGAATAAATAAATAAAGCCATAATGCGAAAAAGAGGTTAACAGCCAGATGGCAGTTAGTCAGGCAAACAGATTGAGGAATATTAAAAATAAAGAGTTCATGAGGTAGAACAGACGTAAAGAAAGGGAATGAACTCAGAGGAAACAAAGCCCTACGTTGTCTTGATGGGCTTTTACCCATTCCTAGTTCCCTCGATAAAAAATATCTTCACTAGAATCATCACTCTTAATGCCACTTACTCTCTCTCGAGCTTCTCTCTGCTCATGTTTGACTGAAGCTGCTGCAATTTCCTTTCCATTTCTTTATTGTCAAGTTCCAGTTGAACCTTCTCCAACTGCAACTCTCGCACACTTCTGCAGAGATTAAATTTAAAACACACACAAGAACAAAATGTGGCACTCAGATATGATTTTCTTACTCTGCATCAAGTACTTGAAATAAACAAGAAGGAAAAAGAGACATTATCTTTTGGTGTTTGGAGACCGGCCTATACATGTACGCCCCGACCTGGATAGCCCAGCCTAGCCCAATCTCAGAAGCTACAGAGGGTTAGCCCTAGTTAGTACCTGGATGGGAGACCACCCAGGAAATCCAAGGTCACTATGCAGTGGAAGACAATGGCAAGCCTCCTCTGAAAGTCCCTTGGCCAGAAAACCCTAGGGGGTCGCCATAAATCAGCTGCGACTTGACGGCACTTTCCACCAACCACTATACATGTGAAGAAATGAACAATATTTAATGAGGAAATGAACTTACTTTGCCTTCAGTTTTACAGACATTCCTGCTTTTGAACCAGGGAGTATCACAAAGTCATTGGCATTCATGATTGCCAATTTAAAAAATTACAGTGATCTGTCAAATCATTCAGCCTTGAAAGCCTGCTGCAAAAGAAGAGGAAAAAAGTAGAAATTTAACAATTGTTTGTTTATTTCAATTTATATCCTGCCCTCCCACGGCAAAGAGGGGCCCAGAGTGGCTAACAACAATTAATAAAATACCTTTCAGTATCCAATAAAATACAATAAATACAATAAGGACAATTTAAAAACTCTGTAGAGAAATACAATTTTACAAATATAATTTAAAACTCCAGTCAGTTCAAGATTATAAATAACTGTAACTGCAATTAAGGTAACAGCATAATCTGTGACCAATTCTATTATAGTGTGGAGGACCGGGAGAGTAGGGAATTCATTTTTGCACATAAGGCAACACTGGGCTGTTATAGAAACATACAGATTTACTCAGAAGTAAGCCCCACCAAGTTCAACGAGTCTTAATCCTAGGCAAATGTCTACAGGAGTTAAGCCTTAAAAAATTTCCATAAAAATTTCAGTTAAATTCTGTTCTCTGCTGAACACAAGTAAACTTGGTATATAGACTCTTACATGAATGTCATACATAAAACAGACACTTGCTTTTCGAAGCTCACAACACACATGTTTTTCTGGGTTTTGCTGCAGCTAACATGGCTTCTCATCTAGACTTTGTGGTTTTTTTACTATTCATCAACACATTGAACATATGAAGCTGCCTTATACTGAATCAGACCCTCAGTCCATCAAAGTCAGTATTGTCTACTCAGACCTGCAGCGGTTTTCCAGGCAAGGGTCTCAGGCAAGGGTCTTTCACATCACCTACCTGCCTAGTCCCTTTAACTCGAGATGCCGGGGATTGAACCTGGGACCTTCTGCATGCCAAGCACGTGCTCTGCCACTGAGCCACAGCCCCTTCCTTAATTTTGTTAACTACATCTACAGAAAGTAGAAGCAGCTGACAGTGCAATACTGAAAGCTGCAAATTGATGCAAAGAGAGACTGTAAAAATCTTTGCCATTTTAATTCAGACAGATGAAAGTTGCCTGTTCTGCTTACAGAAGTCAGAATTATCCTAAAACCATCCTAAAACTTCTAACAGCAAGTGTCCTTCAAGACACAACCATTCGTCAGCACAGCAGTCAAACAGCACAGGGATGACCAACTGACCAAGCAGCATGGTGTATTGGTTAGTGTCAGACTAGTTTCTGGGAGACTCCAGTTTGAAATCCCACTGTGCCACAGAAGCTCGCGGGGTGACCTTGGGCTAGTTACTCTCTCTCAGCCTATCTAGCTCATACAGTTGTGAGGATAAAATGAAAGAGGGCAGAACGCTGTTGTCAGTTACTTTGGGGTCTCTACTGGGAAGAAAAGTGGGGTATGAATATCTAAATAATGCCTTATCCTTTACCCTAATATCTGATACAGGGAATATTGAGCACTGGAAAGTTTTCTTTTGAATTGCATAGTTTTAGTACAACTCCCATATGCAGAAATGATGTTAAATATGTTGACAGTTGCAAGGACAATGTTTGCAAGGTCCTGGAAAACCCAACAGTTTCCAAATAAATGGAAATGGTCTTTGACAGTGTGTGTGTGTGTGTGTTAAGTGCCGTCAAGTCGCTTCCGACTCATGGCGACCCTATGAATGAAAGTCCTCCAAAATGTCCTATCTTTGACAGCCTTGCTCAGATCTTGCAAATTGAAGGCTGTGACTTCCTTTATTGAGTCAATCCATCTCTTGTTGGGTCTTCCTCTTTTCCTGCTGCCCTCAACTTTTCCTATCATGACGGTCTTTTCCAGTGACAGTATGGGATTCAGCAAACATGATTATGCTAACTGCTCTACAACAATGCACTGTTAGATGCATTAAATGTGTGGATCAAAGCTGGTCTCCATTAATTGAACATCTACAGTCTGAATTAGTCTAGTTCAGTGGTTCCCAACCTTTTTTTGACCAGGGACCACTAGGACTTTTTTGTTCGGTGCAGGGACCCCAAGGTTCAAAATAAAAATGCCGAGAATTTGAAAATAAACTTTAATCATAACTGTTAGTTAAACATTAAACTTAGAATAATATTTGAATATATATTTTTTATAATAGAGAACTTTTAATTGAAAATATTAATTTATTATGGGTTTATAACTTTGTTTCACGGACCTTAATTTAGTTCTCGCGGACCCCTGGGGGTCCACGGACCCCCGGTTGGGAACCAGTGGTCTAGTTAGTTAATATCTATGTACTTACACTGTGGTTATGGACAAATAAAAAGTACATTTGAGTTTGAATTTATGCTTATTAACTGAATTGATTATTTGAAAAAAAATTAAAAATCTAAGTAAATAAATAAAGCTGCATCTTCTGAATTTCCTTATAAACCCAATCCCTCCATTTTCCACAGAAGGCTGGAAATAGCACACTAGTCTCTCTCCTACTGGTTATTGCAACACTGCTCCTCAGAGCAACATGCCCTTCATACTGGGATAGTGTCATTTGTTGCGTTCTTCTGCCCATACCACAAAGTGAATAATAACAATATGGTCAGAGCCTCCCCGCCCACACACACACACACACACAGAGCCCAGCCCATCAGGCTGAGGGGAAAAGATCAGTTACTGGGTCGGATCCAATCAGCTTTTCAGGTGGCAGAAAAGGAAGGAGAAACCTTCTTTTAACCATCAAAAAAGGCTATGATGGCATTCACGGGACCTGCACAGATAAAAGCCATGTGGGACAGCGGCTGTGGTAAGAAATAGGGTAAGATTGGGTGAAAAAGCTGGCTGGATTATACATGAAGCTGCCTTATACTGAATCAGACCCTTGGTCCATCAAAGTCAGTACAATCTACTCAGACCAGCAGCGGCTCTCCAGGGTCTCAGGAAGAGGTCCTTCACATCACCTGCTTGCCTAGTCCCCTTAACTGGAGATGCCGGGGATTGAACCTGGGACCTTCTGCATACCAAGCAGATGCTCTACAACAGGGGCGGGGAACCTTTTTTTTCTGCCAAGGGCCATGTGGATATTTATAACATCATTCGCGGGCCATACAAAATTATCAACTTAAAAATTAGCCTGCTATAGTTGGTCAATTATTTAGCCAAGAGGCACGACCAGAGATGGCTCTGAGTGTCTGCCATGTAGAGCGACTCACTTCTGAGCAGATCGCCAGTCTTAGATCCTTCTGAGCTAGAGATCTGCCAGGACCAATGAAGGGCCAGACAAAATGATTTCGAAGGCCTTATATGGCCCCCGGGCCTGACGTTCCCCACCCCTGCTCTACAAACTGAGCCACAGCCCCTCCCCTCCAGTCTAATGTGTAGCAATTTAAAAGAAACACGTTTTGAAAATGCTGTTAGTATTCTGATAGAACACTGCAGTTGCTACACAACAGAAGCAGGCACAAAGGAAAACAAACAACGGTGTTATGGCATCCAAAAGACACTTAAAAAAAAACCCTCTAGCATAAGTTTTTGTGCAGACCATTGTTCAGCCTTCTGAGGCACAGATGGAGCTGCCACCTGAGACGCTGTGCTTAAAATAAAAAAATCAACAGGTGAAGCTTTCCTAAGCAGGCAGGAAGCATTGTTATCTGTACATGCTTCTGTATCAAGCCAATGTTACAGGCATAGGAGTGGGATCTGGGAAAACTGGCAACAAACCTAGCTACAGAAGGAAACTATTCATTTGGATGGTATGAAAATATAAGACAGGTTGAACATGGCACAAGATCTGAAGACCTACATTCCAACCACAGAGGAACGCTTCCATACCGAAACATATTCTGTTAAAAATGTAAGAACTGCATGCCATTTCGGCAAGCAATTTTTAATAATCCCTTCTTGGGCAGCAATCATCAAAGTATAATTCTGTCCCTAAGAGAACTGTAGCTATGCACTAAGCCAATTTCGATGGGACTTTCTCCCAAGTGCATAGAACAGGACTGCAGCCCTAGAGTAGCAATGCAGAAAATGGTCATGAGAAGAGACAGAGGAGTTATTACTCAGGGTGGGATTAGGTATCCATTGAATGAATGTGATTCACGAGGGAAAGTCTTTGTCTTAGAGCCATTCTACTGAGTGGGACTGTACTGCTGTTCCTTATAGGAAGATGGCCATACTTCTCACCACATTGATATGCAAAGTTCATTGAAGTTTCAGGAACATGTTTTGTTATTTTAACTGGATATTTTTAAGTTTGGTTTTTTTTTTTTTTTATGCATCTATGTTGCCCAACGCAGATATTCAACAAAGGGCAAGAATGCAACCTAAATAAGTCTGCCAGTTCAAGACACACTGCCATTTTTTTAAAAAAACCTAGCTCCTATAATTGTCCTTTGATATGTGGAAAATCAACAATAATGTTTAGCTAAACAAGAGTCTTGTGACACCTCTTCAAAGTCTAGCCATTTTTATTCTTGAATAAGCATTTGAGGACAAGAACTCGCCAGCCTGCACAAGATTGTGCTAGAGCAAAAAGGTGCCACAAGATTCCCATGTATCTAATTGTTATTAGTTGCTGAGATTTTACAAATCAAAGGTGCAGTCAATTAACCTTTTGAGGACCAGAACCCTGAAAAAGATTACACCAGAATAAAATGTAGTTAGTTTTCAATGTACCACGAGACTCTAACTCATCCTTGCTAAAACAGAATAACAGAGGCTACCATTCTGGGATTAAAATTAAACCAACGTCCAGTGGCATCCTTAAAGACATCCTTGTAAACTCCAATGTATTTGATGAAGCGAGCTCTGACCAGGGCTGCCAACCTCCCAAGGGTGGGTGGGTGGAAATTTCCCAGCATTTATCTCCAGACTATAGAGATCAGCTCCCCAGAAGAAAATAGCTGCTTTTGAAGGTGGGCTCTATGGCATCAAACCCTGCGGATGCCCTTCCCCTCCCCAAATCTCTCCCCCTCCCCAAATCTCCAGGGATTTCCCAGCCCAGAGCTGACAATCTTAGCTCTGATTTATGAAAGCTTGCCCTGGAATCAATTCTTAAAGGTGCCACTGGACTCCTGTTTCATTTTTGTAGTTACAGACCAACATGTCTACCCTGGAAACTAACAACATTAAGTCCATGCTATACTACCCAAAAAAAACCCCCAAAAAAACAAAACATCCCCCACACACCCAGTTTTTCAAGTAAAAAAAAAACCCAAAAAACAAAACATCCCCCACACCGTTTTCCAAGTTTAACCCCCCCAAAAAACATCCCCACACCGTTTTCCAAGTAAAAAACCCCCCAAAAAACAAAACATCCCCCACACCGTTTTCCAAGTAAAAAAAACCCCAAAAAACAAAACATCCCCCACACACCCAGTTTTTCAAGTAAAAAAAAACCCCAAAAAAACAAAACATCCCACACACACCGTTTTCCAAGTAAAAAAAAACCCCAAAAAACAAAACATCCCACACACACCCAGTTTTTCAAGTAAAAAAAAAGCCCAAAAAAACCAAACATCCTCCACACACCCAGTTTTCCAAGAAGTAGACTTCTTCTGTGTTAGACAGAAGAAAGCTAAGCTAATTGTATCCATCGAGCCAATTATTTTAAGAGGCCTCTGCCTTTAAAAAATGTGGACCTTCCCCACAGCCACAGAATGAATGAAATGCTGGGAAGGCTTCTTTCCCTCCCCCCACTGGCTTCAGGAACGACAAAGAAGCTCCACCTGTTACACAGCCACCTGTCAGGCTGCTGTTCCTGACGCAGCTTCAGTGGAACGAGCGGGGGGGGGGGAGAGAGAGAGAGAGAGAGAGAGAGAACCCCAAAGCCGGCCATTCGGATTGCCCTCCTTTCCCCCCCCCCCATATTCAACCACGAGCCCTGTTCCGTTGGCGCGTAGTTTTAAAGGGTCGAAATTCAAACGAACTGAAACGTTCGCCGCCTGCTCGCCCCCCCCCTCCCTTCCAATCCCGGCGTTACCCTCCGGCACCCCCTCTCAAGACCGCCCGGCCCGCCTCGCCTCGCGCCTCCCGCCGCCTCCGAATCCCCAGGCCGGCCGGCCGGCGAGAAACAAGCTCGGGGCCCGGGCCCGCCGTTCCCCTAGCAACGGGAGGCCTCGGCGCTTCCCACTCCACAGGCGGGGAAAGGGGGGGGCGGAGCCGGCAGGGTGCCGCTCTCGGGAAGGTTCCATTGCAGAGCGCGGGGGTGCGAGGGGGGGGGGAGAAGGTTGGCGCGGAGGAGGGGCGCGTCTTCCTGCAGCCCGGGTAAATGAATGGAACTTCTGGGTTCTGGGCACCTTGGAGCTCGGCAGGGCGTGGCTCCCCGTAATTCCAGGAATAAATAGTTCCAGTAATGAATAGCCATATCTATCTATCTATCCATCTATCCATCCATCCAGGGCAAGAGTCCAGTAGCACCTTAAAGACTAACAAAAAATATTTTTTCTGGTAGGGTATGAGCTTTCGTGAGCCACAGCTCACAGGACCTTAAAGACTAACAAAAAAATTTTCTGGTAGGGTATGAGCTTTCGTGAGCCACAGCTCACTTGTTCTGAAGAAGTGAGCTGTGGCTCACGAAAGCTCATACCCTACCAGAAATTTTTTTTGTTAGTCTTTAAGGTGCTACTGGACTCTTGCCCTTTTCTACTACTGCAGACAGACTAACACGGCTACCCACTGTGAATCTCTCTCTCTCTCTCTCTCTCTCTTTCTCTCTATCTGTCTATCTATCTATCTATCCTATCTTTTCCACTGGAAAAGACATGCTAGGAAAAGTTGAGGGCAGCAGGAAAAGAGGAAGACCCTAGGGTTGGATAGGTTGCATTCATTTTCGGGCAACTTGTCTGAAGAATGCAGGACATGGAAGCTCACGCTTGCCCCCTCTGTGTAGCACATCATGAGACGACAAGAGTCACTGGAAAAGACAGTCATGCTAGGGAAAGTTGAGGGCAGCAGGAAAAGAGGAAGACCCAACAAGAGATGGATGGACTCAATAAAGGAAGCCACGGCCCTCAATTTGCAAGATCTGAGCAAGGCTGTCAAAGATAGGACATTTTGGAGGACTTTCATTCATAGGATCGCCATGAGTCGGAAGCGACTTGACAGCACTTAACACACACACACACACTATCTGTCTGTTTGTCTGTCTGTCTATCTATCTCTTCTGTGTCAGAAACAAAAACGAGGTTCGAGGCGCTAAAGACTTCTTAACAAAATTTATTCCAGCATTAGGCTTTCTTGAGCTGGAGCGTGATTTTTTCGGTAGATCAAACTTTAGCCCGTTAGGCGGAAGCATTTTATACACAAAGCTGCAGAGAACACCAAGGGGTTGGTGTAGGGTTGCCAACCTCCAGGTGCTAGCTGGAGATCTCCTGCTGTTACAACTGACCTCCAGCTGATAGAGATCAGTTCCCCTGGAGAAAATGGCCGCTTTGGCAGTTGGACTCTATGGCACTGAAGTCCCTCCCCTCCCCAAACCCCGCCTTCCTCAGGCCCTGCCCCAAAAACCTCACAATGGCGAAGAAGGATCTTGCAACCCTAGGTGGGTGGGTTACTGTGTTTATTTTGCTTCTGCATAATAAGGTGGCAACTAGGGTTGCCAACCCTGGGTTTGTTAATACTTGGAGATTTGACAGTGAAGCCTGGGACGGTGGGCTTTAAGGAGGGGAGGGATCTCAGTAGGGTTTAATGCCATGCCGCCCACCTTCCGAAGCAGCCATTTTATCCAGGAGAAGTAGAATAAATGTTTTCATAGAATCATAGAGTTGGAAGGGACCACCAGGGTCATCTAGTCCAACCCCCTGCACAATGAAGGAAATTCACAACTACTTCCCCCCACACACACACACACACAGTGACCCCTAGTCCATGCCCAGAAGATGGGGGGGGGGAAACCCCTCTGGGATCCCTGGCCAATTTGGCCTGGAGGAAAATTGCTTCCTGACCCCCAAGTTTTAAATAAATAAATAATCTATCCATGTAGTCTGGAGATCAGCTGTACTTCCAGGGGATCTCCAGCCCCCACCTGGAGATTGGCAGCCTTAGCAGCAACCCGTCTGGAATTATTGCAAAGCATGTGACTCTTCATTTATTTTTAGCCTCCTACCCTTTCACAAAGGAGCTCCAGGTACATCATTCTCTGCCCCACCCATTTTATTTTCACAACAACCCTGTGAGGTAGAAAAGTGACTGGCCCAAAGTCACCCAGTGAGCTTCCTGGCTGAATGGGGGCTTGAACCCAAGTCTGAGTCCAATGCTCTAACCAATGCTCTCTTGAAAGACATACACTGCAATCCTAAAGACACTTTGCTAAGAGTAACTTCCACTGAGTAGAATTCTGAGTAGACTGGTTTAGGATTGCTAACTGATAGTGGAATTAAATGGGTTTAGACTGGACTAACTGCATAAGATTACACTGTTAACAGATTTACTGTGGCATTAAAGTTTTGTGAACAGCAACTCATAAGATGCAACTTAGTCTTGGAAAGCACTCTTGTCTCCCAACCCTCCGCCCTTTCATTTATCATTATTTTGCAAGCAACTTTTTAAAAAATGGCCTAAAGCAAAACAGATCAATACAAAATATAAAAGGTTAGCCAGTGCAATAAAGTAATAATTTTTAAAGGTGGCAGAGGTGAAGGCATAATTTACCCAAGAGATGAATCCCACAAGAAATAATCATAGACTTACACATACATATACAGGAGGAGAACTTGAAAGAGATGTAATTAGTGGAACCACTACAAAAATCCTTATAAAATTGTCAGTGATCAATAAACACAAAATAAACACTATTTGGATGGCTCTATACTGTGTAACCCTGGGTTATCTATATCAATTATAAATCTGAACAAACCTCTGATCAATGTGCCTAGTTTATACTTACCAAACCTACCAATCCTTGAGGGCTCAATTTCTCTGTTTAAAAAAAAAAGTCTCAAACGTTGTTAACCATTAAGCAACATAAAGGAGCTTTTCAAACGTTCTTAAAATGTTGTAGGGGTACCAAAAATAAGACCCACTGGGTTCAATGTAGTCTACTCCCAAATAAGGCTGCAAAGGGATACATCCCAAGTGCTACAAAGGTTATGCCTTAAAAAAATAATAAACTCTATACCTGAACAAAAGTACCTCTGTGCACCAGAGTGCATTTTCCCCACAACTATGGAAGGGGAGAAAAGTATCCAGCACTTTTCAGGCATACTTCAGCCCAAAGTTTGAATCCTAACATCTCTTATTTTATAAATTAAGCAAAGTGTGTGTGTGTGTGAGAGAGAGAGAGAGAGAGAGAGAGAGCATATTCATATTTACTTGACTGGTCAAACCATTAATTTAATATTTTTTACTTCATTTATTCTCTCCATTTTATGCTCACAACAACCCTGTGAGGTAGGTTAGGCAGAAATTATGTGATTGGCCGAAGGTCACCCAGTAATCCCCTATGGCAGAGCGGGGATCTGAACCTAGATCTCCCAGATCCTAGTCTGACACTAACCACTAGACTATACTGATCATTAATGATGATACAGTTAATTTGCTATTTTTTTACACAGATTACAACCCAGTTCTGTGTGTCCTCCTCGTCAATCAGCTAAACTATATGGCACATTCAGTTCATGCCCATATACGCACAACCTTGCAGTTCAAACCAGCTCTGCTCAAATCAACGCCAACATTTTTCCATTGACATCTGTGGAAAGCGGACTGTTCACTTGATTTACGCAATTGTAATTTAATAGGCCATGACCTGGATGGCCCAGGCTAGCCTGATCTCCTCAGATCTTGGAAGCTAAGCAGGGTCAGTCCTACCGAGAAAGTCCAGGGTCGCTACTCAGACACAGGCAATGGCCAACTACCTCTGAACACCTCTTGCCTTGAAAACCCAACAGGGTCTCCCTAAGTTGATTGTGACTTGGCGGCAGTTTCCACTACCAATTCAAACACAGGAAGCTGCCTTATACTGAGTCAGACCTTTGGTCCATCAAAGTCAGTATAATCTACTCAGACCAGCAGCGGCTCTCCAGGGTCTCAGGCAGGGGTCTTTCACATCACCTTCTTGCCTAGATCCTTTAACTGGAGATGCCGGGGATTGAACCTGGGACCTTCTGCATGCCAAGCAGATGCTCTACCACTGAGCCACAGTGTATATGTTCTATGTATATGTTCTACTCCACTGTCTATTCCTTATGAAGGAAAGAGGCTGAAATCTTGAGCAGGCTGTTGGCATTTGCTTTTACGGGCAGATGATCAAAGGTCTGCTCGACTAATTTATTTTGTCCCTAGCAATTCCTCCGCTGAATACATGAGGGGGCAGCTGTATACTTTTCCTCCCACAAGTGATAACGCTTGACCTCTTCACTGCACCATAAGAATCAATATGAACTGAAATCCCCAAACTACCAATTAGCACTCTAGAAAAAAGTAGCATGCATTCTGGGATAATCCAGAGTGAAAACGGTTGGGCAGAATGTGAGGAATTCCACCTGGAGGCAAGGAATGGCTGCCCGCTGTGGAAGCCGCAGTGAGAGAGGGCCCATCAGGGGTAGGGTCTACATGGCTGGGTCCCCATGCTGCGGGCTGTTCTCCCCACCCCTTTGTAATTCGTCACATCAGTGCAGAAGTGCCCACATGACAACAATCACACACCCCTCCCCAACCAGGAGGTCCATCTTTCTCCTTTTACAACTGTGCTGCGGAGAAGGAGAAGGAGAGTTGGTTTTTATATGCCAACTTTCTGTACCACTTCAGGAAGAATTAAACTGGCTTACAATCACCTTCCCTTTTGCTCCCCACAACAGGCACCCTTGTGAGGTAGGTGAGGCTGAGAGAGCTCGAAGAGCTATGACTAGCCCAAGGTCACCCTGCTGGCTTCATGTGGAGGAGTGGGGAAACCAACCCGGTTCACCAGATTAGCGTCCGCTTCTCATGTGGAGGAGTGGGGAATCAAACCCGATTCTCCAGATTAGAGTCCACCGCTCCAAACCACCATTCTTAACCACTACACCACCCTGGTTAAGGGAGCACTGTGCTCAGCCTATTAAAGCATTTCACCTACATTATCTGTGGGTAATTGTGACGAGTGTTGTAATTTTAATCAGTCCTGCAAGGTAGGCCAGTCTTTTAAATTGTTGCCCATGAACGTCTGAGGCCTAAGGTCACCTAGTGAACCTGTGGTGGAAGCTATATTTTTACTCGAGACCTCCCAAACCACAGCTCATTCTCTTAGCCATTACACCATGCTAAATCTCTTAATTAAACGGGTGATGAAAAGCTTTCTCACCACTTATCTCAAAATCAGGAAAACATCTGCTGCTCAGTTTCTGTTATCAAGTGTTGTTACATACAGGGGCAAGACCGGGGTGGGCGGGGGGAGAGGAAGTAGGTGGAAGCCCCTTTCATAACCATTATAATGATTTTCCTATGATCCAGATTGCAGTCACAGCCAGGCCAAATCCCCTACTCAGCCCTCCCAATAACTGACAGCCTGGAGCCATTTAATAAAGCAACAGCTAAAGTGTATGGTAAAGACATTCATTTTTAAACTCGACGTACTTCAAAATGATATTTGCTTCCAGCCTAGCCTTGCCAATTTTGCTAAGCAGACTCTTATTATTTGTAATTGCTTTCGCTTTGGGGGGAACGGAGACTTTATAAAGAAGGTGCTCTTTCAGAATGAAGGAAGCAGTTTAGAGTTTATGCTCAAAGGGTGCAATCCCACTTCCAGTTTAAGTCAGTAGCAAAATTCCTACAAAGGCTGCATGCAGACGAAAGGCTTCTCTGCTCTGTGCAAACTGGGATTCTCTAATTTAGGATTAAACTGGACTTTAGAATCCATGTTTGTGTGAAGCAAACCAATTCCAGTTCACTGGACAACCTGCTTCAAATGCCATGGCGAGTTGGAGGTAATTGTAAGGTCGGCATATAAAAAGTCGGCATATAAAAAGCAACTCTTCTTCTTCTTCTTCATAGGCAGGATACTGATAAGAACATAAGAGCCCTGCTGGATCAGACCAGTGGTCCATCTAGTCCAACAACCTGTTTCACACAGTGGCCAACCAGTTACCCTGGGCAGCCAGCAACAGGTTATAGAGACCAAGGCCTTCCCCTGATGCTGCCTTTTAGCACAGGCATTCAGAGATTTGTTGCCTCTGAAGATGGAAGTTCCATTTAGTCACCACGGCTAGTAGCCATTGATGGAATTATCCTCCATGTCTAAACCCCCTTCTAAACCATCTGTACAAGCGGCCATCACTACATTCACCGGCAGTGAATTCCACAACTGAATTATGGATTGAGGGAAGTATTTTATTTCGTCTGTTCTGAATCAACGTCATTGGGCTAGTAATATGGGAGGGTGAACGACCTACTTTCTCCACCACCACCCCATCCCAGCCTACATGGCAGACCATATACATCAAGGCAAACCATGGGTCTGTCAAAGTCAGTATTTTGACTGGCGGCAGCTCTGCAGGGTCTCAGGCAGAAAGTCTTTTACATCACCTACAACCTGATCCTTTTAAATGCAGATGTTGGGGATTGAACCTGGGACCTTCTGCATGCAAAGCAGGTGCCCTGCCTCTGAGCCACAGTTCCTGTCCTGGGTATGCATGCAGATGAGTCATTAACTCATTATGCATACTTCCTGAATTCCCACCTTTGCCTTCCCTTTCCATGCCTTTAGTCTAGATCAAATGAAGCCTGATCTGTCTCTAGAAGCTAAAATGGCCAAATTGGGTTTGTTTCTGTTTGTGCTGTGACTTTATGATTCTGAGTTTGCTGTTTGCTATGACTTTCGTCAATGCCATAAAACTATTTTTGAGACTATCATAGAAGAAGAAGAAGAGTTGGTTTTTATATGCTGACTTCTTCTACCACTTAAGTAAGAATCAAACTGGCTTACAATCACCTTCCCTTCCCCTCCCCACAACACACCCTGTGAGGTAAGGTAAGTGGGGCTGAGAGAGTTCAGAGAGGACTGTGACTAGCCCAAGATCACCCAGCTGGCTTCATGTGTAGGAGTGGGGAAACCAACCCGGTTCATCAGATTAGCCTCCGCCACTCATGTGGAGGGGGGAATCAAACCCGCTTCTCCAGATTAGAGTCTGGTTCTCTTAACCACTACACCATTCTGGCTCTCTTACGGGAGCTTATGGGTGACATTATGAGAAGGTAAGAGTCACTGGAAAAGACAATAATGCTAGGAAAAGTTGAAGGTAGCAGGAAACATGAGATGGATTGACTCTATAAAGGAAACCACAACCCTCAGTTTGCAAGGCTTTTAGGGATCAGACATTTTGGAGGACTTAAAGGCATTTAACACTCACAAGATAGTCATGCTTTGTTTAATATGAATGTTGCCTTTTGTCACTGTTTGAACTACTGATGTCTAACTATGCTCATTTCTTCCAATGTACCTTTTTTTTTTTTTTTTGCACTGGAAAACTTACATTCAGCAAAAGACCTGAAATTCAACAAAAATCCATTTGGTGGAGTTGTGCTATAAGTTATAAAAAAAATTCACATTTCACAAGACCCACAGGGGCCTCTATTAGCTGCTTTTGCTTTTCATGTGCTGGTAAGAACAGGAAAGACGGCTTGGTCAAAATATTGTTTTATGCTAAGTGCATTTTTAAAAAAACTACTTTTGAAGCTGTCGATACAGGGGGTCAGAAACACCCTCTCTCTCCTCCATTCTCAGCACCCTGAACTATAAAAAAAAGGGAAGGGTTTGTAAGAATCTGTGCTTGGAGTATCACTTGAAACCTTTTGAGCTTCTGTTTCTAGTTCCTGTAATGATGCAAAATTAGCTCTACGTTTTAAAAGAGCAGGTAGGGGAAACAGGCAATGCCAAATATAAATTAGATTTTGGAAACTACATGTGTGTCTACTGACAAAAAAATTAAGGCTTGATTGTCATTGTTAAGATACCACAGAGCAGACCTGTAAATTTGTAGACCCGGGTTATAACAATTCCATGAGTGTAAAGCTTCCACCTATGGATTGTGATTCCCGCCCTCTCCCTCCCATGGCAGCCCCAAATGCCTCCCAGTTGCATTTCAGGCTGCCACGGGGGGGGGGGGGGGCAGGGAAGATTGCAGACAATGGAAGTCACTGCATCTATTAAAATGTTAGTCTGGATTCAAGCCCCTGGGCTGTACAATGCAAGGAAAATCAGTTGCAAATAGAGAGGTTTTATCAGTTATCAGGGTTGTATGAATATCCACTATGTCTCCACATGCATTATGGAAGCATCTTACTCGCCATCGCTGATAAATATCTCAGACAAGTAATCGATTTGCAAATATTAGCGTTGTATGCACACCCAAGTTCATTAAAGCAAAGAGTGGTTGCGCAGTTTAAGGCATCTGTGCATAGTAATACAGATCAAATGTGCAACCGTGGTTCTGATCTGCTTGAAATTGCCTAGAGAGATGTCTGTGCTGTTCCACAGGAAACATGATGCACACCTATGTCAATTGCTGATAATGGAATGCATGAGTTGTGAAACAATCCTTCGTATCTGGTTTGCAAAGAAGCCATTTAACTGCTTTTGCGGATTTTGTGCCAAACATATGGTGCCCGTGCCAAAAAAAAAGGACACGTTTGGGGAAATAATGGGACAAAATCCACACATGCCTTTGCAAAATACAATTGGCTGCACATGACCAGCATACATTTCAGGGTATACACCCCTGAGAGTTCTATCTTAGGCATCAGCTATATGCTATATAGAATGCGTTGATCCTTCCGCTTTTTTGCCTAAAAGAAGGAGAAAATGGATATGGAAAGAGGCAGCTGAATTCTTCCTTCTGGAAGAAGAGCAAAATGTGTGGGAATCATAGGACTTTGCAGCACATACAGTGTGAACAACTAGAGATTTCCAATAAACTTGTTTGTCAGTTTAGTGGCAGGCAGCCCTTTGTTCCCTAATGAAGCAGCGGCAGCAGAAGACATCTAAAAATCTGATATCATTCGTTTCTGCTCCTGAAACTCAAGAGCGAAAATAAATCCAGGCTTCTTCTTTGACTGGCACATCTAGATCTGTTCCAAAAGGAAACCAATCTATCCTGGAAGGTCAGTGTTTAAACTATTCATCACTTTTACAGTGTATGGGTGATAGGACAGCCTGTTCTCACAGTTTGGTACTTCAGCACGAAGCTAAAAATACAAAAGGCAGCATGGCAATGTGGAGCAAAGGAACCTGAGGCTGATAACTCATCTGGGGTGGTGCAGACTTCTCTGCCTATGTCGATCCTGCGGTCATTAATCATTGCACAGGCAGGCTGGAGCCCAGACGCCAACGAAATCGGCTTGGCAGGAATTACTTTACTAAAAAAAAAAAAAAAAAAAAGGAACCAAAATTTTACACTCTGCTCCTTAAACATACAAAGTGGTCATCTCGGGGCCAAACGAAATGAGATGCTGTGTAGGGTTGCCAGCTCTGGGTTGGGAAATACCTGGAGATTTGGGGGGTGGAGCCTGGGGAGGGCAGGGTTTCAGAAGGGGTGGGACCTCTTCATGGTACAAGGCAATAGTCAACCCTCCAAAGCAGCCATTTTCTCTAGGGGAACTGTTCTCTGTTTTCTGGAGATCAGTTGTAATAGTGGGAGATCTCCAGGCCCCCACCTGGAGATTGGCAGCCCTAATGCTGGGTAGGGTTGCCAGCCTCCAGGTACTAGCTGGAGATCTCCTGCTATTACAACTGATCTCCAGAAAATAGAGAACAGTTCCCCTAGAGAAAATGGCTGCTTTGGAGGGTTGACTATTGATCTCCTGCTATTACAACTGATCTCCAGCCGATAGAAATCAGTTCACCTGGAGTTCACCTGGAGAAAATGGCCACTTTGGCCATTGGACTCTATGGCATTGAAGTCTCTCCCCTCCCCAAACCCCACCCTCCTCAGGCTCCGCCCCAAAAACCTCCCGCCGGTGGTGAAGCGGGACCTATCACCCATATACTGTAAAAGGATGAGCAACAAATGCCATTCATATAGGAAGGGGGGAGCTGCCACTCCCTCTCACACAAAGGGAAGGAGGGGAGTTAAAATCCTTTCCCCATGCCATTTTCCTGGCTTCAAATAACCGCCCCCCCCCCAAGCTGTTATTTGCCCCACTAAAGAAACATATGGGATGCCTGTGTGTGACCCCTTGGTTTGACGGGAGATATTTCTTTCTTTCAGTCTTGGAATATATCGAGTGTTGTTGGGTGTGGCAGGGGAGGAGATTTTTCAAATAGGATTCAGTTTCCTGCCGCAGTTATTTTTTTTTTTTCACTTTACGGAACTACTCACATTATAGAGTTGTCCTCACATGGATGCTGGCAGACAGCAATCTGGAAAATTATATGTTCGAGTCCTGATGGGAGTGAAACATCGTAGTCTGCATGTCCCTCATTTCTGTTACCCAGATGTGGTAGGAGCCCAAAGCAACTCTGGCAAAGAAAAAAAAAAAAACACCTCTTGAAACCAAGAAACATATTTGAAATAGACGGAAGCAGCCTGGCAAGCCAATAGAAACCCCAGGAGACACAGAAATAAAGAAAAACAAAGAAAAACAGGGTGGGGGATGGTCAATCCCGAATATTTCTGGGATTTTAGGGACCATTTTTTCGGTATCCCGAAAAATTCCCAGGTATATTTGGGGTGCCGAATATACCCCAAAAATACCTATACGGTATTTTTGGGTATATTTTCGGTTTAGTATAATATTCCCAGTTCTTAGTGTGGGGTGCCTCAAATACTGAGCAAGAGAGGAAAAGGCCCTTGAATAATTCAAGGCTTTTAAAAACATTTTATTGACTTGTGAACAGTAAGAGTTCAAGTAACTTGCTGTGACCTTCTAAAAGTTTCTTTAAAAAGTTGGGAGACCCTCAACAACAGCGTGGCCAGCAACAAGAAGAGGGGGTTGGCAGGAATGTCCCCTCCCACACAGACACTTGCATAATCACTTGTTGGAAGTACTTTCCAAGGCACGGAGGGATTTCTGCAAATTTCCCTCAAGGCACAAATTCTGCACTGCATAGGATTGCCAACTGCCAGGTGGCACCTGGAAATCTCCTGCTATTACTTAAGGTTGATTCAGCCTTCCATCCTTCCAAGGTCGGTAAAATGAGTACCCAGCTTGCTGGGGGTAAAGGGAAGATGACTGGGGAAATCACTGGCAAATCACCCCATAGTGATTTGTGACATAGTGACAAAGTCTGCCTAGTAAACATTGGGATGTGACGTCACCCCAAGGGTGAGGAATGACCCTGTGCTTGCACAGGGGACCTTTACCTTTTACAGATGACCAAGATCAGTTCCCCTGGAGAAAATGGGGAAAAAACCAAGGGTTGCCATTCTCCAGGTGATGGCTGGAGATCTTCTGGGATTACAACTGATCTCCTGGAGACAGAGATCAGTTCCCCAGGAAAAGATGGCTGCTTTGGTAGGTGGACTCTATGACATTATAAGTCTTTCCCCAAATCCTGCCCTCTTCAAGCTCCACCCTCCAAATCTCCAGGTATTTCCCAACCCAGAGCAAGCAACACTAATTGGAACAAAGGCAAGGCCTGGTTTGAGCCCTGCTAGCCCATAAGCAGCCACAATAGGGTTGCCAGGCCCCTCTTCGCAACTGGCAGGAGGTTTTTTGGGGGGGGGGAACCTGAGAAGGGCAGGGTTTGGGGAGGGACTTCATTTCAGCGGCCATTTCTCCAGGTGAACTGATCTCTATTGGCTGAAGATCAGTTGTAATAGCAGGAGATCTCCAGCTAGTGCCTGGAGGCTGGCAACCCTACATAGAAGCCAAGGCCTTCCCCTTCTGTTGCCTCCCAACACTAAAAATTTAGTTGTTGCCTATTCTTCTGTGTGGCCTCTTATGAAAATCTATATCCTGTATTTTGATGGAATGAAACATAAGCTTACTTAACAATAACTTAAAGGAACAAGTGGTCCAGTCAGCAAATGAAGGATTGAACTTTTCAAAAGAGAAAGATGTACAAGATTATCTGTAAGGCTTCCTGTGGATTTGCTTGTTGGGGGAGAGTTGTGTTTGTTCTCTCGGCAAGGATTTAAAAAATTAGAAGTATAAAGACAGCTCCTTAAGCCCTTCCCGTCGGAAATGTATTTTATCTCTCTTGCTGAGCGGCAAAGGCTTTTTAAAAAAAACTTCTTAATACCAAATCATAATCTTATCCATTAATTATGAATAAGCCTTCAGATTGACTGGGGTCTTTTAATGACACGTAATGAAAAGATTTGAGGTGAATGAGGATATTGAGGGAGTGAGAAGCACATAGAAGCAGGAAGAAGTGATGGTCCAACCTGGAAGGGTGGTGACTTGGGTTGCCAGCTCCGGGTTGGGAAACTCCTGGAGATTGGGCGGGGTGTGTGGAGTCTGGGAAGGGAAGGGCAAGGTTTGGGGAGGTGAGGGACTTCAGTGGGGTATAATGCCATACAGTCCACCTTCCACAGCAGCTGTTTTATCCAGGGGAACTGATCTGTCACCTGGAGATCAGTTGTAACCCCAGGAGATCTTCAGCCAATAACCTGGAGGCTGGAAATCCTAGTGGTAACAGAGCAATGCATTACTGCTGAATTCTTAGAGTGGGGGATGGGGTGGGGTGCAGCGTGTAGGGTTGCCAATCTCCAAGCTGGAGATCTACTGGGATTACAACTGATCTCCAGCTGACAGAGATCAGTTCACCTGGAGAAAATAGCTGCTTTGGAAGGTGGATTCTATGGCATTATACACCATTGAAGTCCCTCCCCTCCCCAAATCCTGCCCTCCTCAGGTTCTGCCCCAAAAATCTCCAGGTATTTCCCAACCCAGAGCTGGCAACCCTAGCAGTATGGGAGGTTGTAAGGCAGGGTGCCGATCCTTCTTACCTGTCCACTGCCCTCCCCAAACCCATTTTATTTATTCATTTAAAATATTTTTACCCCATCTTAGTTCTGCAAATTCAAGGGGGCCAGCAAAGCAGTAAAAGCTGCAAAGATGCAAGCATCATAAAGCAACAAGTTAAAACAAAGATCCAGTGTATACACACAGTAAAAAAAAAAAACAATATGCACAGTTAATACCCTCCACCAAATGCTCACTGGAACAAAACAGCTTTACATGTCTTATATGGTTGCCACCCATTAGCTAGCAACCAGCAAGAGACGGAGGGTGCAGGGATGAGGGTAAAACCACAGAGTTTCGGCCAAATCGTAGAGTGCCCCTCTCACTGGGTGACCTCCCTTCTGAGCATGGGCTGAAAGCAATGTTGCGCCATCAGCACAATGTCAGTTTTTCCCAGGCATTTCCCCCCTGCTGTCCAGTCAAGCCTCAGCTGAAAGAGCAGGCGGAGGCTGAGCCAAAGACCCAGTCTCCTTCCACACTTCCCTGAATGCAGAAGTGAAGGCACTTGCCACACCCACTCTGGTAGGCCATTCCAGATGAGGGGAACTACCCCAGAGAATGCCCATGACCTAGCTGTTGCCACAGGGCACTCCTAGGTGAGGGTACTGCCAGGAGAAGGCTGTCTGTGAAGTATAATTGGCACGTGGCAGTATAGTGGGTAGCGTTGCCAACTCCACTCTAGGAAATTCCTGGAGATTTGAGTGCAGTGCCTGTGGAGCATGGAATTTGGGGGGAGGGGTACCTAGACTGCATGGGATATAGGGTCCCGGTGATCTCAGCCTTGGGTTGTCCTCCCGTGGCCTTGGGTTGCTGCTTGCCTTGATATGCTAGCTAGAGAATTTTCAGGGCACACGAAGCTTTGACTTTGAGTATGTTTTTGGATGTCACATTATGGAAGAGGGACAAGGTTATGATCACAGTTCCTGCAGGAGTCTATTAGGGATGCATGGTGCTCTGGAAAATGGAATCTCAGTAATGCCGTTATAATACAATATTCCTGACTACCCCCAGATTGAGTGGGACAGTGTTAATCCTAAAATCATTACATGCACATTTTTCAATATTAGGAAAGCAAGAATTTGTAGACATGTATTCTGAGGAGGGGGAACTGTTGGGAAGATGGCTGCCAGCTCGTAAGATCAAGGCTGAGTGTTGTCGGTTTTGGTTGCAGGTAAGCCTGGTCATACCTGGGGGCATGAGCTCTTGGACATGAGTTGGGCATGAGTGGTCCAGACACCTGATGGGGTACAGTGACGAAACTACTGAATTTGCTGGACTTGTATTCAAATCCTCCCTGGTTCCCAAAGCCATTGGGTTGGATCTGCAGATCTGTTCTGCTAGGGAGATGCTTTCCTCCCATTGGAAGGAAAGGGCTGAGCCTCTGGCATCTGTGGAAGCCCCTCTGCCAGAGGAGATTGCATTAACTAGTGGAATGGATCCACGGGATCTGACTCATCGTAGAATCATAGAGTGTGAAGGGACCACCAGGGTCATCTAGTCCAACTCCCTGCACAATGCAGGAAATTCACAACTACCTCTCCCCCACACCATGCCCAGAAGATGGCCAAGATGCCCTCCCTTTCCTTAGCTGCCTAAGGTAATAGAATCAGCATTGCTGACAGATGGCCATCTAGCCTCTGCTTAAAAACCTCCAGGTAATTGCTTGCCAATTAAGGGGGCTGCCTGCTGCCCCTCAGCTGGCTAGTGGGTGGAAGCAGGCCAGCTGAAGGGGAGGGTGGTTAACATCATTTCCAGGTTTACCTTGGAAGTGACATTATTGAGCCAATCACACACACCCATCCCCAGGCCCACCATAACAAAGCTCCAGCTGGTGGCGGGGTGGGGGGGCTGTCAACCATACTTCTGGTGTGCACTGGAAGTGATGTCACTGTGTCGCCAGTGACCTCACTGCAATGCCAGGCTAGCCTCTCCCCGAAACCACCATTAAGTCCCCTCATGCCCTCCTGCTTGCCAGGGGGGACCTGGCAAACTGAGTGTGTGGTGGGAGTTCCATGGACCCAACGTGTAGTTTGGTCCACTGAGGTCATAGGCTGAAGGGAGAGTAACGTTGTCCTCTGGAGATCTGTCTCTTTTGCCTCTGCACGTTCCTCATGTATATTTTCAAATAAGGCAAAATGTTACAGGGTTTTCTAGGGTGGAGTGTCGCCTGCCTTGGGGCTAAAATCTCAGTTCCAGGCACGGCACGAAAAACGCTTAGGGCTGTTTAGCTTGGAAAGAAGGTGGTTAAGGGGAGAAACGATAGAGGTCTATAAAATTATGCTTGGTATGGAGAGAGTGGACAGGGAGAAGCTTTTCTCCCTCTCTCATAATACTAGGATGCAGGGTCATGAAGCTGGAGGGTGAGAGATTCAAAACAGATAAAAGCCATCACCACATCCTGGGGCAGGGAGTTCCACAATGTAACTATGCGTTGTGTAAAGAAATACTTCCTTTTATGCATCTGGTGGTGTCACCTGTGATGATGGCTGTCAATTTGGAAGGCTTTAAGAGGGGACGTGTTCATGGAGGAGAGGGCTATTCAGGGCTACTAGTCAAAATGGATACTGGTCATGATGCATAGTTATTCTCTCCAGGATCAGAGGAGCATTCCTGTTATATTAGGTGCTTTGGAACACAGGCAGGATAATGCTGCTGCAGTTGTCTTGCTTGTGAGCTTCCTAGAGACACCTGGTTGGTCATTGTGTGAATGGACTGCTGGACTTGATGGACTTTGGTCTGATCCAGCAGGGCCTTTCTTATGTTCTATTGTTCTGTAAAGGAAGCTAAAACCTGGCAGCGCTGCGCCTGGAACAAGGAAGCAAACATAATTCCCTAGCCCAGTGTGAACACGGCATTTATAGCACAGGCGACACCACCAGTTGCATAAAATGTCATGATGTGAGTCGTTTTTAAAAAGACATATTGCTGAAATGGTACAAAAAGATCACATCACGGCAAGGGACTTGTAAGCTATGCCACCCCTACCCCACTGCCCTGAATCCCTGGGCCCCCAGTGAAGTGTATCAATTCCCCACTCCCCAGGATTGTACCCTTACTGAATTCTCAGTTTGGGCAAGCTGGAATAATGCAATACATTAAAATTCTATGTAGACGATTAGTAATAAAAATATGTACAAAAAAGACAAGAACAAAAAAACGGATGGGAAATCATCAGACGGCTTCTGACACAGAACTGATTGCTAATTATGCTTGTCAGATTTAACTCCAGCAGTTTCTGGAAGAGGCTTTTATCATTTGAATCAGGGCTGGGGAACTCTGCAGAAACATAGCAACCGATCAGTTCAAGAGGGGTAGCACTGCAGTGTGGATTGGTTGGAATCAAACTAGCAATGACCATGTTCTGCATAGATTTCACTCCAGCCACAGCTGGCTTCCCCGGTAAATTTCGGGTTCAGGCTTATTGGGCCCGATTTTTTCAGTAAACCCAGAATAAGCTGAATACCCATACTGGAAAATTTGTGTCTTGGCTTTATTTCCGGGTTTACAGAAAAAAATTTGAGTCCATTATAGTCTTTGGGGATATTTTTTAAGCTCCTGGGGGGGCATTTTTGGAGGAAGAGTTCCCTCTTTTTTCAGGGTAGCTTCAATGAATTCTCCTTGCATGAACCCCAACGTTTGGTGAAGATTGGGTCAGGGGGTCCGATTTTATAGGGTCCGGAAGGGGTTGCCCTCCTCCTCCATTGAGAAGCATTGTAAACTTCACCATACTTCTCTATGGAGGAGGGGGTGACCCCTTCAGGATCCCATAAAATCGGACCCCCTGTCCCAAACTTTACCAAAATTTGGGGTTCATGCAAGGAGAGTCTCTTGAAGCTACGATGCCAATTTGATGACTCTACCTCAAAAGATGCCCCCCTGGAGAATTTTAAAAAGACTTACTTTTCACAGTCTGTAATGGCAGTCCTCTGCAAAGAGTCGTAGGAAATCTCAGTTTCCCATGAATGCTTGCAACGAGCCTGCACAATTGTGCAGTGGAGCCAGCCACCAAATGGCTGCCACAGCTTACCTTCAGTCACACAATTAAATCTCCAATGGCCAATCAGAACCTTGCTGAGCTAGATGTCTACCTGGCCCCACCCACTTTCTATAAACTAAAGCTAAAAACATTTGATGGGTGCCAGGAAAGGTGTCAGCAGGCACTAGGGTTGCCAGGACCCCTCCAATCGGCAGGAGGTTTTAGGGGGCGAGGCTCTGGTGGCCATGTGTGTGCACAGGCATGCACGCGCAATGATGACACTTCCGGATTTACTTCCAAAAGCGCCACACCGCTGCAGCCTATTTAACAGTCAAAAACCCACGGCGATGCAGTGCTTCCGGAAGTAAAACAGTCAAAACAGAACAGAAGTAAAACAGTCAAAACAGCCGCAGCGATGCGACACTTTTGGAAGTAAAACCGTAAGTGCTGTCATCATGTGCACATGCCTGTGTGTACACGCAGCCCCGGCTCTGGAGTGGCTGGGTGGATTGGCAGGCAATTGCCCGCCAATATCACCCACCTGCCAACCCTAGCAGGTGCTATGTCACCCCATGGGTATCACGTTGTGGACTCCTACTCTAGACAATCCATTTTGACCTGTGTAAATGACATAAGAGCATTGCTAACACATGATAGCATACAGCACACTGGTGATGGTCTTGATTTATGCCCTGAGTGATGCTTTGTGTTAAATTTTGTAGGGAGGGTAGGAAAAACTGGAAGGAGTCATCTGGTGCACTCCCCAATATCCCAAAGAGCAAGGAGCTGTCCCCTTTCACTTCTTTTAGAAGGAAGAGCACTGGAGACTTAGGATGCCTTCATAATATCCCTTTATTTAGAAATATACAAGCAGAACAGAGTGGAACAGACTCCTAAAGCAAGTAGCACAAATGCTAATCCTGCATTAAATCCCCAAACAGCAACTGCATCCCATTTTGCCTCAAGCTAAGCGCTACTAAAAATCATGGCTCTGCAATTAGCATGCCTTTACCGCACACACAAACCTGCAGAGCACTGATTACAGATCCTTCCTCGGAAATAGATCACTCGTTTAGGAAAACATCTCCAGTCTTCAGCTTTTAGGGAGGCAATCGACAGAGATCATCTGATCAAAGAAATATAAGTTGATCAGGACATCAGCTGAGCAAAGAACACTCACCCAAGCAGCAGCTGCACAAACACTGGATAGTTCAGATAGGGTTGCCGGGTCCCTCTTTGCCACCGGCGGGAGGTTTTGGGGGCGGAGCCTGAGGAGGGCGGGGTTTGGGAAGGGGAAGGACTTCAATGCCATGGAGTTCAATAGCCAAAGCAGCCATTTTCTCCAGGTGAACTGATCTCTATTGGCTGGAGATGAGTTGTAATTGCAGGAGATCTCCAGCCAGTACCTGGAGGTTGGCAACCCTGAAGAGGGACCTGGCAACCCCGATGGTCGATTTGACAACACACAGCTTGAAATGAAGCGTTTCTCCCTGTAGTTTACATCAGCAGCTTTTTTGTGCTTCATAAAAACTGGCGTTCTATCGAATTGACCACTAATCTGCCTGAGATCCTGGAGAGCTACTACCAGTCAGAGTGAACAATACTGAGCTGGCTCAAGCAATCGTTCAGCTTCTTACAAGGCAGCTGCAATGTTTATTCATAATTCTAATATGCCACGTTAGGCTCTGAAATGACCAAGGCGAGCCATGATCTACCACTGCTCTTTTTACAGTGTAAGACGGTGCCTGTCATCAAGCTTTATGTCACCCCACAGTACTTGGAAAGGATCGAGCTTCAAAGAGTAAACGGCAGACGAGAAACTCTCCAGGCACAGTGACGGTCCTCCCTTTGCAATCAAATATTCCAGATGTCATGACACAAGATCCTATTTATGCAAACCCGTCAGGATTGGGGAACGAGGGCAGATTTCGTATGACGCGCCCTCACTGAACTTCCAGAGGCTTGTCTGAACTCAAAACCTTTACAAATCCATCTGCCATGATTAATGAGCATGAGAAACTATGTTCCAATGCCAGAGGCCTAAAATAGAGTGCCTCTCGGGGAAAAAATTGGTATCAGCAAAAATTCCCACCTCCACACCAATTCATCTGTTAAGGAGGAGGCAGACGGAGATGAATTTCTCTGTGCCAGTATAGAAAGTCTGGTTTATCTATTAAAGTGTGAACCAATGCCCAAATGTTCCTAGTTTCTGAATAGGGACAGCCCTATGGCATTAGACACCCAGGTCCACCTCCAGCACAATTCTTGATGCTTCCAACTCTACCACATTTAGTTCCAAAGAGAGGCAGCCTCACTGAGGCCAAAGGATTCAGTGTGTTATATCAGTCCAGTTTATTTACAGTCATTTGACCAGCAAGTATCAGTACAAAATTTACAATTTTATAAACCCCAACTGAGGACCTCCGTATCTTACTGGCTACATAACAGAACTTTGCCACTGAATAAGAGATAAAAGCATCTTTATCTTCTAATAAAAATTTAAGAATACAATCATCCAAATGGCTAACATTTCTGAAATTTCTAGACAACACAGGTAAAATCTGCTTATTTCTAACCTCCTGATAAAATTCACAGTGTAATAAAATATGTATAACTGACTTAAAATTACAGGGATATAATCTGGCCTCTATAGGTATATGCTGAAATCTCCCACTGAGCATAGCTGACGGAAAGGCATTAAATTGGGCTCTTGAAAAGGCCCATCGAAAACTAGAAAATGTAATGAATGTTAAAGAAGGAGAGTGTGTTATATCTACAATGTCCAAAGAGATAATTTTGACATGTTTACCTTTTCCTCTTCCTTCTTCCTGGATGCTGGAGGAGCAGGTTGTTGACTGGACAACTTTCCAAGGTCTGACCATATTTCCCTCTTTGAGTTGGTTGCCAAATGAGGAATTTTTTTAAATCTAAAGAACACCTAAAAGGAATTCTGCCATGATCAGAATGACTCAGACTAGAGAATCCCTTCCCTTTTCAATCTCACCCCAAATGAGCCGAGTCATTCTGATTAGGAAGGAATTGGGCGAGCACCGGGGAGGAACATGGATGGGCTTTTAAAAGCCTTTGTCCCTCCTCAGACTTTTCTGCTCCTTCCCCTTTCTTTAGTTTTGACCTGCTGTTGGAGGAGAAAAAGTGATACCCAATGCATACCTGATTCTTCCTTCTAAAAACGGTAAAGGTAGTCCCCGTGCAAGCACCAGGTCATTACTGACCCATGGGGTGACGTCACAGCACGATGTTTACTAGGCAGAATATGTTTTAGAAGGTGGTTTGACATTGCCTTCCCAAGTCATTACCTCCAGCAAGCTGGATACTCATTTTACCGACCTCGGTAGGATGGAAGGCTGAGTCAACCTTGAGCCGGCTACCTGAAACTGACTTCCGTTGGGATTGAACTCAGGTCATAAGCAGAGTTGGACTGCAGTACTGCAGCTGACCACTCTGCGCCACAGGGCTCCTGATTCTTCCTTCTATGCAAGTTTTAAAGGCACAGGGGCCTTTCCTGGTATCAAAGCTGTCAGTCATAGTCTCACTTAATGTTGCTGATATCTCTCGTCTTCACAAAGTTCCCTGTGCCTTTAACAATATCGACACTGGAGCAAGAGCATGAAGACAGGGATGATAGTTGGTGTGGTTAGAGTGTTGGACTAGGATCTGTGAGAACCAGATTCAAATCCCCACTCTGCCATGGAAACTCACTAGGTGACCTTGGACCAGTCACACACTCTCAGCCTAACCTACCTACTTTGCAAAGGCCCCTAGTTTTATATTTGACCCCTATTTTCCCACCTCCTGAAAGCCTTCCCCACCTTTACTGCTCTACCAAGTCCCTTCCTTCCTTGAAACTCAGTCCATGCATACATGTTAGGGCACATCCCTCAGACAGTATTTCATTTATTTTGCTTATTGATTTCTAATGCAAATATCCTGTTTGCCTTCCATCCTGTGTGATGCTTAGCTCCCAAGTGGTGGCTTTTATTATAAGGGACATGTCATGTCCCACGTTTTGATGGAGATGGGTAAAAACGTCATGGTTTTAGCATTGCCAAAACAGACAGTCCTAGCCAAGGTTAGCACCAGGAGAACTCTATGGAGGAAGAGGAAGAAGAAGAAGAAGAAGAGTTGGCATAGGATTGCATGGTTAGCATATGTATGTGCCAAATTTCTGACTTCTATCTATTATATAAGAACCCTTGCCACTTCAGCAGACTTTTTGTCAGGATCAGGTGTCTGTCCCTAGCATCCCAAAAGCAAATGCATCCAGGCAGGTAGCTCTGAAGCAGTAATACTTTATTAGGAACAAAAAGACAGATTAAAGAACTGACTGCCTACCACGCAGGTAATGGGGAATACAGACAGGTTACATGCTTAAGACACTACGGACTGGAAAAAGTAAACATTGCTAAGCAACCCTGAGATAAGCAGTTCCCAGGAAAGGCAGACGAAACATTATCTCAGCTGCAGAAAACAGGATGAGTACACAGACATTCAGAGGCATGAGAACCAAGGACATGACTCGCAGCCAGAACCTGGCCTAGCTCATGTCAAGAGCCTTTGCTCCTGCTGGAAGGCAAAGGCCTGACACTTTTCAGTGCCAGTGTGGTGCTGTAGTGGTTCAAATTACAGAGTAGGATTTGGGAGACTAGAGTTCAATTCCCCATTGTGCCATGAAGCTTGCTAAGTGACCTTGTGCACTGTCCAACCTCACAGGGTTGTTGTGAGGATAAAATGACAACGGGATAGGCATATATAGCATTGTGCTCTCCTCAGAGGAAAGGCAAGATAGAATTTTAATAAACAGATAGAACTGTGTCCCTGGACTGGAGGGAAAGATATTCCAATATCTCCCTTTCAAACACTACCAGAAATGGGGAAAGTGTGCCCGCAATTTCTGCTTTCCATGTGTTGTGCGGAGGCATATTTACAATTTCAATAACCAGCAAGTGAGACTCAAGTGCCTTCATAAAGAGAGATTATATTATAAATAAATATCCCTTATTAGCAGCCTCCATGGGACAAGAGGCTTTCCGTCAAACAACGTTAATAAAAGGAGGGGAAATGGAAATGGCCCTCCGTTGTTGCTGCTGATTCAGAAACGAATAACGGAGATGAGAGAGAAAACGCTCCAAGAATTTGTATTTTTATGTGTGCATATAATCATTAGGGATGTGCACAGAACTGCCAACGGTGCACTGTTTCTGGAACCAATGTCCACTTACTGCTCTTGATGACTCTTTAGCAGATTGTGTGCAGAAACTGCTGAGAAGCGCAACTCCCTCGAAACCTTCCCATTGTTTAGCAACGACCACGTCATGCCAAAAGGAGAGAGGCTGCAGAATCTCATGGCACAGCGGTTTCAGAAGTCGTACTTAAATTAAAAAAAAAAGCCATCCATGTTTGTTTCGACTTGTGATGACCTGAGCTCTCTCGAGAGCAGTTTGTACACGGTTTTGGGATCACACCTGTTTCTGAGTCGGCTGTGTTAAATTACCAGCTGCAAAGGGAGAGACAAGTTTTTAAAATAAAATATGGACAGCACATAAATCCTCAATTCAGTGGGAGAATGGCAAGACTGTTCCAAGAATGAAAGCCAGAAGGGTGTACTGGTTAGAGTGTTAGATTAGGGCTTTCATTACACAAGAAGTGAAACTTGGGGTGGGGGGGTTCCCAATGACATAAGCCACTTTGGGTCCCCACTGCAGAGTAAAGTGGGTGACATGACCTGACATGACATGAGGGAAGACTGCATGGTATACCCTGGTCATGTCAGATCTTGGAAGCTAAGCAGGGTTGGTACTTGGAAGAGAGACCACCAAGGAAGACTATGAAGAGGAAGGCAATGCCAAACCACTTCTGCTTCTTACTTGCCTTCAGAGTCCCTTGCTGGGGTCACCATAAGCCGGCTGCGACTTGACAGCACTTTACACACTATGTTATGTTATGTTATGTTATGTTATGTTATGTTATGTTATGTTATGTTATGTTATGGAAGACTCATCAGATCTTGGAAGGTAAGCAGGGTCAGTACTTGGGAAACCACCAAGGAAGACTCTGCAGAGGAAGGCAATGGCAAACCACCTCTGCTTCTCACTTGCTCACTTCTCAAAGGACTCACTTCAGAGTCCTTTGCTGGGGTCTCCATAAGTCGGCTGCAACTTAACGGCGCTTTACACACTTGCATTGTATTGTATTATGCCTTGAGATGAAGCAGGGCATAATATAATACCAAAAGAGGTTAACTCACTTGTACCAAGCAGCCCCCCCCCCCCAACGAAGATCTGATTCAAATGCCTATTTGTAAAACAGGCAAGTGTTCTGGAATCCAAACATTATTGTTTCCAACATCTGAGAATGGCCAGAAGACTTCTGGTCTTACCGTTTTCTGGCATCTTGATAGCTAGTTTCATTTTCCCAGGCTATGAAATGCAGGAGGGGCAGTGAAAAAAGAGAGTGACAGCAGATACGTGTCTGAAAGAGCTCGGCTATTGTGTTAAAGTAGGAAAAAGAAAGGTTCTATAACAAGTATTCAAAGTTTACTTTTTTTGGCTTGCTTATATTTGGGTGAAAAAATACAATATAGAATTCTCTCAACATTTACTTTTTCTTTTTTAGCACCAGTGGATTTTTCTTCTTCATTTGCTAGCAAAGCAGAGTAGCGAGTAGATTGAGGCAATAACTGTCAGAGGGTGATATAAACGGAACGCTGTCTGAAAATTTCCATAAGAACTTTGAGTCTTAGGAATGCATGAGAATTGTTTTACCCTTTGTGTATCAGCTGGCAGAGACAATCTGCTGTCTTATTGCTTAGAGAGCATGTTCTTCTTTTCTTGTGCCCATTGAAGCAATTTCATATTTACTGTGGCATATGAAGACCATGGAAAGAATCAGGGGCCTTTCATGCAGGGACGTTCCCCTGTGGTCATAGTCACCCCCACCAAATGCTTTGGGGCTTCCTTTTGATTATGCATGCCTTTTCTGTTCGTCAGAGGTCACTTCGCTCTCCCACCGCATTTTGCCCGCATTTTTCCAGATTTTGGCTAAAACAGCATCCGGAAAACAGAAGGGAGAGTGAGGCCACCTCTGACAGTCGGAAAAGACATGCATAATGAAAAGGAAGCCCTGAAGCAGTCAGCGGGGGTGACCGCAGGGAACCGTCCCTGCATAAAAGGCCAGGGGTGCAGAGAGCAAACCCAGTTCCTTAGGCAAAATGTAACCTTCGGGCCCTCCTGCATAGGGTTGCCAGCTCCAGGTTGGGAAATACCTCAAGATTTGGGGTGGGTGGTGGAGCCTGATGAGGGCAGGGTTTGGGTAGGGAGGGACTTCAATGCCATAGAGTTCACCTTCCAAAGTGGCTGTTTTCTCCAGGGGAACTGATCTCTGTCGCCTGGAGATCATAAGGATATAAGAACATAAGGAAAGCCCTGCTGGATCAGACCAAGGTCCATCAAGTCCAGCAGTCTGTTCACACAGTGGCCAACCAGGTGCCTCTAGGAAGCCCACAAACAAGACGACTGCAGCAGCACCATCCTGCCTGTGTTCCACAGCACCCAAGATAATAGGCATGCTCTTCTGATCCTGGAGATATCAGTTTTAATAGCGGGAGATCTCCAGCCACCACCTGGAGATTGGCAACTCTACTCCTGCATCCGGTTCCAGGGGTGTCTGTGGGGAAACAGGCCTTGCAAGCTTTTGCTTCAGGTCACATGGGAGTAAGAAAGTCACTTATTTGTCCCGCGGCTCCTATCCAGCCAGACGTCTCTCTCTTGACTCACAAAGCCTACACTCATTCTCCCTCTGGATATAGGGTTTCTGAGTTCCCACTGGGGGCGGGGAAGTTCCAGACTCCAGCAAGCCCTTCCTGCCACCACTCAGCTGGGTAGCAGGAGATAAATGAGAGTGAAATTGGGGGGGGGGGGGCAACCACTAGCATCCCAACATGCTGACATCACTTCC